>NC_091955.1:2680440-2980440 GCF_031021105.1 Erythrolamprus reginae | reverse complement strand
AGAAGCCTCCGTGGGGCCTCTCTAGCAATCTCCTGGGAGGAAACAGGGCCGGAAAAGGCAGGGAAAAGCCTCCGTGGGGCCTCTCTAGCAATCTCCTGGGAGGAAACAGGGCCGGAAAAAGCAGGGAAAAGCCTCCGTGGGGCCTCTCTAGCAATCTCCTGGGAGGAAACGGGTCCAGAAAAGGCAGGGAGAAGCCTCCGTGGGGCCTCTCTAGCAATCTCCTGGGAGGAAACAGGTCCGGAAAAGGCAGGGAAAAGCCTCCGTGGGGCCTCTCTAGGAATCTCCTGGGAAGAACAGGTCCGGAAAAGGCAGGGAGAAGCCTCCGTGGGGCCTCTCTAGCAATCTCCTGGGAGGAAACAGGGCCGGAAAAGGCAGGGAAAAGCCTCCGTGGGGCCTCTCTAGGAATCTCCTGGGAAGAAACAGGGCCTCCACCCTCCCTGTGGTTTCCCCAATCGCACGCATTATTTGCTTTTACATTGATTGCTATGGGAAAAATTGCTTCTTCTTACAAACTTTTCTACTTAAGAACCTGGTCACGGAACGGATTAAGTTCGTAAGTAGAGGTGGCACTGTACTCACCCCATCGCAAGTAATGGGTAACCCAGGAGAAGACTTCCTCATAACTTCAGATGGGTTTAGTTCACCCAGAGGAGAGGCCTGTGATCTAGATAAAGCAAACTATACCATATCAGTGATGGCGAGCATTTTTTGGCTCAGGTGTCAAAAAGGGCGCCTGCGTACATGATAGGGTGCACATACCCATAATGCAATGACCTCCCCCTTGTGCACACGCGCACAACCCTAGATAACCTCCATTTTCTTTTCGAAACAACAACAATCCCCCCGCTGCATCGGTCTGTAAAAAATTTATAAGCCAGAATTGAAGAATTGTCATTCTACCTTTGCAAATCTAAGACTTCGTTTGCAATTTCGGTTCCTATGCTACCAGCTCCAAGGATGGTCCCCGTAGACATTCCTGGTACATCGAGATATTGTGGTTTTGTGGCATCTGTATTTTAAAAGGAAAATATAAAACCAATAACACTGGGGAACAGCAATTTCGTTGTCTTAAAACTGTGACTTGTTTTCAATTAACTTTTGGTCTTTGGATCCAAAAATAACCACAGTTTTTATAGAAACATAGAAACATAGAAGACTAACGGCAGAAAAAGACCTCATGGTCAATCTAGTCTGCCCTTATACTATTTCCTGTGTTTTATCTTAGGATGGATCTACGTTTATCCCAGGCATGTTTACATTCACTTACTGTGGATTTACCAACCACGTCTGCTGGAAGTTTGTTCCAAGGATCTACTAATCTTTCAGTAAAATAATATTTTCTCATGTTGCTTTTGATCTTTCCCCCAACTAACTTCAGATTGTGTCCCCTTGTTCTTGTGTTCACTTTCCTATTAAAAACACTTCCCTCCTGAACCTTATTTAACCCTTTAACATATTTAAATGTTTCGATCATGTCCCCCCTTTTCCTTCTGTCCTCCAGACTAGACAGATGGAGTTCATGAAGTCTTTCCTGATACGTTTTATGCTTAAGACCTTCCACCATTCTTGTAGCCTGTCTCTGGACCCGTTCAATTTTGTCAATATCTTTTTGTAGGTGAGGTCTCCAGAACTGAACACAGTATTCCAAATGTGGTCTCACCAGCATTCTATATAGCGGGATCATAATCTCCCTCTTCCTGCTTGTTATACCTCTAGCTATGCAGCCAAGCATCCTACTTGCTTTCCCTACCGCCTGACTGCACTGTTCACCCATTTTCAGACTGTCAGAAATCACTACCCCTAAATCCTTTTCTTTTGAAGTATTTGCTAGCACAGAACTGCCAATACAATACTCAGATTGAGGATTCCTTTTCCCCAAGTGCATTATTTTACATTTGGAAACATTAAACTGCAGTTTCCATTGCTTAGACCATTTATCTAGTAAAGCTAAATCATTTACCATATTACAGACGCCTCCAGGAATATCAACCCTATTGCACACTTTAGAGTCATCGGCAAATAGGCAAACCTCCCCTACCAAACCTTCCCTTATGTCACTCACAAACATATTAAAAAGAATAGGACCCAGAACAGACCCTTGTGGCACATGTGCCTCCACGACTTTCAAATTTTGGTGGAATCGCTCACCTTGCACCTCACTGACCGCACCCAAGATTTTCCAGGAAGTTACCAAGATGACTATGTAAAAAATGCAATTTGATGCTCAGGTTGCCCAATTAACTATATTATATATATAACATGTAGAGAAAAAACTTGACATGGTAGAAGAAAACTAACTACAGTTCTGAAACCAGCAGGCCTAATTAACTATAAAAAAAGCTCAAAAATCAAACTCAACAAAAATTGTGTTACAAATTGTTCCCCAGTGTAATTTATCTTTATTTATCTTTCCTAAAATTGATCTTTCCTAAAATGAAAGATGTTAAAACTAGGAGTATCTCCTATACCTTTTTTCTATTCCTATATCTCTTCTCCTAGTCTTTCATTGATATATTCTATTACTATACCTTCTTTTCTATTCTTTCTTAGATATATTTTACTATGAGTATCTCCTCTATAACCTTCGTCATGTATTTTACTATGTGTGTGTGTGTGTATATATATATATATATATATATATATATATATATATATATATATATATATATGTTTTCGTAAATTTTCACGGGTATATGTATGTAGATTGTTCTGAGTTCGGGTTTTGCCCTGTGTAATGTTTTGCATGTCTATGCGACGTTTCGGTGAAATCACATTCACCATCATCAGGCTGGAGTTCCAATCTTTGTGTTTTTGCAAATGAATATTAGCAACTGACATTTCTTCTTAGCATGTAGTGTGGGGGTGGAGATTTGCTTTGAATGTAGCAAATAGATTGGGTGACTATGCTTCCGTGATCTGATTGGTTGGTGTAATCATGGTTATAGAAGGAATGGCATGAAGATTATGAAGTGTTTTGTTTAAGTCTGATTTCCAAATATAAAATTCTAAAATCATAATAATTAAAGGATTGACATATTGATTATAATGAGGTGTTTATTTTGTTTAAGGCTGGTTTCCAAATCTCTGGCAGGCGCGAGGTATCATCCCTTTTATTTAAACAAAAAGATCTTTTTTCAATTTCAATAGCTTCTAGAGAGATTCTTTTATATAAATTCTCTGTTTTGTGGAGTAATTTAGTTTTTTCAAAGTCAATTTCGTGCCCTGTTTTTTTAATGTGCTGGACAAGGGAGGAGGTCTTCTCCTGTTTCTTGACTGCATTCATATGTTCTGCCATGCGCTGGCTCACTCTTCGGTTAGTTTGTCCAATGTATGTGGCTGCACATGTTTTGCAAGGGATTTCATAGATACCTTGGTATTCTAATTGGATTTTATCTTTGGGGCTCCTTAGGATATTAGATATTTTTTGGTTAGTGCAAAATGAGGTTTTGATGTTATGTTTTTGTAGAATTTTACTAATTTTATCCGTGGTGCCTTTGATGTAAGGAAGGATGGTGGTGCCATTGTCCTGTTCTTGATCTTGTTTTTTGGGGGGTGTCTCTTTATTGATTAGGTTTGTTATTGTTTTCTCTTTGAATCCATTAGAAATTAGTACATCTTTGAGTTTGTTCAATTCAGTTTTTAAGTGCTCATGGTCAGCTAAGCGTTTGGTTCTGGTGATGAGAGTTTTGGCCACTGAGGTGATTTGTGCGGGGTGGTGGTGTGAGTGTGCATTTAGATAACGGTTGGTATGGGTTTTCTTTTGGTAGATAGTATGTCCTAGGCTGCCATTGGGTTTTTTATAGACCAGTACATCTAGAAAGGGAAGTTGATCATTGATTTCTGTTTCCATAGTAAACTGTATTTTGGGGTGTAGGCTGTTGAGATGAGTGAGGAAATTGTCTAGTTTTTCTTTACCATGTGGCCAAATTACAAAGGTATCATCAACATATCTCAGCCAAAGTTTGGGTTTGTATTTGGCTTGCTCTAAAGCATTATTTTCGAAATATTCCATATAGAGGTTGGCTATGACAGGTGATAGAGGTGATCCCATGGGGGCTCCCTCTATTTGTTTATATCTTTGTTCATTATAGATGAAGTATGTATTGGTCAGGCAGTGGTTGGTAAGGTCTAGGATATATTTGGGGGGTTTGTGTTTGTCTTGGATAGCTGTCAAGGCTTCTGTAATAGGTATTTGTGTGAACAGGGACACGACATCGAAACTTACAAGTAGGTCATCGGGTTGTAGGTTTTGTTTTTTAATTATTTGTATAAAGTGGGATGAATTTTGAACATATGAGGTAATAGTTTCTGTATATGGTTGAAGGTATTTGGCTAAAAATTTGGCAAGGTTTTGTAGAGGGGAGCCTATAGAACTGACTATTGGCCTGAGAGGTATTCCTTCTTTGTGTATTTTTGGAAGGCCATAGAGTTTTGGACATATGGAAGATTTTTCTCTGGGGATGATTTTTTGCTGGATTTCTTCGCTGATGGGAGAGGCCTTGATTTTAGATTTGGTGGTTTTTTCTAGGTAGGTGGTAGGATCTGTGCTTAGGAGTTTGTAGGCTGGGTTTTTTAGTAGATTTGTCATTTTTTCTTTGTATTCTGCTGTGTTCATTACTATAGTGGAGTTTCCTTTATCAGCTGGGAGAATTATTATATCCTGGTTTTTCTTTAGATTGATAAGTGCCTCTCTTTCTTCCTGCTGTATGTTGCTTTTTGGAGGTTTACTAGAGCACAGAATATTAGTGACTTGGAGTCTGATTTTGTTAGCAGTATCTGGGTTGATTTTATGTAAAGTTGTTTCAATTCCACATATGATATTTTCAGTTGGTATTCGTCTTGGAGTTATTGCAAAATTAAATCCTTTTGAAAGAATATTGGTTTCTGTAGTGGTGAGTATCTTGTCTGATATGTTATGTACTGTTTTGGTCATAAGTTGTTGTGGAGGGCTGGGTTTTTGCTGTACCTCTAGTATTTGGAGTTTCTTATTATGTGTGTCTGTTTTGTATTGGGTTTCTGTTTCTGCCCTCCAGATTGATATTTGTTTGAATTCATCCCAGAGTAAAGGGTGTATTTGGTTACTGATTTTAAGTCTACTCTCTCTTCACCTTAAAATCAGTAACCAAATACACCCTTTACTCTGGGATGAATTCAAACAAATATCAATCTGGAGGGCAGAAACAGAAACCCAATACAAAACAGACACACATAATAAGAAACTCCAAATACTAGAGGTACAGCAAAAACCCAGCCCTCCACAACAACTTATGACCAAAACAGTACATAACATATCAGACAAGATACTCACCACTACAGAAACCAATATTCTTTCAAAAGGATTTAATTTTGCAATAACTCCAAGACGAATACCAACTGAAAATATCATATGTGGAATTGAAACAACTTTACATAAAATCAACCCAGATACTGCTAACAAAATCAGACTCCAAGTCACTAATATTCTGTGCTCTAGTAAACCTCCAAAAAGCAACATACAGCAGGAAGAAAGAGAGGCACTTATCAATCTAAAGAAAAACCAGGATATAATAATTCTCCCAGCTGATAAAGGAAACTCCACTATAGTAATGAACACAGCAGAATACAAAGAAAAAATGACAAATCTACTAAAAAACCCAGCCTACAAACTCCTAAGCACAGATCCTACCACCTACCTAGAAAAAACCACCAAATCTAAAATCAAGGCCTCTCCCATCAGCGAAGAAATCCAGCAAAAAATCATCCCCAGAGAAAAATCTTCCATATGTCCAAAACTCTATGGCCTTCCAAAAATACACAAAGAAGGAATACCTCTCAGGCCAATAGTCAGTTCTATAGGCTCCCCTCTACAAAACCTTGCCAAATTTTTAGCCAAATACCTTCAACCATATACAGAAACTATTACCTCATATGTTCAAAATTCATCCCACTTTATACAAATAATTAAAAAACAAAACCTACAACCCGATGACCTACTTGTAAGTTTCGATGTCGTGTCCCTGTTCACACAAATACCTATTACAGAAGCCTTGACAGCTATCCAAGACAAACACAAACCCCCCAAATATATCCTAGACCTTACCAACCACTGCCTGACCAATACATACTTCATCTATAATGAACAAAGATATAAACAAATAGAGGGAGCCCCCATGGGATCACCTCTATCACCTGTCATAGCCAACCTCTATATGGAATATTTCGAAAATAATGCTTTAGAGCAAGCCAAATACAAACCCAAACTTTGGCTGAGATATGTTGATGATACCTTTGTAATTTGGCCACATGGTAAAGAAAAACTAGACAATTTCCTCACTCATCTCAACAGCCTACACCCCAAAATACAGTTTACTATGGAAACAGAAATCAATGATCAACTTCCCTTTCTAGATGTACTGGTCTATAAAAAACCCAATGGCAGCCTAGGACATACTATCTACCAAAAGAAAACCCATACCAACCGTTATCTAAATGCACACTCACACCACCACCCCGCACAAATCACCTCAGTGGCCAAAACTCTCATCACCAGAACCAAACGCTTAGCTGACCATGAGCACTTAAAAACTGAATTGAACAAACTCAAAGATGTACTAATTTCTAATGGATTCAAAGAGAAAACAATAACAAACCTAATCAATAAAGAGACACCCCCCAAAAAACAAGATCAAGAACAGGACAATGGCACCACCATCCTTCCTTACATCAAAGGCACCACGGATAAAATTAGTAAAATTCTACAAAAACATAACATCAAAACCTCATTTTGCACTAACCAAAAAATATCTAATATCCTAAGGAGCCCCAAAGATAAAATCCAATTAGAATACCAAGGTATCTATGAAATCCCTTGCAAAACATGTGCAGCCACATACATTGGACAAACTAACCGAAGAGTGAGCCAGCGCATGGCAGAACATATGAATGCAGTCAAGAAACAGGAGAAGACCTCCTCCCTTGTCCAGCACATTAAAAAAACAGGGCACGAAATTGACTTTGAAAAAACTAAATTACTCCACAAAACAGAGAATTTATATAAAAGAATCTCTCTAGAAGCTATTGAAATTGAAAAAAGATCTTTTTGTTTAAATAAAAGGGATGATACCTCGCGCCTGCCAGAGATTTGGAAACCAGCCTTAAACAAAATAAACACCTCATTATAATCAATATGTCAATCCTTTAATTATTATGATTTTAGAATTTTATATTTGGAAATCAGACTTAAACAAAACACTTCATAATCTTCATGCCATTCCTTCTATAACCATGATTACACCAACCAATCAGATCACGGAAGCATAGTCACCCAATCTATTTGCTACATTCAAAGCAAATCTCCACCCCCACACTACATGCTAAGAAGAAATGTCAGTTGCTAATATTCATTTGCAAAAACACAAAGATTGGAACTCCAGCCTGATGATGGTAAATGTGATTTCACCGAAACGTCGCATACTAACTAACTAACTAACTAACTAACTAACTAACTAACTAACTAACTAACTAACTAACTAAATATTGGCAGAAAGGTCAGAGGGACACCCCCACTGTAAACACCTTTTTAGCAGGAGACTAAAGGTCTGTTTTTCATGGCTGTTTATGATAAGGCAACAATTGATTTGAAACTTTATGAGTAATATGACATTTCCCTTCAATGAAACGATGCCGTGAGGCAGTGTTTTTCAACCAGTGTTCCGTGGCACACTAGTATGCCGCGAGACACAGTCAGGTGTGCCGCGAAGAAGGAAGCTCAGGTTCAGTCTCACAACTTTTTGCTGAGAGAGAGAGAAAGAAAGTAAGAGAGAGAGAAAGAGAGAGAAAGCAAGAGAGAGAGTGTGAGAGAGAGAAAGCAAGAGAGAGAAAGAAAAGAGAGAAAGCAAGAGAGAAAGAAAGCAAGAGAGAGAGAGAGAAAGAGAGAGAGAGAGAGAGTGAGAGAGAAAGAGAGAGAAAGAAAGAGAGAAAGAGAGAGAAAGAAAGCAAGAGAGAGAGAGAGAAAGCAAGAGAGAGAGAAAGCGAGAGAGAGAGAAAGAGAGAAAAGGAGAGGAAGGGAGGGAGAGAGAGAGAGAGAAATGAGCAAAAAGGGGAGGAAAAAAGAGAAATGAGAAAATTATTGAGACAGAATGAGAGGAAAGAGAGAGAAACAAAAGAGAGAGAGAAGTGACTCTTGATTTAAAGCATATGATAAAAAGCACCCAAAGAATAAGAGAGAGAAAAAACCCAGCCCTCACCTGTTTTTGGAAATGGTTCAAGAATGTGCACACACACACACACACACACAAGAGAGGGAGGAGACAAGGGTGGAAAAAGAGAGGAGAGTGTCTTAGGGTGTCATTTTGGTTGGTGGTGTGCCCCAAGATTTTGTAAATGTAAAAAATGTGCCGCGGCTCAAAAAAGGTTGAAAATCACTGCTGTGAGGCACGATCATTGCAACTTTCAAATGTTAATTACGGTTTCTATTTGCGTATTTTTTTTCCCCTTGACAAGATTAAGCCCAACTCAAAAAAAACACTACCCTAAAAATGGACTTGCCTTCTGGAGACAGGGTGCTGGAGGCTAGTGTGGCTTCTTCCCCTGATTCGTTGTGACCTCTAAAAATATAAAACCAAAAATGCACAGATAAGTTTCACTACATACAAATCTAAATAATAAATAAATAAATAAAAATGCACAGATAAGTTTAACTAGCCATTATAGGTTTGCTGTTGCAAGCACAATTTTCCACTTCGTGTTAGAGGGACAGAGACAAAAGATAATCATGAGGTTCCCAAATTTATTCTGCAGAAGTTTTAAAAAGTAAAAAAGGACCATTTTGTCATGGATGAACTATCAGTGATGACCAGGGACATGTTCCGAAGGCAACACAGCCAGAAAACCGGTGTGAGTCCCTTTATTGGCACCAACTTTGCTCCCAAAGTCCCATTTACTCTCTAACCTCCAGAACAGTTCTCCCACAAACCTGCAGCAACTTCTAGCTATAGAATACTCCATTCCAAATGCTGTAAGCAGAATGACTACAAACAATCACTCCAGAAAGGAAAGATAATGAGTCCAAGAAGCAAAGAATTCACGGCAATAATTCCAGAAAGACAAGATAAGCACACAGATACACGACAATAATTCAAAGAGTCAGGAGGAATGCCATGAACTCAACACTAGATGAATTCAACGTTTGTTCCAAATGCCCTTCCCAACTGCCTCTCCTTTAAACTCCATCCCCAGGTGTGCCTTGTGAAGGGAATCGGGGCCTTTCTTCCCTCGTAAGCCATGCAACCCATGTTGCTCTCTTCTGCGTTCTTTCCTACGAGTTCCAGGATGAGGAACGCTGTGGCCCTTGGTCTTCATCAGAACCCCTTCTCCCTTGTTCTACCTCTTCCCACTCTGCCCAGACTGACTTAGCCCTTCCCTAGTCAACGGAGCCAACTCTCCTGATCTCTTTTAGTTATTCATCTTCCATCTCAGATTCAGACTCCGACGGGGACATGACAGTGTAGATGGAACTGTGTTTTAAAAGTTTGGATATGGACAGGATTTACAATCCTTTTTGGACTCTGTTGCTGCTACTGATTAAAAAATTAAATGCAACATATCTGGTTTTATATCCCTTATAAAACCACATTAGGTGATCCTTCTCCAGAGGTACAAACTTTGCACCTAGGTTCTAATTCAGTATTTTTGGAAGTCATTATTCCAGGGTTGACTTCTAACATCTGTGTAAACCTCTGAAAACAATCTCAGCTCAGCAGGGTCAAAACACACATATATAACTATCATAGTATATAATTCAATGAGAATATTTCATTCACTCAGATCTAGGATGTGTTATTTGAGTGTTCCCTTTATTTTTTTTTAGCAGTATATATTATGTATGTATGTATTCATGTATATATATGTATGCATGTAACATAGTTTTGCTGATAATGAAAAGGAAGGGAGACTAGTATAGATCTATTTCAAGCTATTTACTCTCATCAGCTAGGCATACCCTCTACGGGGATTTGAACCTGAGCTAAATAGCTTGAAATAGATCTATACTAGTCTCCCTTCCTTTTCATTATCAGCAACAATATGTTACACATATAGAATATAATTTGTCAGCTAAAACGTTAACTACCTGGATGTTTAATACTACGTAATTAAAATATAAAATATAAAACAGAGCTATATAAAACATGCCGTTTTATGCAGAGAACGGAGGAACTTACAAAACAACAGTATTGATCGACACAATATATTCCAACTCTTTGGTCCACGGGTTGGTGAAGCTAAACCACTGGCTTTTTAAGGTGACAAAAGAGCCATCTTTCGCTTTGAATTTGTAGAAATTTGTAAATATTTTTTCTTTGCTCTGTAACACTGCAGGGGGGAAAACATATTTTTTTTACAGAAATAAGTTATTCAATAAGACCAAAATTAATTCCTGCAAAGCTGTATACAGGGGTACTATGTTAAATAACTGTAAAAATTTATTTACTTACTTACTTACTTACTTACTTACTTACTTACTTACTTACTTACTTACTTACTTACTTACTTACTTATTGGATTTGTATGCCGCCCCTCTCCGCAGACTCGGGGCGGCTAACAACAATGATAAAAAAAACAACAACATGTAACAATCCAATAATAAAACAACTAAAAACTTATTATAAAAAACCAAACATACACACAAACATACCATACATAACTTGTAATGGCCTAGGGGAAGGAATATCCTAACTCCCCCATGCCTGGCGACAAAGGTGGGTCTTGAGTAGTTTGCGAAAGACAAGGAGGGTGGGGGCCGTTCTAATCTCTGGGGGGGAGTTGATTCCAGAGGGCCGGGGCCGCCACAGAGAAGGCTCTTCCCTGGGGCCCGCCAAACGACATTGTTTGGTCGATGGGACCCAGAGAAGGCCAACTCTGTGGGACCTTATCGGCCGCTGGGATTCGTGCGGTAGAAGTAGAAAAATATAAAATGGCTTTTGTTGAAACTAAATATAAGAACATATACTGCTCAAAAAAATAAAGGCAAGGAGGGTGCGGGCGGTTCTAATCTCTGCGGGGAGTTGATGCCAAAGGGCCGGGGCCGCCACAGAGAAGGCTCTCCCCATAGGGCCCGCCAAACGACATTGTTTAGTTGACGGGACCCGGAGAAGGCCAACTCTGTGGGACCTAATTGGTTGCTGGGATTCATGCGGCAGAAGACAGTTCCGGAGGTATTCTGGTCCGATGACCATCGGGGGCGCTGCAACTGTCATAAGTACCGGTCAGTTGCCAAGCTTCTTCATTTCGATCACGTGACTATAGGGATGCTGGAAAGATCATAACTGTGAAAAATAGTCACAAGTCCCTTTTTTTCAGTGCCATTGTAACGTCGAACGGTCACTAAATGAATTGTTGTAAGTAGAGGACTACTTGTATCTATTAAAAGGTCAGGAGCTTTGAGGCGAAATATCAATTCCAGAGTTCTTACACTACTAGAGTTAGGGGATAACCATCCTACTGTACCTGTTTTGTGTTTTTCCGCTAAATGATTGTGGTCATCCTGGTGGAAATATTCGTAACAGGACGTTCCTAACAGTTCTTGAGGTAAATATCCCAAAATTGCTGTCGCTCTGTGTTGGGAAATACAAACAAGAGTATACAATCGACAAAAACATCTAAAATGAACTTTCCATAATTCAGTAGACTTTTTTTTGTAGTATGTACAAAACAGAAAAGACGTAAGAAATACGATCCAGTCTGGTGAAAGATATCCCCTCTCCTCTGCACACAAACTTACACAGAGAGAGAGAGAAAGTGAGAGAGAGAGAGAAAGAAAGAGAGAGAGAGAGAGAAAGAGAGAGAGAGAGAGAGGAAGAGATATAGAGAAAGAGAGAGAGAAAGAAAGAGAGAGAGATAAAGAGAGATAAAGAGAGATAAAGAGAGAGAGAGAGATAAAGAGAGAGAGAGAGATAAAGAGAGAGAGAGAAAGAGAGAAAGAGAGAGAGAGAGAAAGAAAGAGAAAGAGAGAGAGAAAGAGAGAGAAAAAGAGACAGAAAGAGAGAGAGAAAGAAAGAGAGAAAGAGATATAGAGAGAGAAAGAGAGAGAAAGAAAGAGAGAGAGAAAGAGAGAGAGAAAGAGAGAGAGAGAGAAAGAAAGATAAAGAGAGAGAGAGAGAGAAAGATAGAGAGAGAGAAAGAGAGAAAGAGAGAGAGAGAGAGAGAGAAAGACAGAGAGAGACAGAGAAGTTGAAATTTTTAATTTAATTTAATTCATTTGATTTATAAGCTGCCCAACTCCTCTCGGAGTCTGGGCGTCATACAACAATTTAAAACAATATAAAAAACAATTTAAAACCCCTAAAAGATGAATCATTCCTATCCTCTTGGCTGGAGCTCGAGGGTATAGCTCATCATTTATAACTTCTTAGAGTCTTAGAATCTTATCAGAATAACTTTAATTAAAACTACAACTTTGCAAGTTTTGGTAAACTTCATAAAACCTTTCATTAACCTTGACAAAAATTCAAAACACACTGGATTCAGCACTGATGTGTTAGGTCCCACAGAATTGGTCTCCTCCGGGTCCCGTCAACTAAACAATGTCGTTTGGCGGGACCCAGAGGAAGAGCCTTCTCTGTGGCGACTCCGACCCTCTGGAGTCAGCTCCCTCCAGAGATTAGAACTGCCCCCACCCTCCTTGCCTTTCGTAAACTCCTCAAAACCCACCTCTGTCGTCAAGCGTGGGGGAACTGAGACATCTCCCCCTGCCTATGTAGGGGTTTTTTTGTGTATGATATGACTGTATAGAAACATAGAAACATAGAAGTGTGACGGCAGAAAAAGACCTCATGGCCCATCTAGTCTGCCCTTATACTATTTTCTGTATTTTATCTTAGGATGGATATATGTTTATCCCAGGCATGTTTAAATTCAGTTACTGTGGATTTATCTACCACGTCTGCTGGAAGTTTGTTCCAAGGATCTACTACTCTTTCAGTAAAATAATATTTTCTCACGTTGCTTTTGATCTTTCCCCCAAATAACTTCAGATTATGTCCCCTTGTTCTTGGGTTCACTTTCCTATTAAAAACACTTCCCTCCTGAACCTTATTTAACCCTTTAACATATTTAAATGTTTCGATCATGTCCCCCCTTTTCCTTCTGTCCTCCAGACCAGTGTTTCCCAACCTTTTTGGAGCCGCGGCACATTTTTCATATTTTCAAAATCCTGGGGAACATGGAGGGGGGGGGCGCTAAAAAAAGTTTGGACAAAAAAAATCTCTCTTCCTCCCTTTCGCTCTATTTCTCTCTCCCCCCCTCTTGCCTTCCTTCTTTGGGGCCCAGCAGGAGAGCGCCAGAAACCGCGGCATCGGGCAGGAGCGGAGAGGTCAGAGGCACCGCAGCGCCCCGCCCAGGCGGCACACCTGGCTGTGTGTCGCGGCACACTAGTGTGCCGCGGCACACCGGTTGGGAAACGCTGCTCCAGACTATACAGATTGAGTTCATTAAGTCTTTCCTGATCAGTTTTATGCTTGAGACCTTCCACCATTTTTGCAGCCCGTCTTTGGACCCGTTCAATTTTGTCAATATCTTTTGTAGGTGAGGTCTCCAGAACTGAACACAGTATTATTCCAAGTGTGGTCTCACCAGCATTCTATATAGCGGGATCACAATCTCCCTCTTCCTGCTTATTATACCTCTAGCTATGCATCCAAGCATCCTACTTGCTTTTCCTACCGCCCGACCACACTGCTCACCCATTTTGAGACTGTCAGAAATCACTACCCCTAAATCCTTCTCTTCTGAAGCTTTTGCTAACACAGATCTATGCCAATACAATACTCAGATTGAGGATTCCTTTTCCCCAAGTGCATTATTTTACATTTGGAAACATTAAACTGCAATTTCCATTGCTTTGACCATTTATCTAGTAAAGCTAAATCATTTACCATATTACAGACCCCTCCAGGAATATCAACCCTATTGCACACTTTAGTGTTCTGAAGAATCGCTTTGTATCGCCAATTCTGTACTAGAGGTAGTATAGAAAATGGAAGTCACATTCTAAAATATTGAAAGTTTTTTTAGCCAAACGCCTTCTTCTAACAAGGCAGCAACACCAAAGAAATAAAATTATAATGCTTACCTTTGATCCACAAACACAAATTTTCCATCCACGGC
Source organism: Erythrolamprus reginae (assembly GCF_031021105.1). NCBI lineage: Eukaryota > Metazoa > Chordata > Lepidosauria > Squamata > Dipsadidae > Erythrolamprus > Erythrolamprus reginae. The sequence continues at coordinate 2,966,298 of NC_091955.1, read as the reverse complement.
GAAGCGGGTTACAAATTCAGTGGGCTTGACTTTAATCTCAGAGCTTTTTTGGGGAATGGTGTAAGGGTGCAAGCGTCCAATTGCCACCAGGCAGTTGAAATTGCCCCTCTCTTTGTCCGTGTCTTCTTCAATTCCCACCTCGTTCGTGGACCAGCTTTTCAGGTAACCGGTGCAATGAATGGTACAGTACTTTTTATGATCTAGTAGAGTCCAAACAGAAAAGATTATTTTGATTTTTCTTTCCTGAGGCTGGCAGGAGCAGTAAATCTATGCAGGAGGCTACGACATTTATCAGCTAAGATTCAGTTTTTAAGGCGTAATTCAATGTATTTGATCCAAGGAATTTTGTAATTTTACAAAACGTTGCGGCACATACATACATAAGCATACATGAGCCATGAGGGTGCAGTGGTTAGAATACAGGATTGCAGGCTAACTCTGCCCACTGCCAGCAGCTCGATCCTGACTGGTTCATGGTTGACTCCAGCGTTCCCCGTAAGCTGCGTACGTGCGCACGTGCGCCCCCCCCCCAAAAAAACCCCGTGCACCCTTTTCCACAAGCGCGCACTCCCCATCCCCCTGCCAGCCCGCGGGGGGGGGTCTGGGGGCGGGGAGGTGCCGGCAGTAGGGGGAAAGGGAGCCGCGGCCGCCCCTGCCTCCCCACAGTGCCTCCGGCCCCCTCGCGCCCCTGGCCTCTCAGCCCTGCCCCCCGCCCGCCCGATCCACCCCCCTCTCCTCCTCTGCCGCCCCCTGCCTTGGGGCGCGACTTCTACCGCAGCAGTGGCCGCTGCGGCTTCTCCTTGGGATGAAAGCGCTCCCAGCCAGGGGGCTGCAAGAGAGGGCTTTCTCCGTGCGCTTCGGGAATGCCCGCCCCGCTCCTCTCGCAGCCCCTTCGCTGGGAGCGCTTTCGTCCCGGACTTTGAGCAAGGGGGCTGCAGTAGAGGCAGGGCAGGTGTTCCCCAAGCATTCGGAGAAAGCGCTCTCGCAGCCCCCTTGCTGACAGAGAGAGGGGGGGGGAGAGAGAAAGTAAGTGAGAAAGAGAGAGAGAGAGAAAGGGGGAACAGAGATAGCAAGAGAGAGAAGAGAAAGAAAGAAAGAGATAGAAAGAAAGAGTGAGAGAGAAAGAAAGAAAGCAATAGAAAGAGAGAAAGAAAATGAGAGAGAGAGAAAGAGAGAGAGAGAACAAGAGGGGGAGAGAGATAGAAAGAGAGGGAGAGAGAAAGTGAGAAAAAGAGAGAGAGAGCAAGAGGGGGAGAGAGAAAGAGAGAGAAATGACTCTTGATTTAAAGCATATGGTAAAAAGCACCCAAATAATAACAGAGAAAAATAACCCCAGCCATTTGTGTGTGTGTGTGAACTCTTGAACCATTTCCAATAGCTCACCTGTTATTGGAAATGGTTCAAGAGTTCACACACACACACACACACACACACACGCACAAGGGGGGAGGAGACAGGGATGGAAAAAGAGGAGAAGATAGTAATAATAGTAATAGATTTTGGTTTTGTTTTATTATTAATTTCTTTTAATAAAAAAAGAAGGGATTTTTTTCTTGTTTGTTTATCTATCTATCTATCTATCTATCTATCTATCTATCTATCTATCTATCTATCTATCTATTTATACTTGTATGCCACCCAGTCCCAAAGGGACTGTCGCTCAAACACTATACTTTTCCACCCACACCGAAAAAAAATTAGAGGGAACATTGGTTGACTCAGTCTTCCTTGGACCCAGATTGTATTTATAATTTATTTCATCCCTTTGTTTGTATGTTTGCGTTTGTTTATGCTTTATGTTTTAATTGTCAATAAACAATAAAAATTATTTTTTAAAAAACATTTCAACAATACCTTTCTTTTTTGAGTCGGACGAGGGCTCCTTCTCCTCCTTGATGGTGTTTTTGGTGTACTTGATGCGGCAAAAAAACGAACGGCGAGCCCCCGAGTGCAGCCGAGAAGATCCCGCTTGGAAATCCATGTGAACTTGCAAGCCCGCTTTTCGAGTCGCGCCGGAGCAGAAGATACCAACATACGGTTTGTAACAGAGCTTATTGAATATTTGGTAACACTATGACCCAATCCAACTGTCCCAGACCAACAAAAGACAAGCACAGTTTTTGAAAATAAATAAATAAATAAACAGATAGATGAAAAGACAGAAACCAGTGCTCATACAGTCACATCGAGGTTCGATTACTGCAACGCTCTCTACATGGGGCGACCTTTGAAAAGTGTTCGGAAACTTCAGATCGTGCAGAATGCGGCCGCGAGAGCCATCGTGGGGCTTCCTAGATTCGCCCACGTTTTGCAACACTCCGCGGCCTGCACTGGCTGCCGATCGGTTTCCGGTCACAATTCAAAGTGTTGGTAATGACCTTTAAAGCCCTACATGGCATTGGGCCAGAATATATCCGGAACCGCCTTCTACCGCACAAATCCCAGTGGCCGATAAGGTCCCACAGAGTGGGTCTTCTCCGGGTCCCGTCGACCAAACAATGTCATTTGGCGGGCCCCAGGGGAAGAGCCTTCTCTGTGGTGGCCCCGGCCCTCTGGAATCAACCCCCCCCAGAGATTAGAATGGCCCCCACCCTCCTTGTCTTTCGCAAATTACTCAAGACCCACCTTTGTTGCCAGGATATTCCTTCCCCTAGGCCATTACAAGTTATGTACGGTATGTTTGTGTGTATGTTTGGTTTTTATAATAAGGGTTTTTAGTTGTTTTATTAAATTGGATTGTTACATGTTGTTTTTTATCACTGTTGTTAGCCGCTCCGAGTCTGTGGAGAGGGGCGGCATACAAATCCAATCAATCAATCAATCAATAAATAAAAGGGGCTGGTACCCAGCTTTGGCAAATTATCACGAGAAATTTGGCAATCGTTGTCTAGATTAAATGCAGGCCCGGTTGTGGGCTTTCCAAAATGTGGTCACATGACTGAGTGGGGTGGGGGTAGGGTTCAGTATTGGGTTCCTACCGGGAGGGGGACTAACGGCATTCGGGTAGCGAAAATGGAGCTGTGCACGCAGTCCACGGTCACATGACCATCAAGCCACTCCCACCTGGTCACATGGTCAGTAAGCCACACCCATAAAATAAGCCGCGTCGACAGTGCAGTAGTTAAAAAATTTTCAGCCCTTCGCTGCCCCCGCCTGATACACAGTATTCATTTCTGTATTCAAAAACATGCACAATTTATTGATTTATTTTTATTCATTTCTATCCAGAAGCATTCGAATGTTCGAGACTGGGCTGATAACGCACGGCGGGGAAAATACTCTTACGAATTTGATTGTGGATGTCATACTTACTTTTGGTATCGATCAGTTTTTCCCTGGGGGAAGCATCGGAAGAGGAGAGCTGCTCCTTGACTTTGGCCACATCCTTCAGGTGGAGGTAGTCAAAAAGGCTTTGGCCGGTCAGCTGGGCCTGAGGGAAGACAACGGGGTAAAATGACTAATCCCACCTTGTTGGCCAACTCAGTCAACGAAGCAGAGAAAAACCCAGGAGTATAATGTTTGAATGATTAAATAATTCCAACACCATTATTATCTTTTCAATTCATTTGGGGATTTATAGGTGTTGTTTTAATAGTAGCAGTAATTTTATTACAGTCACAAATCAACATGGGTAGGGTAGAGTAGGGCACGGTGGTAGAGAAGAATAGAATAGAATAGAATAATGGAATGAATAGAATGGAATAGAGAATAGTATAGTATATAGAATTGGAATATAATAGAATGTAGAGTGTGGAATAGAAAATAGAATAGAATAGAATAATGGAATGAATAGAATGGAATAGAGAATAGTATAGTATATAGAATTGGAATATAATAGAATGTAGAATGTGGAATAGAAAATAGAATAGAATAGAATAATGGAATGAATAGAATGGAATAGAGAATAATATAGCATATAGAATTAGAATAGAATAGAATATAGAATGTAGACCGTGGAATATAGAATAGAACAGAACGGAATAGAATATAAAAATAGAATAGAATAGAATATACAATAGGATCGGAATATAGAATAGAATAGAATGAGAATAGAATTTAGAATAGAATAGAATGTAGAACATAGAATAGAATAGAACAGAATAAAATAGAATAGAAATATAGAATAGAATAGAATGTAGAATAGAGAAGAGTAGAATAGAATATACAATCAGATAAAATACAATCAAATATAATAGAATTGAATATAGAACATAGAATAGAATGCAATAGAAATATAGAAACATAGAAGACTGACGGCAGAAAAAGACCTCATGGTCCATCTAGTCTGCCCTTATACTATTTTCTGTATTTTATCTTAGGATGGATCTATATTTATCCCAGGCATGTTTCAATTCAGTTCCTGTGGATTCTTCCTTCCTTCCTTCCCTTCCCTCCTTCCTTCCTTCCCACCCTTCCTTCCTTCTTTTTCTTCCTTCCTTCCTTCTTTCGTTCCTCCCTTCCTTCCTCATTCATAGAAACATAGAAGTCTGACGGCAGAACAAGACCTCCTGGTCCATCTAGTCTGCCCTTATAATATTTCCTGTATTTTATCTTAGGATGGATCTATGTTTATCCCAGGCATGTTTCAGTTCAGTTACTGTGGATTTATCTACCACGTCTGCTGGAAGTTTGTTCCAAAGATCTACTACTCTTTCAGTAAAATAATATTTTCTCATGTTGCTTTTGATCTTTCCCCCAACTAACTTCATATTTTGTCCCCTTGTTCTTGTGTTCACTTTCCTATTAAAAAAATATATAGAATAGAAATATAGAATAGAATAAAATAGAATACAGAACAGACTAGAATAGAATGACAATTTAACAATTGGTGGTGACTGTTGGTGGGCCTGTCAGTCAAAGTCTGCCTAATTAAGTATAACAAAATTTACCTACATAATAGTACATTAAAAAAAAATAAGATCAGTGTTTCCCGTATATTTCATCAGGTTTATGAAGACGGGTCCGTGAGTCCTTACAAAAGGACAGTGCAATATAATTTCAATTAAGTAGAAACGTTTTTTCTAAGCCCTGGTATTTCCTTTTCAATCAATGCGCGTCAGATATTTCCATGCTTTAACCCTGAGTCCCGTGGGCCCATGAATCCATTTGATGCTGGCTCTTCTGCCCACAGCAAGGCACCTGGGTGACATTTTACCATGAATTCAAGGTTATTGATAGAAGGGTTTTAAACGCTAGGCTACCTACGGGGTCATAATTCAGTATCTTGGAAACCGATTCGGAAACAAACAGGATTTTCCCTCGGTCACATCCAACCACGAAGAGGAAGCCATCGGCCACCTACAGATCAAGGAGACAAAATATAAAACCGTCAGGGATACAACAAGCAGGCAGTCCTGGAGTAAGATGTCAAGTCAGGAATAGAAGAAAGAGGCATTAAAATATAGTGGTACCTCTACTTACCAACGTAATTCGTTCCGTGACCAGGTTCTTAAGGAGAAAAGTTTGTAAGAAGAAGCAATTTTTCCCATAGGAATCAATGTAAAAGCAAATAATGCGTGCGATTGGAGAAACCACAGGGAGGGTGGAGGCCCTCTTTCCTCCCAGGAGATTCCTAGAGAGGCCCCACGGAGGCTTCTCCCTGCCTTTTCTGGCCCTGTTTCCTCTCAGGAGATTCCTAGAGGCCCCATGGAGGCTTCTCCCCACCTTTTCTGGCTGTTTCCTCCAGGAGATTCCTACAGAGGCCCCACGGAGGCTTCTCCCTGCCTTTTCTGGCCCTGTTTCCTCCAGGAGATTCCTAGAGAGGCCCCATGGAGGCTTCTCCCTGCCTTTTCTGGCCCTGTTTCCTCCCAAGAGATTCCTAGAGAGGCCCCATGGAGGCTCCTCCCTGCCTTTTCTGGCCCTGTTTCCTCCAGGAGATTCCTAGAGAGGCCCCATGGAGGCTTCTCCCTGCCTTTTCTGGCTCTGTTTCCTCCCAAGAGATTCCTAGAGAGGCCCCATGGAGGCTTCTCCCTGCCTTTTCTGGCCCTGTTTCCTCCCAGGAGATTCCTAGAGAGGCCCCACGGAGGCTTCTCCTCACCTTTTCCAGCCCTGTTTCCTCCCAGGATATTCCTAGAGAGGCCCCACGGAGGCTTCTCCCTGCCTTTTCCGGCCCCTAAGGGTATGGTCAGGTACGCAGAACTGGTAGAAAAATTCTGAATCCCCGTTGAATATGTACTGTTTATATAGTAGATAATGTCTATTTTTGTGTGCCTGTGTGTAATATGTATGTACACATATGGCTTATGTGCATAGAATTAAATAGTATGTTTTGGATGTTGTGATTTGTGATTTAGTTTAGTTCATTTATTTATTCCTTCAATGGCATTACAATTTTAATTAAAACTGATTTGTGACAGTCTAGCTCATTTATTTATTCCATAAATAGTGTTAAAATTTTAAATAAAATTAATCTGTGATTTAATTTAGTTCATTCATTTATTCCTTCAATGGTATTAAATGTTTAATTAAAACTGATTTGTGACAGTCTAACTCATTTATTTATTCCCTAAACAGTGTTCAACTTTTAAATAAAACTAATGTGCAATTTAGTTTAAGTTCATTTATTTATTCGATGGTATTACATTTTTTATTAAAACTGATTTGTCACTCATTTATTTATGGAGAGGGGCTGCATACATATCTAATAAATTATTATTATTATTATTATTATTATTATTATTATTATTATTATTATTATTATTATTTATTCCGTAATCAGAGGTCTTCAAACTTGGCAATTTTAAGACTCGTGGACTTCAACTCCCAGAATTCTCCAGCCAGCAAAGCTGGATGTTGAAGTCCACAAGTTTTAAAGTTGTCAAATTTGGGGAACCCTGCCCCAAATAGTGTTAAAATTTTAACTAAAGATAATCTGTGATTGAATCCAGCAAGCATTTTACTAAATTGTAGTTGACTTGCACCTTCATCTGAAAACTTTTAAAGTCCCAATTAGATGCAACATCAAACTTTAAGTCCTGTTTTGAAATAAGAGGAGTACAAATTAAGACATTTCAAATGTGAAAGCATTCAGACAAGAGTTTAAAAAGGCTTATCCCAATTTTTTTTTAAAAGGAAGAATTGGAATATTATTTCACCTGGCAGCTTTTAAGCTTGTAATACTTTTCATATTCAGAATATTTCCAGATGCAGAATGGAGCCATCTCTAAGGAGTCCGTTCGGAGTTCACAAAGGGACATTTGCACAATGATGTTGATGAATAGTTTTGAACCTGGGATCTTCATGGCACCGGACCAGGATATCTCCGGGACCGCCTTCTGCCGCACGAATCCCAGCGACCAGTTAGGTCCCACAGAGTTGGCCTTCTACGGGTCCCGTCAAGTAAACAATGTCGTTTGGCGGGACCCAGGGGAAGAGCCTTCTCAGTGGCGGCCCCGACCCTCTGGAACCAACTCCCCCCAGAGATTAGAACTGCCCCCACCCTCCTAGCCTTTCGTAAGCTCCTTAAAACCCACCTCTGTCGTCAGGCATGGGGGAATTGAGACTTTCCCTTCCCCTAGGCTTATAAAATTTATGCATGGTATGTCAGTATGTATGATTGGTTTTTAAATTGGGGTTTTAAATTAACTTAAACTTAAATATTAGATTTGTTTACATTGTACTATTACTGCTGTGAGCCGCCCCGAGTCTGCGGAGAGGGGCGGCATACAAATCTGATTAATAAATAAACAAAATAAATATTGACTACTATGCAGGTGTAAACACTGTGGTAGAAGGCAAACGCTGTTTGCAGAAAGAGCAGGTCTCTCTCTCTCCACCTTTCATTTACCTTAAGGATGAGATGTTGAAGTTCATCGTCCTGCAAAAACCAAGGCTTATATCTAACTTCTGAGTAAGAACCAGTGGAACCTGCAGGAAGGAGGAAGGGAAGAAGGCAAGAGGGAGGGAGGGAAGGAGGAAGGAAGGAAAAGGAGGAAGGTGAGGAGAAGGGGGCAGGAAGGGAGAAGGAAGATGGAGGGAGGGAGGAAAGGAAAGGAAGGAAGAAGGTGAGAGGGAGGGAGGGAAGGAAGGAAGGAAGGAAGAAAAAGAAAGGGAGGAAGGTGAGGAGAAGGGAGGGAAGAATGGCAGAAGGAAGGAGGCAAGGAGGGAGGGAAAGAAAAAAAGGAAGAAGGTGAGAGGGAGGGAGGGAAGGAAGGAAACGGAGCAAGGTGAGGAGAAGGGAGGGAGGGAGGAAGCATAGAAGGAAAGGAAGAATGTAAGAGGGAGGAAGGGAAGGGAGGGAAGGAGGGATGGAGGAAGGGAAGAAAGAAAAAGAAAAGAAGGAAGGTGGAGAGAAGGGAGGGAGGGGGGAAGGAAGGAAGGACGGAGGGATGGAAAGAAAGGAAGAAGGTGAGAGGGAGGGAGGGAGGGAAGGAAAGGAAGAAATCAAGAGGGAGGAAGGAAAGGAAGGAAGGAAGAAAAAAGAAAGAAAGGAAAGAAAGAAAGGGAGGAAGGTGAGGAGAAGGGAGGGAGGAATGGCGGAAGGAAGGAGGCAAGGAGGGAGGGAAAGAAAAAAAAGGAAGAAGGTGAGAGGGAGGGAGGGAAGAAAGGAAGGAAAGAAAATGAGGAAGGTGAGGCAGAAGGGAGGGAGAGAGGAAAAGGAAGAAGGCAAGAAGAAGGGAGGGAAGAACGAAGGAAGAGGCTACTTAATTAACAAAAACAAATTCAGACACAAGCACTTATTAGAACTCAGAACTTATTAGAAATCACTTTTCTTGTAAGGACCACCAATAAATTTAAATGGCGTGAAATCCCTTTTATGGAAAACCCACTTCTGATCTTTTCCCCAACTAACTTCAGATTGTGTCCCCTTGTTCTTGTGTTCACTTTCCTATTAAAAACACTTCCCTCCTGGACCTTATTTAACCCTTTAACATATTTAAATGTTTCGATCATGTCCCCCCTTTTCCTTCTGTCCTCCAGACTCTACAGATGGAGTTCATGAAGTCTTTCCTGATACGTTTTATGCTTAAGACCTTCCACCATTCTTGTAGCCCGTCTTTAGACCCCTTCAATTTTATCATTAATAATTTTATCATTTTCTACTTGCCTTTCATTGATTTTAAATGCTGCACAGCCATTCTTAATACGGTGAGTTTGTCCAGCTTACGAGCCACCGGACTGCACTGAGGTATCATAGTTGATAATTCTTCTATCAGGTTATTCATTTTGTCTCGTCTTCTTTTCTCTGTTTGGCTGTGAGTTTCCCTAAAGGAAAAAAAGACCAAAATATATTTTCCTATTAAAATAATCTCTCTCCCAACAGCACTAAAATATGGTTAGATCTACAAGTTTGGCTTGGTTGGTGTTTGGGGTGGAGTTTATTACGTGCTATATTATTTGGATTTTTGGATATTTTTATTCCTTTTTCTTTCTTTTTTTCTCTTTTGGATACATAAGAACTTATTCTTTTTGCTTTTTAATTTTTTAATTTCTTTTCTTTTTTCTTTCTTTTCTTTTTTTCTTTTAATTTGGTGGCGAATTAAATGCGATTTGGATTCAGATTAAGAAAAACCTGAAGATTTGTATTGTCTTGTGCTTTTTTTTTCTTTTCTCTCTCCCTGTGGGTTTGATTTTTTTATTTTTCCTTGATTTTTGGTTCTTTTTCTTGGGCCGCCCAAGAGGGGGACAATATTGGGATTATAAATTGCATTATTTTGTTTGTTTTTTAATTTTATATACAAATATGAATTACATACAAGAATACACACACAGCTTTAAAAACAAGAGAGATGACCTTGCTATCTCTTTATTTATTTATTTTTATTTATTTATTTATTTATTTATTTATTTATTTAGATTTGTATGCCGCCCCTCTCCGCAGACTCGGGGAGGCTCACAACAAAGTGAAAAACAATTTATAACAAATCTAAATTTCTACTGAAAACATTTTTAAAAAACCCATTTTCTAAACACGCATACATACACACATACCATTCATAAATTGTATATGCCCGGGGGAGATGTCTCAGTTCCCCCATGCCTGACAACACAGGTGGGTCTTAAGGAGCTTACGAAAGGCAAGGAGAGTAGGGGCAGTTCTAATCTCCGGGGGGAGTTGGTTCCAGAGGGTCGGGGCCGCCACAGAGAAGGCTCTTCCCCTGGGGCCCGCCAACCGACATTGTTTAGTTGACGAGACCCAGAGAAGGCCAACTCTGTGGGACCTAATCGGTCGCTGGGATTCGTGCGGCAGCAGGCGGTCTCGGAGATATTCTGGTCCAGTGCCATGAAGGGCTTTAAAGGTCATAACCAACACTTTGAATTGTGACCGGAAGTTGATCGGCAACCAATGCAGACTGTGGAGTGTTGGTGAAACATGGGCATACCTAGGTAGGCCCATGACTGCTCTCGCAGCTGCATTCTGCACGATCTGAAGTTTCCAAACACTGTAGAGAGCCATGTAGAGAGCATTGCAGCCCCATGTAGAGAGCATTGCAGTAGTCGAACCTCGAGGTGATGAGGGCATGAGTGACTGTGAGCAGTGAGTCCCGGTCCAGATAGGGCCGCAACTGGTGCACCAGGCGAACCTGGGCAAACGCCCCCCTCGCCACAGCTGAAAGATGGTTCTCTAATGTGAGCTGTGGATCGAGGAGGACGCCCAAGTTGCGGACCCTCTCCGAGGGGGTCAATAATTCCCCCCCCAGGGTGATGGACGGACAGATGGAATTGTCCTTGGGAGGCAAAACCCACAGCCACTCCGTCTTATCCGGGTTGAGTTTGAGTCTGTTGACACCCATCCAGGCCCCAACAGCCTCCAGACACCGGCACATCACTTCCACTGCTTCGTTGACTGGACATGGGGTGGAGATGTAAAGCTGGGTATTAATTAGGTGTTTTAACTCAGTGTTTCCCAACCTTGGCAACTTGAAGATATTTGGACTTCAACTCCCAGAATTCCCCAGCCAGCTTGGGAAACACTGTTTTAACTTATGCATTTCTAAATTATTTGCAGATTTTCATATTGATATCATATATACTTCTACAGTTTAACTCTATTTCTCGTGATAATCATAATAGAGAGTTGAATTAATAATAAAGACTTAATTATTAATAAGAAATAAAAATCATTCCGAATCAAATTAATTAATTAATTAATTTTTCCCCATATATAAATTGCATTTGGATTACAAATTTGGTGGATTACAATAGCAAGATACTGGTTCAAGGCATCACAAGGTGAAGAAAACAACAACACATCTGTCTTCAATGGCATCTTCAGCAACTTTTAGTCTGGCAACTCAAAGAACATTGAATACTACGGCTTATCAAGAGAAGGTGAATACTACGCAACTGGAATTTTAAAATATGCTGATTTTAAAGAAAGAATTGGTGGAATAGAGGGAGGAGCAAAAACAAGTTAAAGAGATTCAAAAAGTGGAAGAAAAAGCAGAACCAATAGAAAAAAGAGTGGAAGAATTGGATGATAGACTTTCACCAACAAAAACCAAGAAAAAACATTATTTCTTTAGAGATGGATAGAGCAGATTATTATCAAAGATAGCCAAAATTAATGCTAAGTTTTAATTTTCCTTGGGAAAATAAATTGTCTAATTTGTAGTTACCTGAAATACTTAATTTTCACATGCTCCTCGTCTTCACTCCTATGAAAAAGGATTAAAATTAAATGTAATGCAACAATATAATAATAATAATAATAATAATAATAATTTATTAGATTTGTATGCCGCGCCTCTCCGAAGACTATACACAAAGGATATATCCTTTGTGTATAAAATTTCCCCCAAAATTTTTCTTCCATGGTGCCAGAAAAAAATATTTCTTTCTATTTATATCAATGAAATATACTGTTATCAATTGGCATGAATAAATATTTGAGTAATCATTAAAACTGGGGATTTGATTAACAGAATTAGGGAAGCTGAAAAGTGTTTTAATTTTAATTAAGAGTTTGAGAGTAACACAAGTATTGAAAAGCAGAGAAATTTCAATCAATTACAATAGGAGATAGTCCTCGACTTACACATATATAAGTAAGTCTGGAATTATAGTCATAATTGTGTGTGTGTACTATAGTCCTTTTAGATAGACTTTTTCAAATGTTACTAAAAAACCAGTCATAAAATGAAATTTGGAGTTTTTCACTTCTATTATTTTACTCAGTTAGATTATCATTACTTCTTCCAATCAACTAACCACCATTTAACTTGGGTTTGTCTGAATGATATACATTGAAAATTCTTTTGAACGTGGTTTGTTGGAGCGCATGCCCGTGGGTTCCAAAGTTTCAAATACTTTTAACCAGAAATAGTCATTTGTGACTGGAATATTGTATAGAAAAATAGTAACATACATAATGATGGGATTATATGTATAATAAAATGTAAATTGAAAAAGAGGGATAAATATGTTAGCAATATGTACATAACTGGTTAGGTTTGATTATATAAAACAAACCAACAAGGTCTGCTTAAATGTACAGTATTTGTTAGTACGAGGTACATGGTTGTTAGGGCTTGCCATTGTAAACTACCTATTGTAGTCTCTTGAACTATCACTTTAAATATTTTGGGCTGGTTCGCCATAAGAGGGCGCCAGTACTCCTTCCTTCAATGATGCTTTATCGCTCATTCGCTTTTGCTTTGCCTTGAGGGGGGAGTGTACTTGCTTAGTGCTTGTGTTTGCTTAGTGCTTGTTATGGATTGTTTCTATTTTGTATATATGTAAATAATACTTATTAAGCATAACTAAGTCTGTGTCTTTGTCTTTGTCTTTGCCACACATCCATATTCTGTTAAAATTCTCTGCTCAGTGTATGTCAAAGGTCTCATAGCTTAGCTATACCGAGACATACCAACAGTATTGAAACACTATTGCTTTAAGAGTTAGTGTTACGGATGGCCACCAGAGGGAGCCAGAAACTTAGTTCTCTCTCTCTGCTATTTGTATTATGTTTTCTGTGACTGTTGTAGTGGGAACTGTGTGTTAACTACTGGTTTATGTATTTGTAAGCTGAACAGGTAAGACTTATAGTATTGTATATGTATTGACTGATTTAACTGTTTATGACTAGGACTGTTCTTGGCTACAATATTTGTCAAAGTAAATAATATTTTATACACTTGATGTATCTAGATTGTATTACTTAACCATCTGCCTAACTAACCATAACCCTGAATTCATATATCCGTGAATTCTGCCTAACCATTTTAACATGTTTTGAAAAATGTAGAGAATTTCAGCTAACAGATTTTACTTAATGTCGTATATGTAACTCAGACAAGAAGGTAAATTCATTGCATTCTTTTTTAAAGAAAAGATAAAATATTGTACCTGCTCTGCAGATCATCGCCTTCAGTGTCACAGGTATATCTAAGGAAAGAGAATTTAAATTAATCAGAAGAATGAGAAATCGGTACAACGGAAAATAAATCATGATTTTGAAGATGGAGGAGTAATTGCCTGAATGTTGCTCCTAATAAATGATTGTATTTCTTTTGAAATTTGGCTCAAATACTCTTCAAGCCAATTATTCCGCCAGAGCAATTGCCGAAATGTTGCTCCTAATAAATGACTGTACTGTACTTCTTTCGAAACTTGCCTCGTGGCTCATGAATTAATTAGGGCATCTTTCGGAAACTTCACAGAAAGTCAACTTTACAACTGCATTAAACTCAAAAATAAAACTGTGAATGACGGTATGAAAATGAGCAATATCCCAATCCTCTTATTCCTTGCATATTATTATTATTATTATTATTATTATTATTATTATTATTAATAATAATAATAATTTATTTATTTATTTTATTAATTAGATTTCTAGGCCACCCTTCTCCTGAGACATCTATATCACTACCCCTAAATCCTTTTCTTCTGTGTTAGCAAAAACTTCAGAAGAAAAGGATTTAGGGGTAGTGATTTCTGACAGTCTCAAAATGGGTGAACAGTGCAGTCAGGCGGTAGGGAAAGCAAGTAGGATGCTTGGCTGCATAGCTAGAGGTATCACAAACAGGAAGAGGGAGATTGTGGTCCCGCTGTATAGAGCGCTGGTGAGACCAGATTTGGAATAATACTGTGTCCAGTTCGCCTACAAAAAGAGATGGATAAAATTGAAGGGGTCCAAAGATGGGCTACAAGAATGGTGGAAGGTCTTAAGCATAAAACGTATCAGGAAAGACTCCATGAACTCAATCTGTATAGTCTGGAGGACAGAAGGAAAAGGGGGGACAGGATCAAAACATTTAAATATGTTAAAGGGTTATATAAGGTTCAGGAGGGAAGTGTTTTTAATAGGAAAGTGGACACAAGAACAAGGGGACACAATCTGAAGTTAGTTGTGGGAAAGATCAAAAGCAACATGAGAAAATATGATTTGACTGAAAGAGTAGTAGATGCTTGGAACAAACTTCCAGCAGACGTGGTAGATAAATCCACAGTAACTGAATTTAAACATGCCTGGGATAAACATAGATCCATCCTAAGATAAAATACAGGAAATAGTATAAGGGCAGACTAGATGGACCCTGAGGTCTTTTTCTGCCGTCAGACTTCTATGTTTCTATGTTTCTATATGATAGAAAAATAATAAAATCAGCCCCAGGGCCTGTCTGATATTCCTCCTGCTTCAAGTTAAATTAATATCCACCCCAAAAACGCCAGCCAAGTTTCAAAATCCAACATCTGGAATAACAAACACATTTCAAGGCAAAGCAAAATTGATCCGGGGCGTCGTTTAACAACAAAAACAATGTAAACATTCACACTTACTGAGTATCGGAGTCGCTCCCTTTTCGCTTTCTAGGAAATTCTGCCGTAAATGAATTTATCGAAGGGGCCACAGGAGACATGACGTTTGAGGCTGCCAAAACAACAGCCTGGTTTGCTTCCCCGGGAAGATTATCTGAAAAGAGACCAAGAGCATCCAAGTTGAAAAGGGAAGGGATTCTGTTGGGATTAATTTGCTGAACTACAAGGGAAAAGAATATAGACTCCTAAATTATCTCTACATTGTTATTGCAGTATTTATAGAATAGAATAGAATAGAATAGAATAGAATAGAATGCTTTATTGGCCAAGTGTGATTGGACACAAAAGGAATTTGTCTTTGGTGCAGATGCTCTCAGTGGACATAAAAGAAATAATACATTTGTCAAGAATGGTAAGGTAGAAAACTTAATGATAGTACAAATAAGCAATCCAATCATATTAGGAACCAATCTATATAAATTGTAAGGATGCAAGTAACAAAGTTACAATTATACAGTCTTCTCCTTCTTCTTCTCCTCCTCCTCCTCTCCTCCTCCTCCTCTTCCTCTTCTTCTTCTCCTCCTCCTCCTCCTCCTCTTCTCCTCCTCCTCCTCCTCTCCTCCTCCTCCTCTTCCTCTTCTTCTCATCTTCTTCCTCCTCGTCACCAGGAGTTGCCAATACACTCCAATGCAACTCCTCTCCTCTCCCTGGATCTTGTTGTCTTGTTGTGAGCCGCCCCGAGTTTTCGGAGAGGGGCGGCATACAAATCCAAATAATAAATAAATAAATAAATAAAATCTCACAGAGTATTTTCCTACTCTGAAGCTTGGGGTTTGTTTAAAAAATCTGGCCAACTCCCTTCAAGACTTACCACCAATGACTTTTCTTGTACTTAACAACTTCCAAAATATTTGGGGGGGGGGGGGCTCCTGAATGAAAAGGAGAGGTGGGAGACTCCTTTTTTTTTTTAAAGGGCTCTTTTTATTTATGATTTTAATATTATTTTAGAACTTCCCTCTTTTGGAAGTTTTGGAAGGTAGGAAGGAAGAGCAAAGGAAGGAAGGGCAGGGGTGGAGAATGAGTCCCAGCTGGGGGGAAAATATTTACACAGAGAGAGAGAGAGAGGAAAGGAGGGATGCACACAGGAAAACAGAGAGAGACACACAGACAGACAGATAGAAAGAGACACACATACAGAGAGAGAGAGAGACAAAGACACACACACACACACAGAGAGAGAGCTGCACACAGGAAAACAGAGACAGACACACAGACAGACAGATAGAAAGAGACACACATACAGAGAGACAAAGACAGAGAGAGAGAGAAAAAGAGAGAGCGCTGCACACAGGAAAACAGAGACAGACACACAGAGAAAAACAGAGATAGACAGACAGACAAACAAAAAGACAGAGAGAGAGGGAGGGAGGGAAACACGCAGACACAGAGAGAAAAACAGAGATAGATGAGAAAGAGATAGAGAGGGAGGGAGGGAGGGAGAGACAGACAGACAGACAGACAGACAGACAGAAACATACAGAGAAAGAGACAGGCAGACACAGAGAGAAAAACAGAGACACAGACAGAAATAGAGAGAGAGAGACAGACAGAGGAAGAGATACATATATATACACACACACAAACAGAGAGAGAGAGAGAGAGAGAGTGAGAGAAACAAAGACAGACAGACAGAGAGCTTGGGAAGACGAAGCGAGCGCCAAGCGCAAAGGAAAGGAATGAACGCTCTCCTTCTCTTTCCCACTTATTCTTTGGTGCCCCTTGCCTTTCCCCACCACCAGCCGGGGAAGGGGGCTTCCAAGGACCTGAAGCTTTGGGGGAGGGGGGCTCCCCCCCCCCCTGCTCCTCTCCCTCCAACCACTCGGCCGGACGCTCCTACCTGGCGCTGCCCCCGCTCTCACCTGAGCCCTCGCCGGCCGCCTCCGCCATGGCCAAGGCTCCCCGGCGCAAAGGCGGCCGAGGCAGCGCTCCGGAGCCCCGGAGGCATGGAGGGGGAGTCCCCCCTCTTCCTCCTCCGACTGCAGCGGGGCAAGGAGGGCTCGGCGCACCCCGCACCTGCCCGGGATTTTTTCCGCCGCGCCAACGCCGCCTCCGCGCTGCGCCCTGCTCAGACCTGGCCGGAGCCAAGCGCGCTGCTTCTCGCGAGAGAGGCGGCTGCCTTTTAGTAGTGGGGGGGGGGGGGGGAGCAAAAGGGGCTGGGTGGGGGGGCCACGCGGGGACCCTCGCTCGCCACCCCAGGACAAGAGGCTTTTGCGCCGCGCTTTCCAAGCCGCCCAGAGCGATGCCAACGCGCCTGGCCCTCCGCCAGGGAATGCGCTTTTACGCCCCAGATGTTGCGCTTGGAGACCCCCGGGTCAAATACGCCCCTCCCTCACTCCGGCCCATTTGCAACTGGCGGTGCCTAGGCGAGCTCGGGGAGGAGGGGGCTTCGTTGCCGCTTCTTCCCACCCTCTTCTTTTCTCTCTTTCCTTTCTTTTCTTTTTTCTTCTCATTTCCTTTATTTTCCTTTCCTTCCTTTCCTTTCACCCTGTTTCCTTTTTCTTTCTTTTTTCCTCCTTCCCTTCCCTTCCCTTCCTTCCCTTTCTCCTCTTTTTATCTTCCTTTTCCTTTCCTTTCCCCTCTCTCCTCTCCCCTCCCTCCCTCCTTCCCTTTCTTTTCCTTTTTCCATCCCCTCCCCTCTTCTCTCCTCTTTCTCCTCTCCCCTTTCCTCTTTTTCCCTTCCCTTCTTTTCTCTCCTCTCTCTACTTTCTTTCCCTTTCCTCTTTTCCCCCTCCCCTCCTCTCCCTCTTCCCTTCCCTTCTATCCTTCCCTCCCCTCTCCCTCTTTCATCTCCTCTTCTTCCCTTTCTTTTCCTTTCCTCTTTTTCCCTTCCCTTCCCTCTCCTCTTTTCCCCTCCCCTCTTCTCCCTCTTTGCTTTCCTTCCCTTTCTTTCCCTTTATCCTCTGTGGGTGTGGCTTGATGGCCATGTGACTAGGTGGGAGTGGCTTGGTGATCATATGTTGGGGTGGCTTAAAGCTCATGTGACTGGCTTAAAGATGGCCAACTTGAGGTCACTCATGTCAAGGGTTTGGGTTAGGGTGCCTGGCCTCTCCTCGCCTCAAAGAGACACAATTTTCCTCTCTACACAACATCCACAATATACTACCATATTAAATTCTATGTGTGTATTCCATATGTGTGCATATGTTACACAAAAATATACATTATCTACTATACAAACTGTATATGTATGTACACACCTACGCACACACCGTTCTTCTAAAATCATACTCATTCAATCTCATTTACGGTGATAGGAAAAACAGACCCAGAACCTTAGTTCCCTCTAGGCTGAGCAGTGAGCAATCGCGCACTTAAAAATCATCATCAACTCAGAGTTTTCCAAACCTGCCCAGAAGCCGAGAGGGAAATTTTATTATTATTTCTGTGCCGCCCAGTCCCGAAGGGACTGTCGCTCAGACACTATACTTTTCCGCCCACCCCAAAAAAAAATTAGAGAGAACACTGCGAGAACCCAGGAGGAAAAAATAGGAAAAAAAAAAATCAAATTTTTTCTACTGGTTCTGCGTACCCGACTATACCCGTAGGAGCCCATCACTGCGTAAGGGGCCTTAAAAACAACCAAAGTCTACCTGATTTTTAAAAAGTGAAAGGAAAAAAGTTAAACAGAGTGGGCCTTCTCCAGGTCCTGTCGACTAAACAATGTCGTTTGGCGGGACCCAGGAGAAGAGCCTTCTCTGTGGCGGCCCTGACCCTCTGGAACCAGCTCCCCCCAGATATCAGAGTTGCCCCCACCCTCCTTGCCTTTCGCAAGCTCCTTAAAACCCACCTCTGTTGTCAGGCATGGGGGGATTGAAATTTCCCTTCCCCCTAGGCTTATAGAATTTATACATGGTATGCTTGTATGTATGAGTGGTTAAATTGGGGTTTTTAAGATTATTTTTAATATTAGATTTGTTCACATTGTCTTTTTTATTGTTGTTAGCCGCCCCGAGTCTTCGGAGAGCGGCAGCATACAAATCTAATAAATAATAATAATAATAATAATAATAATAATAATAATTATTATTATTATTATTGCTTCATTGTTGAGAATGAACTGGTGCCTTCGACATTTCTGTTGTTCATCTCTACACAATTCACTTTTATTTTCCCAAAGAGGTGATGTTGAAAGCCATTCTTCCGTGGGCTGTTGACTAAATACACAGCCTTTCATAAAACCCCAGCTGTGAAGACAATTTTTTTTAAAATTATAAATAAAGCTGCCCAGTGAGAAGGCCACCTCCGGCTTCAACGATTGCGGAGTTTTTATTACTTCTCTTTATTTCCTCCTATTTTATTGAAATAAATGAATCTTGGGCAGCGAGAAAAATGGGAAGAAAAAAAAACAGGTTTGGTAATAAAAACATCTATGGGACTTGCCTAGTCTTGCTGTTGTGAGTAATTTTTAAATCTGGAGATAATCTCTTTCTTTGTGCATCTAAATGCACAGGTAACCAGCATTTTATCCCCCAATTTGTATAAAATGTTCTAATGATTTCTCTTTTTTTTGACCATTGGGAGATAGGAATTCTTTTAAATACCTTGCATTTTTGGAAAAAGAATAACTGAGCAAATGAACGTGTAAATCTCTGCATGTTGCTTACAGAAATTGTTATTACACGTGAATAAATCGGTACCCCAAAGTCTTTAAAAGTGGACAAACATACACTTTCCTCTTTGACCCAAATCTTTTGAAATATACTGCTCAAAAAAATAAAGGGAACTCTCAAAGAACCCTCCCTAGATCTGAATGAAGGAAATATTCTCATTGAATCCTTTGTTCTGTACAAAGTTGAATGTGCACAACAGCAGGTGAAATTGATGGTCTATCAGTGTCGCTTCCTAAGTGAACAGTTTGATTTCACAGAAGTTTGATTGACTTGGAGTTATATTGTGTTGTTTAAGTGTTCCCTTTATTTTTTTTGAGTAGTATACAATACAGGAACGTTTGAGGGTGGTTTTTCACTGAGTCTTCAATCGTTCTTGAACTTGTCATTTAATATCCTAACCATTCTGTCTCTGATTTTTTTTCCCCCTTCCAGAATGGTTTCTTTAAATAAATGGATATAAACCAGAGGTTTTTTTGTTCCCGCAGTCTAGGGCTGGGTCACATTCATCTAATGGCTTGGATGGATGGAGAATTCTGGGAGTTGAAGACCACACCTCTTAAAAGCTTAAAAGGTCCATCTGGTGCTAATTTTTTAAGAGGACAAATTTTGAAGAACGCAGAAGAGATATACGGAAGAAGACTTATAACCAGGACTTCTTGATGCTCTCTTGAGCTTGGTTGTTTTGTTGAAGGTGTTTCGTGACCCATCTAGGTAACATCATCAATGCAGGCAGGCAGGAAAAGGAGGAGGAGGACTGTTAGGGAAGGAAGGAAGGAAGGGTAGAAGGGAGGGGAAGGAAGGGGGTCAGTAAATATCCCACTCACACCAAACAGGACAGGTCATCAGAATATAAAACTGGCAGCAAACTGCACTCCTTACTAGCCCTGATGCTGTTACCTACTTGGGTCACAAAACATCTCCAAGGAAAAAACCAAGTTCAGAGAGCATTTAGGATGCCCCGTGTCAACCCTGAGTTCCCAATATTCTCTTTATTAAGACTTTTCATGCTTTAACATACTGTACAGGGAAAAACAACATGCTTTATATATATGTAAAAAAGTGCCATCTTTATTTAATATGCAGTAAAAAGCCTTATATAAATATTTATAATGCCTTTCTATTGTAACCTTTTGCAAACCACAACTATGGAATTCCTTGGATTTTAATTTTTTAAAAAAAAAAGAAAAGGAAAGGTAGAGTGGTCTTTCGAAAATCCCAAACATTTGAAATGAAATCGACCTCGAAACAAAATCGGTTTCGCAACCTGCTTGAAATGTTCGGAGAAAATGAGAATCGTCTCGAAGGATTGCTGGATTACGGTACATGGTTAAAAAGAGGAAAAACAAATCCTTGCGATCAAAAATGTAAATATAAAACTCAAATTTGTTAGACTTCGGACAGTGTTTAACGCGCTTCAGGCCCGTAGCGTCTGTAAGAACAGAACAACAACATTGTCCTGTTAAGTCCCGCCCCATTTGTGCATGCGTCATGATGTCACTCAAGGTACCGCGAAGGGGTGGGGCTTGTAGGAAGCTTCTGTAGAAGCCCCCACACACTAATGTTGGGAACGCGCGTCCGAGCGAGATCCAAGGGGGTGGGCGAATGAGATTCCGATGGGTTTTTTTGCTTCTGCACATGCGTGAAAGCCAAACAAAATGGCTGAAATCTCTCTAGAGAGTTCCCTCACAAGATTCCGTCAATGTTTTTTCCTTCTGCACATGCGTGAAAGCCAAAAAAAATGGCTGAAATCCCTCTCAAGATTTCCCTCACAAGATTCCGGCGATTTTTTTCACCTTCTGCACATGCGTGAAAGCCAAAAAAAATTGGCTGAAATCCCTCTCAAGATTTCCCTCACGAGATTCCGGCGATTTTTTTCACCTTCTGCACATGTGTGAAAGCCAAACAAAATGGCTGAAATCTCTCTCAAGATTTCCCTCATGAGATTCTGGCAATTTTTTTTCCTTCTGCACATGCGCGAAAGCCAAAAAAAAATGGCTGAAATCTCTTTTGAGATTTCCCTCACGAGATTCTGGCAATTCCCCCCCCCTTCTGCACATGTGTGAAAGCCAAAAATGGCTGAAATCTCTCTCGAGATTTTCCTCAAGAGATTCCAGTGATTTTTTTCTTCTGAGCATGTGCGGAAGCAGAAAAATATCACTGAAATTTTTTGCACGCACGTTCGATAAACAGCACAATGGGTGAACCGGAAGTCCATTTTCCAAACTTCCGGTTTGCCTGTGAGGCAGGTTTTTTGCACTCCCATTTTGCTGTTTTTCTGAACTTCCATTTTTCTGAACTTCCGTTTTTTCCGTTGGGCAGTGTTTTGCAGAAAACCGGCCCTCTTTCTTTTTTTAGTACCCCTCCTTTTTTTCTTTAAAAAGTGAATCGCCTTTATCATTTGGGAGAAAAATGAAAAACAAAACAGAACCAGTCAAGCAATTTCAGGATCTTTGGTACTCAAGGGGACATGAAAATGGCATGAAGCATCGTAGCGACGTTAAATTCAGAAGGAAGAGAAACAAGGGGGGGGGGGAGATGAGCTAATTGATGCCGGATGTGTTGTTGTTGTTGTTGTTGTTATTATTATTATTATTATTTTGCCTTAAGACGTTTTCCAGCGATTTGAGATTGAAAATCTGCCGCTTCGTTTGATTTGATAAAAGTGGCACCTCGCTTCTGGAAACCGCTAAAGGCGAGCCGAAGGGTTGAATTCCAGTTCCGAACCAGTTTGACTCCGAATTACAATCGGAAGGAGTCACTTCTCTTTCGGGGTTAAGACTAAGAAGCCCTGAGCGATAACAGGAAGCCAACAAGTGTGGCCTCAAAACACCCCTCCCCCATTTAAAAATAGCTAAGTTTAAATAACTTTACGACAGCTTATTCCGCCCGCCGTCCTTCCTCCGTAGCAAACCCCCCGTTGTCGGACGCGGCTTCCCCTTCTTTGCGTTTTCCGCACAGGTCGTCCTCGACGTACGACTTAGAAACAGAGCCCAAAATTTCCGTGGTGAAGCCAGGCTTACGATTCGCTCGTCAACCGTTTTGCGACAATCCTGGCCACGGTCATTAAGCAAATCACTGTAGGGGTTAAGTGAGTCAAATGGTCATTAAGCGAATCTGGCTTCCCCCCGCTGCTCTCTGCTGGTGGGAAGGTCGCAAAAGGGATCCATTGAACGCTGCGTCCGTCACAAGTAGTAGTCAGTTGGCAAACAGCTGAATTTTGATGAACGGACATTCCGTATTTTTCAGAGCATAAGACGCACCTTAATTTTTGGTGAGGAACATTTTTTGGGGGGAGGGGGGGGAAATCTTCCTACCAGATATTCATCTGGCTAACGTCCTTAGTTTGGTCAGCTTCAGCACATTCCTTTGTCCCCTGGTGAGGGCTGAAAAAAACCTTATTCCGAGCGAGCAGCAATGAAAAAAAGCCTGCAAATACTTAGGGCTGGAAAAAAATATTCTTTGGAGAGAGTAGCAATGAAAAAGCCTGCAAGCCAGGAAGTGGCAGGAAGGTTGTTAGCACCTTGTTAGGGCTGGAAAAAACTTCTTTGCAGGGAGTAGCAATGGAAAAAGCCTGCAACGATTTAGGGTTGGAAAAAACATTCTTCAGAAAGAGTAGCAATGAAAAAAAGCCTGCAAAGAGTTAGGGCTGGGGAAAAAAATCTTCTTTGGAGAGAGTAGCAATGAAAAAGCCTGCAAGCCAGAAAGCGCTGGGAAGATCATTAGCATCTCGTAAGGGCTGGAAAAAACATTCTTTGAGCGGTTAGCAATGAAAAAAAGGCTGCAAAGACTTAGGGCTGGAGAAAAAACCTTTATGGAGGAGTAGCAATGGGAAAAGCCTGCAAAGACTTAGGGTTGAAAAAAAAGCTTGTTTGGAGCTATTAGCAATGAAAAAAAAGCCTGCAAAGACATAGGGCTGGAAAAAAACCATTTTTGGAGGGAGTAGCAATGAAAAAAAGCCTGCAAGCCAATAAAGAGCCAGGGAAGATCGTTAGTGCCTCGTTAGGCTTTTAAAAAAGTTTCAAAAAAGATACATTCTGAATATAAGATTTTCATCCAATTTTTTTCAGCCTCTTTTGAGGAGGGAAAGGTGTGTCTTATACTCCAAAAAATACTGTAAGTTGGAGCTGTGAGTTGCTTTTTTCAGTGCTGTAGCAGCTTCGAAACGAATTGTTGTAAGTCGAGGATTAGCTATCCTTTCTACCTTCAATAACTGCCCAAGTAAATACAGTGGTACCTCTACCTAAGAACACCTCTACTTACAATCTTTTCTAGATAAGAACCGGATGTTCAAGATTTTTTTTGCCTCTTCTCAAGAACCATTTTCCACATACAAACTCAAGCCACCAAACTGTAACTGGAAAAGGCGGGAAGAAACCTCCGTGGCCTCTCTAGGAATCTCCTGGGAGGAAACAGGGGCTGAAAAAGGTGGGGAGAAAGCTCCGTGGCCTCTCTAGGAATCTCCTGGGGAGGAAACAAGGCCAAAAAGGCAGGGAGGAGCCTCAGTGGGGCCTGTCTAGAAATCTCCTGGGAGGAAATAGTGCCAGAAAAGGCGGGGAGAAGCCTCCGTGGGGCCTCTCTAGGAATCTCCTTGGAGGAAACAGGGCTGAAAAGGGGGGAGAAAGCTCCGTGGGGCCTCTAGGAATCTCCTGGAGAAACAGGCTGAAAAAGGTGGGGAGAAAGCTCCGTGGGGCCTCTCTAGGAATCTCCTGGGAGGAAACAAGGCCAAAAAGGTGGGGAGGAGCCTCAGTGGGGCCTGTCTAGAAATCTCCTGGGTGGAAATAGTGCCAGAAAAGACGGGAGAAGCTCCGTGGGGCCTCTCTAGGAATCTCCTTGGAGGAAACAGGGCTGAAAAAGGTGGGGAGAAAGCTCCGTGGGGCCTCTCTAGGAATCTCCTTGGAGGAAACAGGGCTGAAAAAGGTGGGGAGAAAGCTCCGTGGGGCCTCTCTAGGAATCTCCTGGGAGGAAAACAAGGCCAAAAAGGTGGGGAGGAGCCTCAGTGGGGCCTGTCTAGAAATCTCCTGGGTGGAAATAGTGCCAGAAAAGACGGGAGAAACTTCCTTGGGGCCTCTCTAGGAATCTCCTTGAGGAAACAGGGCCGGAAACGGCGGGGAGAAGCCTCCGTGGGGCCTCTCTAGGAATCTCTTGAAAGGACACAGGACCCAAAAAGGCGGGGAGAAGCCTCCGTGGGGCCTCTCTAGGAAGCTCCTGGGAGGAAACAGGGCCTCCACCCTCCCTGTGGTTTCCCCAATTGCAAGCATTATTTGCTTTTACATTGATTCCTATGGGAAAAATTGCTTCTTCTTGCAAACTTTTCTACTTAAAAACCTGGTCAAGGAACGAATCAAGTTCGTAAGTAGAGGTACCACTGTACGTTGTTGAGGAATAGGACAAGGTTGTTTTCTTACATACAGACACAATCGTTTGAACACCTGGGCAAACCAACCCGTACTTCCAACCAGAAACCAAGTGACCCAAGAGGCAGAATTGACCATGATAAACGTACATTTCGGCAGTGTGGATATAAAGAGGGACGTCGGTTGATTCTTCTCTTCTTCTTTCTATCTCCCTTTCTTTTTTATCTTTCTTTCCATTTCCAGTACCTCTGTTGTAATAAAGTTTTAACAAAAATAATTCGCTATCGATATAGAAGCCGCCAGCTGGCACTGCCAACTAATTGTCCGTAGTAATAAGTCTCGGAAAATTCTAATCCGGTAGAATTCCTTAAATTTGGGGAGAGGGAGGGGGAGTGGTTGAGTCCGCGGGCGCTGGTCGGCGGGAAACGTCAGAGCGGGTCGAGATCGAGCGGAGACGGGTGGGGCTACCTGAGTTCTTCCGCTTCCGGGCCCGCTGCGTCCCTCACAACTTCCCCGCCTTCATGTAAGAAGGGATGGAGCCCCGTTGAGTCAGCCCTTCGAATCGCTTGTAGGTGTAGTTCAGGAAAACCCAATCTTTGGACTTGAAATCCGCTTCGGCGGTATTCGGCACTGGAAGGCAAAAAACAAGAGGTGGCGGTGAGGACGAAGGAGGGGGGGAGGTTTCGCGTGAAAGGCTCGGTGCAAATGGGAAGTAGGAAGCAAGTCCCAAAATTACGCGGTTTGTTATTAAAACCCGTGGGTCCTCTCTGGACCTGGTTGTTTGTGCTGGAGACGTTTCATGACCCAAACTAGGTAACGTCATCGGTGGTAGAAGGGAGTGTGGTTTGCAGAGAGGAGGAGGAGGAAGAGGGAGGGAGAGGAGGGAGGAGAGGAGAAGGACTGTGTGGGTCCTTGGTGCTCTCTAACATGGAAGTTTCCTTGCAGATGTTTATGACCCAACTAGGTAACTTTATCAGTGGTAGAAGGGAGTAGGGCTCACAGGGAGGAGGAGATAGAGAAGGAGGAGAAGGGGAAGGGGAAGAAGAAAGAGGAGAAGGAGAGAGAAGGAGGAGAAAGAGAAAGAGGAGAAAGAGAAGGGAAGAAGAGAAGGTGGAGGAGATGGAGGAGGAAGAGGGGAAGGGGAAGAAGAAAGAGGAGAAGGAGAAAGAGAAGGAGGGGGGAAGGGGAAGAAGAAAGAGGAGAAGGAGAGAGAAGGAGGAGAAAGAGAAAGAGGAGAAAGAGAAGGGGAAGAAGAGAAGGAGGTGGAGAGAGAGGAGGAGGGGAAGGGGAAGGAGAAAGAGAAGGAGAAGAGAAAGAGGAGGAGAAGAGAAAGGGAAGAAGAGAAGGGAAAGAAGAGAAGGAGGAGGAGGTGGAGGAGGAGAGAAGGAGGGGAAGGGGAAAAAGAAAGAGGAGAAGGAGAAGAGAAGGAAACAGAGAAAGAGGAGAAAGAGAAGGGGAAGAAGAGAAGGAGGAGGATGTGGAGGAGGAAAAAGACTATAGGGTCCTTGGGCTCGCTCCTTTCATTCTTCCTTGTGGTTCTCTTCTCTCCCCTCCCTCCACCCCCACTGTCCTCTAAAAATAAGGTATTCTTGCGTCCACGAGTATCCCGCTCACCTGGTTGTAAAATATCAGATTCAGGGAATTCGTCGAAATTGGAGGTGTCGTCTATACTTTTGATTTCTATAGTGATGGCGGCTGGCCTTTCCCTAAAACCGAAATCAGAAGTCACTGAATACAAATCCGTTACAAGCCATTGAATCCTGCTTCAAACCATTTAAAACAAAGCCCATCCCCTCTTAACACAAACGCAAATATATCTGCTACTTCCAGCCTGAATTCATTTGGGGGCATTTCCGGTAGATCCAGGGGAGCAAGCGTTGACCTAGGCTTACGACCCTTTTTCATACTTATGACCAAGGCTGCAGTCCCCAATCTCATAGGATCGAAACTGGCCCAATATATTATTTAATACATACAGTATAATATTCAATATATTATATTATTTTATTTAATTTTATTTATTTAATATACAGTGATACCTTGTCCTTACGAACTTAATGGGTTCCGGGACGAGGTTCTTAAGGTGAAACGTTTGTAAGACGAAACAATGTTTCCCATAGGAATCAATGGAAAAGCGATTAATGCGTGCAAGCCAAAATTCTCCCCTTTCGCTGCAACGGAAGTCCAGAGGTGGGGTTTCCCAGCAAAGGGAGCATCAGTGAAATCGCAGCATCGCAAAAACACCAAAGTCCTCGAAACCCCACCTCCGGACCTTCTGTGTTTTTGTGATGCTGTGATTTCACTGAGGCTCCCTCGCTGGGAAACCCACCTCCGGACTTCCGTTGCCAGTGAAGTGCCCGTTTTTGTGCTGCTGGGATTCCCCTGCAGCATCACAAAAACACGGAAGTCCGGAGGTGGGGTTTCCCATGGAGGGGAGCCTCAGGGGAATCCCAGCAGTGCAAAAACGGGTGCTTCGTTGGCACGGAAGTGGGGCATCCCAGCGGCGGCGGTGGGTTTTTTAAGGTGAAAATAGTTTGTAAGAAGAGGCAAAAAAATCTTAAACCCCAGGTTTGTATCTCAAAAAGTTTGTAAGACGAGGTATCACTGTATTATATTATATTATTTAATGACATTATATTATTTTCTTTTTATTGGGAATAATGGAGAAACAGTACCCTACCCCACCCACCCCCCAAAAATACAATATTTAACAATACCTATCATATGGTTTATGTATGGATTGAAAAATTAAAAAATACTTTTGATAAAGGCCTGTCTATCCAGCGAAGGGCAGCGGTTTTTTTTTACTACCGCTATGGGCGTGGCTTCGGTTTTTTTTTTACTACCGCTATGGGCGTGGCTTATTTTGTGGTTGTGGCTTGCCGGTCATGTGACCAGGGGGTTGGCTTAAAGGTCATGTGACTGGCTTAAAGGTGGCCAACTTGACACCACTCACATCAAGGGTTAGGGTTAGGGTGCCTGGCCTCTCCTCGCCTCCAAGAAATACAATTTCCTTATCTAGTTACTATTACTGAACATCCAAAACATACTATTTAATTCTATGTATATGCCATGTGTACATACATATTACACACAGGCACACAAAAATATACATTATCTACTATATGAAGTATATTGTCTACTATATAAAGCACAGTTCTTCTAAAATTATACACATTCAACCTCATTTACTGCGATAGGAAAAAAAAAAACCCAGAGCCCAGAAGGGAAAAAAAGAAAAAAAAATCACTTTTTTTCTACCTGTTCTGCGTACCTGACCATACCCGTAGGAGCCCATCACGGTCCCAATCCCTAAATTTCTCTCGAATTCCTCCCAGTTTTTGTTTCTCGCTAAACCTACCTGATGTGGGCCCAATCCACCCCTTCAAAAAACGCGTGGCTCTTAATTTCTTCCACTCCATTGCTGCCGACTCTGTTTTCAGAATCGATGCAAAATCTGGAAAAAGAAAGATTTTTTTAAAAAATGCAGTCCTCGATTTACAATTATTCATTTACTGACCCTTAAGATTCTTGGAAACTGTCTCATATTTATAATGGTTTACAGCTTCCCTGGAGTTTTCCCCCCGAACGCCATCACTCTGCTAAACAAATAATTCCCTCAACACTGTCAAACTATTTACTAAATTTGCACTACTATTACTATTAGTTTTTTCTCATCATTCCTATCACCCATCTCCTCCCACCTATGACTGTATAACTGTAACTTGTTGCTTATATCCTTAATATTTTTTATTAATATTGATTGTTTCCTCATTGCTTCTTTGAAACCCTATGACAATCATCAAATGTTGAACCTCATGATTCTTCATGAACGTATTTTTTCTTTGAGAGCATCTGCACCAAGGACAAATTCCTTGTGTGTCCAATCACATTTCACCAATAAAGAATTCTATTGTATTCTATTCTATTCTATTCATTCTATTCTATTCATTCTATTCTACTCCATTCCATTCCACTCTACTCTATCTACTCTACCACCTACATTAAGTGTTGTACCTTATGAACGTAAGGTACCTTGCAATCACACTTGGCCAATAAGGAATTCAATTCTATTCTATTCTATTCTATCCTACCCTACCCTACTCTACTCTATCCTATTCTACTTTACTTTTCTATTTCTATTCTATAAGCTAAGTTTCTCTGTCGAGCGATTCTACCATTGTAGTGTAAAGTTTCTTCCGGATAATGATCAAGCAAACTAGATTTATCAATAGCAGGCTAACAAAATAGTTCATTGAGGGGTTTCTGACCTACGTTAAGGGAAGCCCTCGATCTACTTACTTTAAAATGAGGTCCTTGGCTTTTTCTGAAATGGGCACTTCGGGTGGAAACACCAACGTTTCTTTCCAGTTCATAATTTTTCTATACGTTTCCTGGGGTGTCTCAGAGCAGAAGGGGGGATAGCCTGTAGAAGGACAGAGAACGAGAGCATTGGACTAGACATCAGTGGGTCTCGACCTATTATGTCAACTTGTTATGCTATCCCTCCCTCCTTCCCTTCCTTCATCCCTTCTTCCTTCCCTCCCTCTCCATCCCTCCTTTCCTTCCTTCTTCCCTTCCCTCCCTTCCTCTCCCCTCCCTTCCTTCCCTCCCTCTTTCTCTCCCTTCCTTCCCTCTGTCCCTCCTTTCCTTCCTTCTTCCCTTCGCTCCCTTCCTCCTGCCTTTCCCCTCCCTCTTTCCCTTCCTTCCCTCTCTGCCTCCTTTCCTTCCTTCTTCCCTTCCCTCCCTTCCTCCTTCCTTTCCCCTCCCTCTTTCCCTTCCTTCCTTCCCTCTCTACCTCCTTTCCTTCCTTCTTCACTTCCCTCCCTTCCTCCTTCCTTTCCCCTCCCTCTTTCCCTCCCTTCCCTCCCTCCTTCCTTCCTTCTTCCCTTCCCTCCCTTCCTCCTTCCTTTCCCCTCCCTCTTTCCCTCCCTCCCTTCTCTCCCTCCCTCCTTTCCTTACTTCTCCCCTTCCCCTCCCTTCCTTCTTCCTTTCCCCTCCCTCTTTCCCTCCCTTCCTCCTTCCTTTCCCCTCCCTCTTTCCCTCCCTCCCTTCCCTCCCTCCTTCCTTCCTTCTTCCCTTCCCTCCCTTCCTCCTTCCTTTCCCCTCCCTCCCTCTTTCCCTCCCTCCCTTCTCTCCCTCCCTCCTTTCCTTACTTCTCCCCTTCCCCTCCCTTCCTCCTTCCTTTCCCCTCCCTCTTTCCCTCCCTTCCTCCTTCCTTTCCCCTCCCTCTTTCCCTCCCTCCCTTCCTTCCTTCCCTCCCTCCCTCCTTTCCTTACTTCTTCCCTTCCCCTCCCTTCCTCCTTCCTTTCCCCTCCCTCTTTCCCTCCCTTCCTTCCCTCCCTCCCTCCTTTCCTTCCTTCTTCCCTTCCCCTCCCTCCCCCCCCTCCCTCCCTTCATTCCTTCCTTTTTTCCCCTTCCTTCTTTCTCAATATGGCCAATCCCACCCAGCAACCGGGCAGAGGACTGGTTGCTAAAACTTTTGAACCCCTGCCCAGCTCAGCTTTCCGTGGGGAGGGAACGGGGATTTTGCAGTATTCTCCCCCTGCCACGTCCACCAGGCCACAAAACTGGTAGCAAAAATCTCTTTGAACCCCCACCACTGACCTATCAGCATTTCGTACATGATGACTCCCAGAGACCACCAGTCGCAGAGCTTGTTGTACCCCGTTTGCATGAAGACCTCGGGGGCGATGTAGTCTGGAGTCCCGACGGTAGAATAGGCCTGAAAAAGATATTTCAGAGAAAGAGAGAATGAGAGAGAGAGATTCAAACCACCTTTTGAAAACAAATCCAGGTTTATGTCTTTCCCAAAAAGCAGCAGAGTCTTCCATCTATAGCCTAGGTTCGGTTTTCATGGATTCTCTGAAAAGGGCATTGTTTAGTGCTGTTTACTTCCAATTTCTGCCCAAAAACTAAATAAATAAAAGCCCTGGAGGAAATTGATCCTCTTCCTCCTCTTCCTCCTCTTCCTTCCTTCCTTCTTTCCTTCGTTCTTTCCTTCCTCCCCTTCCTTCCTTTCTTCTTTCCTCCCTCCCTTCCTTCTTTCCTTCCTCCCCTTCCTTCCTTCCTTCCTTCCTTCTTTCCTTCCTTCCTCCCCTTCCTTCCTTCTTTCCTTCGTTCTTTCCTCCCTCCCCTTCCTTCCTTTCTTCTTTCCTCCCTCCCTCCCTGCCTTCCTTCCTTCCCCCCCTTCCTTCCTTCCTTCCTTCCTTCCTTCTTTCCTTTGTTCTTTCCTTCCTTCCTCCCCTTCCTTCCTTCCTTCTTTCCTTCGTTCTTTCCTTCCTCCCCTTCCTTCCTTCCTTCCTTCCCTTCCTTCCTTCCTTCCATCCTTCTTCCCTTCTTCCATTCCTTCCTTCCTTCTTTCCTCCCTCCCTCTCTTCCTTTCTTTCTTCTTTCCTTCCTCCCTCCCTCCCCTGATTATGTTACCCAGTTGGGTCTTGAAATGTCTGCGGGAATACAACCCAAGGACTCCCCAGTTCAAATCTTTGAGCAAAACTCCCCAACTCTTCTAGCATTGATGATGGCGTTACCTAGTTTGGTCACGAAATGTCTTCAAGAATACAACCGAGCTCAGAGAGCGAGACGCAGGCCTTGGCTTCCTCCAACCCTGATACATTTGAAAAATAAATCAATACATTTTTACAAGTACGCTCACCAATTGCCGCCTGTTCTTCTTCCACGTTTCTGCTTTTCGTTTGGAGTTCATGTTCTGAAAGGCTGAGTCACAAAAACAAAGAGCCAGGTGAATGATTCCCGTTTTAACGGCATTATTTAAAAATTCATCCTACTTAGGGGTTCCCGTGCCGGATACGAAAGGTGAGAGGAATGAAGGACGGGGCCTTTTCCATGCTAACGTTTAACAAAAAGTTATTTTAATTATTCCTTTCCTCACTAAATATCTCACAACATAGAATTGCAATGCAATCTTTCTTCTCCTCCATGTCACAAACCCTCCTCCCTTCTAACCCTAGAAACATAGAAGTTTGACGGCAGAAAAAGACCTCATGGTCCATCTAGTCTGCCCTTATACTATTTCCTGTATTTTATCTTAGGATGGATAGATGTTTATCCCAGGCATGTTTAAATTCAGTTACTGTGGATTTACCAACCACGTATGCTGGAAGTTTGTTCCAAGGATCTACTACTCTTTCAGTCAAATAATATTTTCTCACATTGCTTTTGATCTTTCCCCCAACTAACTTCAGATTGTGTCCCCTTGTTCTTGTGTTCACTTTCCTATTAAAAACACTTCCCTCCTGAACCTTCTTTAATCCTTTAGCATATTTAAATGTTTCGATCATGTCCCCCCTTTTCCTTCTGTGCTCCAGACTATACAGATTGAGTCCATGAAGTCTTTCCTGATACGTTTTATGCTTGAGACCTTCCACCATTCTTGTAGCCCGTCTTTGGACCCGTTCAATTTTGTCAATCTCTTTTTGTAGGTGAGGTCTTCAGAACTGAACACAGTACTCCAAATGTGGTCTCACCAGGTGGTGTTACCTGGCTGGGTCGTGAAAGGAAAACAGCTAAGCTATTTTGGAAATTCCAAAAGACTATTGGAACTTATTATCATACATGGTGGGAATGTCACAAAGCAAGTGATTATTGGGGGGAAATTAAACAATGGGCAGAAGAGATCTTAGAAATGAAGCTCAATCCGAAAACACGAATTATTTCTGTTAGGAAATAACCATCGACAAATATGAGAAAAATAAAATATACTTAATGTTACATATTACCGCACCAGTTGCGGCCCTATTTGGACCGGGAGTCATTGCTCACAGTCACTCATGCCCTCATCACCTTGAGGCTCGACTACTGTAACGGTCTCTACATGGGGCTACCTTTGAAAAGTGTTCGGAAACTGCAGATCGTGCAGAATGCAGCTGCGAGAGCAATCATGGGCTTCCCTAAATATGCCCATGTCACACCAACACTCCGCAGTCTACATTGGTTGCCGATCAGTTTCCGGTCACAATTCAAAGTGTTGGTTATGACCTATAAAGCCCTTCATGGCACCGGACCAGAATATCTCCGGGACTGCCTTCTGCCGCACAAATCCCAGCGACCAGTTAGGTCCCACAGAGTGGGCCTTCTCCAGGTCCCATCGATGAAAAAATGTCATTTGGCGGGGCCCAGAGGAAGAGCCTTCTCTGTGGCGGCCCCGACCCTTTGGAACCAACTCCCCCCCAGATATCAGAGTTGCCCCCACCCTCCTAGCCTTTCGTAAGCTCCTTAAAACCCACCTCTGTCGTCAGGCATGGGGGAATTGATACTTTTCCCTCCCCCTAGGCTTATAAAATTTATGCATGGCATGTCAGTATGTATGATTGGTTTCTACATTGGGGTTTTAAATTAACTTAAATATTAGATTTGTTTACACTGTATTATTATTGATGTGAGCCGCCCCGAGTGTGCGGAGAGGGGCGGCGTACAAATCTGATTGATAAATAAATAATAAATAAATTTTAACTGCGGCAAGAATAGCAAATGCCCAGAAATGGAAAAAATAAAGATGCCCCTACAGAAGAAGAAATCTTATTTAAAATCCTAACATGTGCAGAGATGGACAAACCGACGCTAGAGTTAAAGGACAAATTTCCCACCAATACGTCATGCACAACATTTATCATTTAAACTGGGGTTCGCGGTACTTACAGAAGTCACTCGGTGGATTATGCGTAAGGTTTCGGTAGAATTCGGTTCGGTGAGCTTTCTTTAAACCTGTGCATAGCCCAAAATCAGAGAGTTTTACATGGCCCTACAGAAAGAAAACATTACTCATATGGATTAATCCAGATGACTGACGTAAATAGGTACTACTGGGAGCAATTCCCCGATTTACATCTCACTGGGCCCAAGGGCAAAAATTGCAATTCCATCGTGCCTGAGGTATCGACACCCAAATGAGATCTACCTTCTGCTGCACGAATCCCAGCGACCAGTTAGGTCCCACAGAGTGGGTCTTCTCCGGGTCCCGTCAACCAAACAATGGCACTTGGCGGGACCCAGGGGAAGAGCCTTCTCTGTGGTGGCCCCGGCCCTCTGGAACCAACTCCCCCCAGAGATTAGAATTGCCCCCACCCTCCTTGCCTTTCGTAAGCTGCTTAAAACCCACCTCTGCTGCCAGGCATGGGGGAATTGAGATACTCTTTCCCCCTAGGCCTCTACAATTTTATGCATGGTATGTCTGTATGTATGTTTGGTTTTTATATAATGGGTTTTAACTGTTTTTAGTAATGGATTATTGTCATATACTGTTTTATTACTGTTGTTAGCCGCCCCGAGTCTGCTGAGAGGGGCGGCATACAAATCCAATCAATCAATCAATCAATAAAATAAAGAAATAAAGCACTTTTTTATTATTACCGTATTTTGAGGGTGTATAAGACGCACCTTTTTAAAAAAAAAACCAAAAGAAGGTGAAAACTTGGGTGTGTCTTATACACCGAATGTAGGCCCACCCGGCCACTCTCCCATTCTGCCTGCCAGCAATTTACCTCCCTGCAGCAAACAGCCCAGAACTTGTTAAGCCAAGCAACTTCCCGATCCTCAGCTGATCGAGGCTGCAGGCAGGTCCACATGCTAAAATGAAAGTGAAACTAAAGCTGCAAGGAGGCAAATTGCTGGGAGGCAGAGGCAGAATTTTATTTTCTTTTTTATAATTTTTTTTAAAAAAATTAAAATATCTTTATTAGTTATTTGCATATAAAAAACAGACAAAAAAGAAATAATCAAATGCAATTATAAAAACAAGCAAAAAAACCACGAAAAGAAAAGAGAAGAGGGAGGAGAGAGAAAAGGTGAAGAGAAGAGAAGAAAAAGAAAGAAAGAAAGAAAGGAAGAAAGGAAGAAAGAAAGGGGAAGGGAGGGAGGGAGGAACAAAAGAAAGAAAGAAGAAAGAAGAAAGAAAGAAGGGAGGAAGGAAGGAAGGAAGGAAGGGGAAGGGAGGGAGGGAGGAAAGAAAGAAAGAAGAAAGAAAGAAAGAAAGAAAGAAAGGAGGAAGGAAGGAAGGAAGGAAGAAAGGAAGAAAGAAAGAAAGGGGAAGGGAGGGAGGGAGGAACGAAAGAAAGAAAGAAGAAAGAAGAAAGAAAGAAAGAAAGAAAGAAAGAAAGGAGGAAGGAAGAAAGAAAGAAAGGGGAAGGGAGGGAGGGAGGAAAGAAAGAAGAAAGAAAGAAAGAAAGGAGGAAGGAAGAAAGGAAGAAAGAAAGAAAGAAAGAAAGGGGAAGGGAGGGAGGGAGGAAAGAAAGAAAGAAAGAAGGAAGAAAGAAAGAAAGAAAGAAAGAAGACAGGGTAAACTAATCTGTTGACTATCATTATTCACAGTCTTTAAATTACCATTTGAATAGCTGTTTTTACATTTCACACACAAGGTTGCTTTTCTAGATTGTCCTTTTGAATAGGATTGTAAAATATCTCTCACTAGATTTGATGTTTCTTGTAAGTAAAGAATAATAATAAAATTCCCCCAGAATTTTATTTTCTCGTGCTAGACTGGCAAATCTGATATGCAAAGAAGTACCTCAATAACTATAAATGTCTGTAGAATGTTCAAAATATTAGACTTATTTTTTAAAATCAATACATTTTAAATAAATAAGTCCCTAGGGAGTTGGACGACACATAAATAAAATAAAATCAATAAAGACTGCTTTACTATTGTTCTAGACAACTCAACAAAACGAAGGAGCCTTTAAAAAAAAAAAAATGCTGGATCTTTCAAGCCGTGTGGACTTCAACTCCCAGAATTCACCTCCCCGGAACTGCGGACATCCACTTCCGTAATTCTGAGGGATTCTGGGAGTTGAAGTCCACCCAGCTTCGAGTTGTTTAGGAGCATTACACGTCTTGAATTTCTGAAGGAAAAGCAGGATAGAAATCTTAATATTCACAAACTTTGTTTCTATTTTTGACTCCATACTTATTTATTTTTTAAATCTGGATTTGGTTCCAGTAATATCAATCATTCTTTTTAAGATGTGTGGACTTCAACTCCCAGAATTCCCCAGCCAGTATGTGCCTGGGGAATTCTGAGAAATGAAGTCTACACATCTTAAGAGTTGCCAAGTTTGAAAAACATTGATTTTGAATTTTTAAATTAGCCTTGTTAAACAATTGAGCTGAAAGTAGACATAATGTTTATATTGTTCACTATTGTGAGCCGCTCCGAGTCTTCGGAGAGGGGCAGCATACAAATCTAATTATTATTGTTGTTGTTGTTGTTGTTTAGACATTCCGTCTTAGAACAAGGACACAAAAGAGAGGAGGACACGTATGCACATTAGATACCTTGGCATCTAGTAGAAGATTATCAGGTTTAATATCCCGGTGTATAAACCCCAGTTGGTGAATGGCGTCGATAGCAAGCACGGTTTCCGAGATGTAAAACTGTGTTTCTTCCTCGGAGAGCGTGTCCTTCTTCATGAGCAAAGTCATCATATCACCTGAATCAGGGAGGACAAGACACAGACTGTATTTAGATGGTGTTGAAAAAAGCAAAAAGACACACCGAGTTACTTCGGGGCACTTTCTCACCTACGGACAGAATCTTGCCAAACTAAGGTGTTGTGGGTTGGCTCTGGCCCAGCTCCTGCCTCAAGGAATGTGGAGGTGGGTGCAGGGGAAACATCAACATGTCACAGGCCTGTTTTATTGCCGACAGAGTCAGATAGTGACGTTTCCTCGGAAGAAGAAGAAGGTGGTGGGGGTGACGTGGAAGAGGGGGGCTTGGCAGACAGCCCGGGAAGCCAATCTCCATTATCTTCGGTAGATTCGGATGAGGAATTTATTTATTTATTTATTTATTTATTTATTTATTTACTTACTTACTTACTTACTTAATTATTTCTTTATTCATTTCTTTATTTCTTTATTCATTCATTCATTCATTTATTTATTTATTCATTTATTTATTTATTTATTTATTTATTTATTTGATTGATTTGTATGCCGCCCCCCTCTGTAGACTCGGGGCGGCTAACAACAATAGTAGAAAACATCATGTAAATCCAATACTAAAACTAATACTAAAACAATAAAAAAACCCTTATTTATAAAACAAAACATACATACAAACAAACATACCATGCATAAAATTGTAAAGGCCTAGGGGGAAAGAATATCTCAGTTCCCCCATGCCTGACAGCAGAGGTGGGTTTTAAGGAGCTTACGAAAGGCAAGGAGGGTGGGGGCAATTCTAATCTCCGAAGGGAGTTGGTTCCAGAGGGCCGGGGCTAGACCCACGCATGCGTAGAAGAGAACAACTGAAGAACTATTACAGGCGATAGAGAATCCACCTGTGGTTGGGTGGGGCTCACGTAATTAGAGAAGCTGTTATATTGGCAGCGTGCGGGCTTAGCAGCGTGGAGATTATCTGATCGTAGTCGTTGGGAGTCACGGAGTTTGAGAAAAGAAATCCTGGTAAGTTTTTGCCACGTCTGGAACAAACAGTATTTGTGCCGAACTTCACAGTATGGGTTTATTGCTTGCCTTGCTATGGGATTGTAATCCATTACTGCCTTGTTTATTCAAGAAATCCCTTTGAATTCTATAAGGGAGTTTTGCTTCTCTTTTGTTGAGATAAAAAACATTTACTGGACTTCTACTGCGCGTGTGTGTCTGTTTTGAACCAATCTCCTTTTCATTGGAGGCTTGTACTAGAAGCCGGCAGAACAGAAAGTAGAAAACAATCATGGGCTTCCCTAAATATGCCCATATCACACCAACACTCCGCAGTCTGCATTGGTTGCCGATCAATTTCCGGTCACAATTCAAAGTGTTGGTTATGACTTATAAAGCCCTTCATGGCACCGGGCCAGATTATCTCCGGGACCGCCTTCTGCCACACGAATCCCAGTAACCAGTTAGGTCCCACAGAGTTGGCCTTCTCCGGGTCCCGTCAACTAAACAATGTCGGTTGGCGGGGCCCAGGGGAAGAGCCTTCTCTGTGGCGGCCCCGACCCTCTGGAACCAACTCCCCCCAGAGATTAGAATAGCCCCCACCCTCCTTGCCTTTCGCAAGCTCCTCAAAACCCACCTCTGCCATCAGGCATGGGGGAACTAAGATATTCCTTCCCCCTAGGCTTCTACAATTTATGCATGGTACGTTTGCATGTATGATTGGTTTTATAACAAGGGTTTTTAGCTGTTGTAGTATTGGATTTTTACATTTTGTTTTTTGTCACTGTTGTTAGCTGCCCCGAGTCAACGGAGAGGGGCGGCATACAAATCCAATAAATAAATAAAATAAATAAATAAAACTCTAGCAGAGTGATGGCTAAACATTTTGTTATCGTGTGCCAAAAGCACACCCGAAAGCCTCATCTGTCTGATCTCTTTTTCTCCCAGCTAAAGTCTCCACACTTTGCTGTCTCTTGGTCCTCTGGAATGCAGCCCCTCCCTTCTGGGAATCCAGACTACGTTCCACCACAGCTGGTTTTGATAGAGGGGAAAAAATGAGCAAAAACGATACTGTGATCTCTCAGGCCTCCACTCCACCAGTTCACCTACCAAACAGGTGGGATTTAACTGGTTCGGACCAGTTTGGGCAAACTGGTAGCGGCGACCTGTGGGTGGTCCGCCTACCCACTCAGGCACAATATCTATCTTATATCGCTATGTTTGTTGACGTCGCATGCAAGTGGTTAGGCCAGGGGTAGGCAAAGTTGGCTCTTCTATGACATGTGGACTTCAACTCCCAGAATTCCCAAGCTAGCATGATTGGCTCAGGAATTCTGGGAGTTGAAGTCCACAAGTCATAGAAGAGCCAACTTTGCCTACCTCTGGCCTAGGCCAGCGCACCAATGACTCTCAAATAGCCGTTGAAATAATTTCACTGAATGGTTTACCTCCCGGAAGAAACTCCATAATCAAGTAAAGGTTGCGTTTGTCCTGAAAGCTGTAGAACATCTTCACCACCCAGGCGCCATCGGCTTCCACGAGGATGTCCCTTTCTGCTCGGATATGAGCCACCTGCGAGAAGAACACGGCCAATCAAATCAAAGCTGAAGGGGAGAAATTGGTTTTGCGTCCCCAACGGATTTTGTACATAAGCAGCTTTCAAAGTGATTAAACTTTTATTGCCCTTAGGTGGAAGACAACCTTTCCTAACTCACAGGTATAGGGGTGCCTCATCTTATGAACGCCTCTTCTAACGAACTTTTCGAGATACGAACCCGGTGTTTAAGATTTTTTTGCCTCTTCTTCCGAACTATTTTCACCTTACGAACCCAAGCCGCTGCTGCTGGGATGAAGGGGTTTCTTTCCCCCCCCTTTTTTTGAAGAAAGAAAAGGGAGGGGCGGCTTGGAGGGGGAAAGAGTTTGCATTAACAAAAGTAGGAGAACAGCGTGCTTGCAGAGGCACTGAAAGGGTGTCTTTTGAAGAAAGAAAAGGGAGGGGCGGCTTGGAGGGGGAAAGACTTTGCATTAACAAAAGTAGGAGAACAGCGTGCTTGCAGAGGCACTGAAAGGGTGTCTTTTGAAGAAAGAAAAGGGAGGGGCAGTTTGGTGGAGGAAAGACTTTGCAGAGAACAGCGTGCTTGCAGAGGCACTGAAAGGGTGTCTTTTGAAGAAAGAAAAGGGCGGGGCGGCTTGGAGGAGGAAAGATTTTGCAGAGAACAACGTGCTTGCAAAGGCACTGAAAGGGTGTCTTTTGAAGAAAGAAAAGGGACGGGCGGCTTGGAGGGGGAAAGACTTTGCAGAGAACAACGTGCTTGCAGAGGCACTGAAAGGGTGTCTTTTGAAGAAAGAAAAGGGAGGGGCGCCCCCCTTGCCTTTCTTCCTTCCCACTCATCCTTTAGCCTAGCCTTGCTTCTTCCACCCGCCCCCTTTAGCTGCTCCTCCCTGCCCTCTGTTAGCCTCCCTTCTAAAGTTTGGGATTTTCCTGAAGGATTTGCACGCATTATTTGCTTTTACATTGATTCCTATGGGAAACATTGTTTCGTCTTACGAACTTTTCACCTTACGAACCTCCTCCTGGAACCAATTAAGTTCGTATCATGAGGTACCACTGTACTCAGTATAGTAGGCTGGAATACAATAACCCTCATCGGATTGTCTCCTACCCTTCAAAACTGGAGACATCTGGGTCTACTGCTTGAAGAGAATATTTTTATCTCAGAACTGCAAAGCCCTTGGTGCTCCCTGATTTGGGTTGTTTGGACAGTACAATTGTCATAAGTACCATGCTTTGGGGAATATAAGACACATCTTTTTACCCCTTAAAAGAGGGTGAAAACTTGGGTACATCTTATACACTGAATGTAGCTCCACCCTTTGGCCTCTGCCTCCCAACAATTTACCTCCTTGCAGCAAAAAGAACAGAGCCTGTTAAGCCAAGCCACTCATTATCAGCTCCCCGACCCTCAGTTGACTGAAGCTTGTAAGTACTATGTACATAACTGGTTGGGTTTGGCAATATAGAAAAGCAAACCAACAATGCATGCTTAAATGTATTGAAACACTATTGCTTTAAAAGTTAGTGTTACGGATTTCCATAAGAGGGCGCCAGAAGCGTGATTCTCTCTCTCTGACTCTCTTAGCTAATTCTATTATATTATCTGTGACTGCTGTAGTAGAAACTGTGTATTAAATGCTGGTTTGTGTAACTGTAAACTGAACAAGTAAGATTTATAGCTTTGTATTTGTATTGACTGATTTAACTATGTATGAATAGGACTGTTCTTGACTAAGATATTTGCCAAAGTCAATAATACTTTATACACTTAGATTTATCTGGCTTGTATTACTAAACCATTACTCGTATCTCTGGTCTGTGAGATGGATATCTGGATATCACATTGGGCTGGTCAAATGAGTCCAGGCTGGTGCAGTGGTTAGAGTGCAGTACTGCAGGCTACTTCAGCTAACTGCTAGCTGTAGTTCAGCAGTTCGAATCTCCCCACCGGCTCAAAGTTGACTCAGCCTTCCCTCCTTCCGAGGTGGGTCAAATGAGGACCCAGATTGTTGGGGGAAAAGACACTGATTCTGTAAACCGCTTAGAGACGGGGTGTACAGCTCTATGAAGCGTTATGTAAGTCTAAATGCTATTACTAAATGCTATGCCTTTAAGACATGCTTTAAAGTTATACAGTGATACCTCGTCTTACAAACGCCTCGTCATACAAACTTTTCGAGATACAAACCCGGGGTTTAAGATTTTTTTGCCTGTTCTTACAAACTATTTTCACCTTACAAACCCACTGCCGCCGCTGGGATGCCCCACCTCCAGACTTCCATTGCCAGCGAAGCGCCCGTTTTTGTGCTGCTGGGATTCCCCTGAGGCTCCCCTCCATGGGAAACCCCACCTCCGGACTTCCGTGTTTTTGAAATGCTGCAGGGGAATCCCAGCAGGGGAATCCCAGCAGCGCAAAAACGGGCGCTTCGCTGGCAACGGAAGTCCGGAGATGGGGTTTCGCAGTGAGAGGAGCCTCAGCGAAATCGCAGCATCGCAAAAACACAGAGGTCCGGAGGTGGAGTTTTGAGGACTTCAGTATTTTTGTGATGCTGTGATTTCACTGATGCTCCCTTCGCTGGGAAACCCCACCTCCAGACTTCTACTGCCAGTGAAGCGCTTGTTTTTGCGATGCTGGGATTCCCCTGCTGGGATTCCCCTGCAGCATCGCAAAAACACAGAAGTCCGGAGGTGGGGTTTCCCATGGAGGGGAGCCTCAGGGGAATCCCAGCAGCGCAAAAACGGGCGCTTCGGCTGGCAAAAGGGGTGAATTTTGGGCTTGCATGCATTAATCGCTTTTCCATTGATTCCTATGGGAAACATTGTTTTGTCTTACAAACTTTTCACCTTAAGAACCTCGTCCCGGAACCAATTAAGTTTGTAAGACAAGGTATCACTGTATTTGGAAACAGAAAAAAAAGATCTTACTTGCTCTTTTTCCAGCATGTCGGCTTTCCTTAATATCTTCATGGCGTAAATATGGCCCGTGTCTTTTTTCTGAACTAATCGGACCTGCGGATTTAATTATTTTATTATTATTATTATTATTATTATTATTATTATTATTATTATTATTATTATTTATTAGATTTGTATGCCGCCCCTCTCCGTAGACTCGGGGCGGCTTACAGCAACGATAAAAACAATATATAATGACAAATCTAATAGTTAGAATCTAAAATAACAATAATACATTTAAAATTCTAAAAAAACCCAAGGAACCTCAATATATGAAAACATACATACAATCGTATCATACACAAAAAGCTACACAGGCAGGGGGAGATGTTTCAG
This sequence comes from Erythrolamprus reginae, assembly GCF_031021105.1. Taxonomy (NCBI): domain Eukaryota; kingdom Metazoa; phylum Chordata; class Lepidosauria; order Squamata; family Dipsadidae; genus Erythrolamprus; species Erythrolamprus reginae. Next base: position 2,924,326 of record NC_091955.1, on the reverse strand, counting down.
TTCCCCCACGCCCGACGACAGAGGTGGGTTTTAAGGAGTTTACGAAAGGCAAGGAGGGTGGGGGCAGTTCTGATCTCTGGAGGGAGCTGATTCCAGAGGGTCGGAGCCACCACAGAGAAGGCTCTTCCCCTGGGTCCCGCCAATTAAAAAGGGAGGCTTTGAGTTATGGACTTGCACGTTTGAAGCGCTAATTCAAAACAAGCATGCATAAAGTTATTTCCTTTCCGGTTGTTCTCAAAGCCGATGCGATCCTAAAATTGCATTTAACAGACGATACAATCAAGATCGAGGGAGGTATTAAGACCACTCTGTAAAGCCTTAGTAAGACCACACCTATAGTACTGCATCCAGTTTAGGTCACTACAGGATTAAAAATATGTTGAGACTCTAGAAAGAGTGCAGAGAAGAGCAAACAAGATGATTAGGGGACCAGAAGCTAAAACATAGGAAGAACGGTTGCAGGAACTGGGCATAGCTACTTTGATGAAAATAAGGACCAGGGGAGACATGATAGCAGTCTTCCAATATTTGAGGGGCTTCCACAGAGAGTGTTCTGCCTGACTGGCTCGGCACTGTGTAATAGTCCAATGAAAAGAAATCAAACACACACGTGCTCTGCTAATCAGCAAACTTGTATTAGATAAACAAAAATAGCTTACTCAAAAAAACAGTTCTTAATGTCCAAAAACAATGCAAGGCTTACTTCAGCCGCATACAAAAACACAGGGAAAAAGAAACAAAAACAACCTGGAATGAACCAAGACGTTTCAGGAGTCCTTTTGAATCTTTGGAGCAAACAGCAAGTCCCCGAGTTTTCACCTCCCACTTCTCTGAAAAAGCTGGGTTGAAAACTCCAACGGCACAGAAACTTCGAAGCAGGAACCACAAAACAACACAGATAAACAGCCACAGTTTGCCTTGGCCCCTGTTCCCTTTTTATCCCTTTAGCCCTCATTAAGGGAACCACACCCAGCCCAGGTGCTCCTATAATGACTTATAATACTTCTTAAAGCGATCCCTTCTTTGCATAGCTCTTCGGTTACGTAAATCAATACATTGCTCTGCAGACGAACTGAGTGAGGACAAACTGTCCGAGTGACTGCAGGCCAAATCCCCTGGGCTGTCTGCTGAATCCTCCTGGCTCTCTGCCACATCTTCCTGGCTCTCTGCCACATCTTCCTGGCTCTCTGCCACATCTTCCTGGCTGTCAGCCAGGCTTTCACATTCACTTTGTGCCGCGTCTCTCCCATCTGTGGGAGCAACGGCTGGCCCAGGCCCAAACACAACAGAGAGGAAGGCGTCAAGCTACTTTCCAAAGCACCTGAAGGCCAGACAAGGAACAATGGATGGAAACTGAACAACGAGAAATTCAACTTGGAAATAAGCAGGAGTTTTCTGACACTGAGAACAATCAATCCATAGAAAGGAAGTTGCCTTCAGAAGTTGTGGGAGCTTCGTCCCTCAAGGCTTTCAAGAGGAGACTGGACTATCATCTGTCAGAAACAGGTGTAGGGTCTTCTGCTTGGATGTGGGGTTGGACTTGTTAGTATACTGTAGGTAACTATGTTGGGTGTTGCAATACAGAAGCTAAGAATGTACGTTTAGGACTGTACCTTTAAGAGTCATTTACTGGTTGGCCATAAGGGGGAGCCAACGATGTTCCTCTTGGGGGAATTTATACTAGAGAGTATAATATATATTATATATTTGCTCTGTGTATATTTTGCTGTGTGCGATAACCTGCTTTGTAAACCATTATTAGGATTATATGCGTGTGATATTTGGACTGTGTAACTACAAAGCTTGCTTATTTATTTATTTATTTATTTATTTAGTTGGTTGGTTGGTTGGTTAGTTAGTTAGTTAGTTAGTTAGTTAGTTAGTTAGTTAGTTAGTTAGTTAGTTAGTTAGTTAGTTAGTTAGTTAGTTAGTCCAATACATAATACACATCGAAGAGAATAGATATGTAATAATATAAATAAAGAAAAGAAGAAAAGATATAAAAGTATAGGTGAACATATTTGAAAGGAAGAAAAGATAAATGAGATAAGGAGAGACAATTGGACAGGGGACGGAAGGCACACTGGTGCACTTATGCTCGGCCCTTATTTGCCTATCGGTATATAATAATATTGTTCTATTTAGTACTAAGTCTGATTCATTGACCGACTAACCCACATTGCTACATTTACTCTGCTTAAAGTTTGTCGAAGGTTTATTAAATTACCTAGACATTCTAACAGGACTAGATGACCCATAAGGTCCCTTCCAACTCTATTCATATCTGACATCTGATTGTGTAGTATCGATGTTTTAATTATTAGATTTGTTCTGTATTGTTTTATTGTTGTTGTGAGCCGCCCCGAATTTTCGGAGAGGGGAGGCATACAAGTCTAAATAATAATAATAATAATAATAATAATAATAATAATAATAATAATATTTATTGGATTTGTATGCCGCCCCTCTCCGCAGATGTTGTTGTTGTTGTTATTATTATTATTATTATTATCTGCTTACGATCCTTCCAACTCTGTAATTCTGTTCATTCCTTCGGTGGTGACCTTCAGTAACTTTAATTATTATTATTATTTATTATTATTATTTATTAGATTTGTATGCCGCTCCTCTCCGAGGACTCGGAGCGGCTCACAACAAGAAAACAGTACAAATCCAATAGTTAAAAACAATTTAAAACCCATTTAATATAAAAAACAGTCATACATCTCAGAAAAACCATACATAAAACGGAAACGGCCCAGGGGAATCAATTTCCCCATGCCTGACGGCAGAGGTGGGTTTTAAGGAGTTTGCGAAAGGCAAGGAGGGTGTGGGCAGTCCTAATCTCCAGGGGGAGTTGATTCTAGAGAGTCGGGGCCGCCACAGAGAAGGCTCTTCCCCTGGGCCCCGCCAGATGACATTGTTTCATCGACAGGACCCAGAGAAGGCCCACTGTAGAACCTAATCGACCACGGGGATTCATGCGGCAGAAGGCGGTCCCAGAGATATTCTGGTCCGGTGCCATGAAGGGCTTTGCAGGTCATAACCAACACTTTGAATTGTGACCGGAAACTGGTCGGCAACCAATGTTGGTGTAACATGGGCATATTTAGGGAAGCCCATGATTGCTCTCGCAGCTGCATTCTGCACGATCTGAAGTTTCCGAACACTCTTCAAAGGTAGCCCCATGTAGAGAGCGTTGCAGTAGTCAGTTCCTGCCAAAGTTATCAAGAAAACCTACCAGGAAAGATTTCTTTAAGGACGACCACTAACCTCGCCAAAGGCTCCTCTGCCGATCACCTTCAGGGATTCAAAATCGTCGAGGCCCAACCTTGTCCGCTTCAGCCTTAAAAACTCAGTTTCTTTGCGGGCGTGCTGAGATCTCCGGAGCTTTTTCTGGGAGGGGAGCAACCAAAACGTCGTCTTTAAAAAGTCTGGCGCCTTTTGAGAAACCATTTCTAAACCACAAGATGGCATTCGAGACTGATTGAACGGGAGGCTTTCTGCTTTTTACTGAGAGCGAGCGAGCTCTCTCTTGTCTCCAGGGCTCTGCACCAAACAAGCCTCATCTTACATGGATATAAACAACAAATATAAAGTCACGCGCGATCAAGCCAGTCCTAAAGTCATGATTTAGGAAGAAATGTTTTTATTGTTCTTTTTATTAGTATTATATTTCTAACTGTTTGTTAGCCGCTCAGAGTCCATTTAGGAGTGAGCGGCATATAAATGTAAGAAAGAATGAATGAATGAATGAATGAAAGAAGGAGGGAGGGAGGAAGGAAGGGAAGGAAGGAAGGAAGGAAGGAAGAAAAAGATAGTGAGAGAGAAAGAAAGAGGGAGAGAGAGAGAGAGAGAGAGAAAGAAAGAAAGAAAGAAAAAACAGGAGAAAGAAAGAAAGAAAACAGGAGAGAGAAAGAAAGAAAGAAAGAAAGAAAGAAAGAGAAAAAGAAAGAAAGAAAGAAAGAAGGAGGGAGGAGGGAGGGAGGGAGGAAGGAAAGAAAGAAAGAAAGGAAGGAAAAGATAGGGAGAGAGAAAGAAAGAGGGAGAGATAGAGAGAGAGAAAGAAAGAAAGAAAGAAAGAAAAAACAGGAGAAAGAAAGAAAGAAAACAGGAGAGAGAAAGAAAGAAAAAAGAAAGAAAGAAAGAAAGAAAGAAGGAGGAGGAGGGAGGGAGGGAGGGAGGAAGGAAAGAAAGGAAGGAAGGAAGGAAGGAAAAGATAGGGAGAGAGAAAGAAAGAGGGAGAGAGAGAAAGAAAGAAAGAAAACAGGAGAAAGAAAGAAAACAGGAGAGAGAAAGAAAGAGAGAAAGAAAGAAAGAGAAAGAAAGAAAGATGGAGCGAGAGCGAGAGCGAGAGAGGAATTATCACACTGCAGTTCCTTAAATACAAACTATGTGTGAAAATATTCTGAATTTTTTTCCCCTTACTGGCCCTTTATTTAGTTATTTTGTTTGTTTGTTTGATTGATTGATTGATCAATTTGATTTGATTTCTATGCCACCCTATTCCTCAGACTCAGGGAGGCTCACAACAAAGTAACATTTAACAGGTAGAAATCTCAATTTAAAACATACTAAAACCCCAATTACCTTTCCTCCATTTACCTCTACCTTCTGTTGAGTTTATTCGGGCCGATATTATTAAAACAAACACACACACACACATAAATTTTGCCCGTAAGTTCTGAATCGCCCAGGTTTGCACCCATCCTAAGCAAACAAAGCTATAAAAACTTTTAGCTTTGTGAGTGTCGGAATTACCTCTTCGTCTGCTAAGCCTTCTTTCTCCATGGCTACTTCAAGTTTCTTCTGCCTAAGTTGGAAGTACAAAATCACGTGTTATGAAACAACCAACATATTTTTTTTTTCCGCATGCCAAAACAACTCGACATAGTTATTCCCCTGGGAAAGTTACTCAAGTGAACACGTAATTCCCACAGCACTGTCTTATCCCTAAAGGTATGTAACCTTGTAGTATGACGGCATCATCATTATTATTATTATTACTGTATTATCCTTCTCATCTTTTCCTATTGCCTAACTCTTATTTGTATCTTACGACTCTCATTTTGTTGCTTGTATCTTATGATTTAAGACTTTGCTGCTTGTAGGGATACTGAGAGCTTCTCAACAAACTCAAACTCAACCCAGACAAGACGGAGTGGCTGTGGATCTTGCCTCCCAAGGACAATTCCATCTGTCCGTCCATCACCCTGGGGGGGGAACTACTGACCCCCTCAGAGAGGGTTCACAACTTGGGCGTCCTCCTCGATCCACAGCTCACATTAGAGAAACATCTTTTAGCTGTGGCGAGGGGGGCGTTTGCCCAGGTTCGCCTGGTGCACCAGTTGCGGCCTATTTGGACAGGGAGTCACTGCTCACAGTCACTCATGCCCTCATCACCTCGAGGTTCGACTACTGCAACGCTCTCTACATGGGGCTACCTCTGAAAAGTGTTCGGAAACTTCAGATTGTGCAGAACGCGGCCATGAGATCCATTGTGGGGCTTCCTAGATTTGCCCACGTTTCTACAACACTCCGTGGCCTGCATTGGCTGCCAATCAGTTTCTGGTCACAATTCAAAGTGTTGGTTATGACCTTTAAAGCCCGACATGGCATTGGACCAGAGTACCTCCGGAACCGCCTGCTACCGCATGAATCCCAACGACCGATAAGGTCCCACAGAGTTGGCCTTCTCCGGATCCCGTCGACCAAACAATGTCGTTTGGCGGCCCCCAGGGGAAGAGCCTCCCCTGTGGCAGCCCCGGCCCTCTGGAATCAACTCCCCCCAGAGATTAGAACTGCCCCCACACTCCTTGTCTTTCGTAAATTACTCAAGACCCATCTATACCGCCAGGCATGGGGGAGTTGAAACACCTTTCCCACAGGCTTTTTTTTATATTTATGTTTGGGTATGTATGTGTTGTTTGCTTTTTTAAATATGATAGGGTTTTATGTGCTTTTTAATATTAGATTTGTTTTCGCTGGAATATTGTTTTTATTATTGTTGTGAGCCGCCCCGAGTCTTCGGAGAGGGGCGGCATACAAATCTAATAAATTGAATTGAATTGAATTCTGCACCAGATTCCTTGGGTGTCCAATCACACTTGGCCAATGAAGAATACCCTACTCCAGTGATGGCGAACCTATGGCACAGGTGCCGCACATGGGACATGGAGTCATATCTGCTGGCACTCAAGCCGTTTCCCTAACTCAGCTCCAACGTGCATGTGTGGGCCGGCCAGCTGATTTTTGGCTCTGGAAGGGCGTTTTTGGCTTCCAGAGAGCCTCCATGGGGATGCGGAAGGTGTTTTGACCCTCCCTCGGTTCCAGGGAAACCTTTGGAGCCTGGGGAGGGAGAAACACGAGCCTACTGGGCCCACCAGAAATTGAGAAACAGGCCGTTTCCAGCCTCCAGAGGGCCTCCAGGGGGCAGGGGAAGCTGTTTTCGCCCTCCCCAGGCATTGAATTATGAATGCAGGCATTCATGCATGCGTGACAGGGCGCACAGACTTCAATGCAAACCTTAATAAAATCTCTTTTATCTAAATTTTAATATTGTATCAAAGAGCTAATAAAAGATTTTTTATACATATATAGCTGTGTTCGCCCTAGAACAAGGACAGAAGCACCAGCCTGAAGATGACGAGTGGGACCTCGTCGAAACGTCGGCAGAAATCTCTGAATCCTACACGGGAAGAAACCCGAATATGATGTTTTTATTGGTACATGAGATGTGGGTGGGGGAACGAAAAGGATTTATTTATATAGACAATCCGGGCAAAAATATTTCTCCCTCAACTTCCTGGATGTTTATGAATAAATAAGGATAGATGAAAATTGAATTTAGCACTGCTAGAGGTCCCTTTGGCCCCAATGTATTGATGAGGAAAAAATACTTGATTAGATATATTAGCCAATGGCGTTGTAAATTTGAACAAGGATATTGGGAAATTTTATATTTGATTTTTCAGGTGATGAAAGAAAGGAGGCAGCACTTGTGGAAGGAGAAACACCAAAAGCAAATGGATAATTGTTGTATTATAATGGAGGTGGAAGGTATATGATATTAAACGTGTTTTTGAGTGGAGAAAAATAAAAAAAAATTAACCCCGAACTTCCTGGACGATCATCCAAGATTAAGAAAAAGTAAGGAGACAAAACTTTAGGATTCTGCGATGGGTTGAAGGGGTGAAAACGGCAGCCTTCAATTCAACCGTGAAACCAAGCCAGTCCTATCGTGGCTTAGTGCGACGTCTGAACCCAGCCATCATTGTCTGTGCTGGCGGTTTCCAACTTGGCAACTTGAAGACGGGGTTTTGGGGGAGACTTCAACGCCCAGAATTCCCCAGCCATCCCTTCGTGCTCTGTGAAAGTCTAACCTGCAAGATTTGCCAAAGGTTAGATGATCGTGGCCAAACCCAGATAAGTTTGCAGTGGTCAAACAAAGCGTACGGTAAGATTACGCTTTGTCAACAAATGTGTTTGCAGAGTAATAACGGCTGGTGCCCGAGAACAAAAGCTCCCTTGGTCTTCGGGTTAAAGTAAAGACTAAAAGAATGAATATTATAACATTACACGCTATGCACCGTGGTTTAATGATTTAAGCCCACAGCAGCAATGATGATGTTATCTAGTTGGGTAACGAAACGTCTCCAAGAAAACCAGTAAGCTCAAAGAGCACCGAGGAGCCCATAATCCTCTTCCTCCTTCCTTCTCCTTGCAAACCCTTCTCCCTTCTAGCACTGATGATGTTAGCTAGTTGGGACATGAAACGTCTTGAAAGGAACCAGCAAGAGCAAAGAGCACCAAGGACCCTCACAGCCCTCTTCCTCCTCCTCCTCCTTCTCTTCTTTCTCATTCTTCATTCCACAAACCTCACTCCCTCCTAGCACTGATGCGGTTACCTAGCAGGTTCATGAAATGTCTACAAGAAAAACAGCAAGCTTAGAAAACACCAAAGATCCTGCAGTTCTTTTCCTCCTCCTCCTCCTCTTCTTCCTCCTCCTCCTCCTTTTCCTCCTCCTCTTCTTTCTTATTCTTCATTCCACACACCCCACTTCCTCCTAGCACTGGTGGTGTTACCTAGCTGGGCCATGAAACATAGAAACATAGGAGACTGACGGCAGAAAAAGACCTCCTGGTCCATCTAGTCTGCCCTTATACTATTTCCTGTATTTTATCTTACAATGGATCTATGTTTATCCCAGGCATGTTTAAATTCAGTGACTGTGGATTGACCAACCACGTCTGCTGGAAGTTTGTTCCAAGCATCTACTACTCTTTCAGTCAAATAATATTTTCTCATGTTGCTTTTGATCTTTCCCCCAACTGACCTCAGATTGTGTCCCCTTGTTCTTGTGTTCACTTTCCTATTAAAAACACTTCCCTCCTGAACCTTATTTAACCCTTTGACATAAATGTTTCGATCATGTCCCCCCTTTTCCTTCTGTCCTCCAGACTATACAGATTGAGTTCATGAAGTCTTTCCTGATACGTTTTATGCTTGAGACCTTCCACCATTCTTGTAGCCCGTCTTTGGACCCGTTCAATTTTGTCAATATCTTTTTGTGGGTGAGGTCTCCAGAACTGAACACAGTATTATTCCAAATGGGGTCTCAGCAGCGCTCTATACAGTGGGATCACAATCTCCCTCTTCCTGCTTGTTATACCTCTAGCTATGCAGCCAAGCCTTCTACTTGCCTTCCTGACAGCCTGACTGCATTGTTCACCTATTTGGAGACTTTCAGAAATCACGACCCCTAAATCCTTCTCTTCTGAAGTTTTTGCTAACACAGAACTGCCAATACAAAACTCTGCCGAAAAATCAGCAAATTCAGAAAGCACCAAGAACTCCACCATTCTTCTCCTCCTCCTCCTCAAAAATGGAAAAATCCCAGTTATTCTCCTCCCTCTCTTCTTCTTTTTCATTCTTCCTTCCACAAACCCTTCTCCCTCCTATCACTGATGGTGTTACCTAGCTGGGTCCTGAAACGTCTACCAGAAGACCCACCAAGCTCAGAAAGCCCCCACGAGCTCATTTTGGTTCTCACCGGGCAGTTCTTCTCCGCCCCCCACCACCACCACCTTAAAGACGTCCCCAACGGGAGATCCGCACACAAGGTCTGACCCTCGCCGAAAAATCCCTCTTCAAGCGGGACTACCTGGTCTCTCTCTCTTCGTGCTGCACGATGAGGTTGCTGTAGAAGTTCTCCAGCGTCAGCTTGGCTACCGTGACTCGCTCCCGGGTGTGGTTGCTCATAGGGAACGGCGTCGGCGTCGCAGCAGCGGTCATCGCCATCGTAGCCTGCACAACGGAGCCCATAAAACGAAATAATTAACTCCATGGAAGTCTTCCTCGTCTTCGCCTCCTCCCAAACCCATGGTGGGAAACACCAAGTTTCTTCCAGGGATGGTCTGCCAAATTTTTTACCGCCACACGGTGGGGGCGTGGCTTATTGTGTGGGTGTACATATCTATAACTTATTTATTTATTTATTTATTGATTGGATTTGTATGCCGCCCTTCTCCGTAGATTCAGGGTGGCTAACAACAATAATAAAAACAGCATGTAAATCCAATACTACAACAACTAAAAAACCCTTATTTTAAAACCAATCATACCTACAGACATACCATGCATAAATTGTAAAGGCCCAGGGGGAAAGAGTATCTCAATTCCCCCATGCCTGACGGCAGAGGTGGGTTTTAAGAAGCTAACGAAAGGCAAGGAGGGTGGGGGCAATTCTAATCTCCGGGGGGAGTTGGTTCCAGAGGACCGGGGCCGCCACAGAGAAGGCTCTTCCCCTGGGTCCCGCCAAATGACATTGTTTAGTTGACGGGACCCGGAGAAGGCCCACTCTGTGGGACCTAACTGGTCGCTGGGATTCGTGCAGCAGAAGGCGGTCCCTGAGATAATCTGGTCTGGTGCCATGAAGGGCCTTATAGGTCATAACCAACACTTTGAATTGTGACCGGAAACTGATCGGCAACCAATGCAGACTGCGGAGTGTTGGTGTTATATGGGCATATTTGGGAAAGCCCATGATAGCTCTCGCAGCTGCATTCTACACAATCTGAAGTTTCCGAACACTTTTCAAAGGTAGCCCCATGTAGAGAGCGTTACAGTAGTCAAGCCTCGAGGTGATGAGGGCATGAGTGACTGTGAGTAGTGACTCCTGGTCCAGATAGGGCCACAACTGGTGCACCAGGTGAACCTGGGCAAACGCCCCCTTCGCCACAGCTGAAAGATGGTTCTCTAATGTGAGCTGTGGATCGAGGAGGACGCCCAAGTTGCGGACCCTCTCCGAGGGGGTCAATGATCCCCCCCAGGGTAATGGACGGACAGATGGAATTGTCTTTGTAGTGATATAGTAGTGATACAATCAGCTTATCCGTACAAAAAAACCAATTCCGTATATAATTCATTACAATTCATTCATCTTTTTGCTTTCTAACCTGTTTCTATCATAGAAACATAGAAGACTGACGGCAGAAAAAGACCTCCTGGTCCATCTAGTCTGCCCTTATACTATTTCCTGTATTTTATCTTACAATGGATATATGTTTATCCCAGGCATGTTTAAATTCAGTGACTGTGGATTGACCAACCACGTCTGCTGGAAGTTTGTTCCAAGGATCTACGACTCTTTCAGTAAAATAATATTTTCTCACGTTGCTTTTGATCTTTCCCCCAACTAACCTCAGATTGTGTCCCCTTGTTCTTGTGTTCACTTTCCTATTAAAAACCCTTCCCTCCTGAACCTTATTTAACCCTTTGACATATTTAAATATTTCTATCATGTCTCGCCTTTTCTTTCTGTCCTCCAGACTAGACAGATGGAGTTCATGAAGTCTTTCCTGGTCAGTTTTATGCTTAAGACCTTCCACCATTCTTGTAGCCTGTTTTTGGACCCGTTCAACTTTGTCAATATCTTTTTGTGGGTGAGGTCTCCAGAACTGAACACGGTATTCCAAATGGGGTCTCACCAGCGCTCTAATGGGATCACAATCTCCCTCTTCCTGCTTGTTATACCTCTAGCTATGCAGCCAAGCATCCTACTTGCTTTCCCTACCGCCCGACCGCACTGCTCACCCATTTTGATACTGTCAGAAATCACTACCCCTAAATCCTTCCCTTCTGAAGTTTTTGCTAACACAGAACTGCCAATACAATACAATACTACGGTATCAGTTAACAAGTGAAGAGCTGCAAAAATTTTTTACTACTACACTGTGGGTGTGGCTTATTTTGTGGGTGTGGCTTGCCAGCCATGTGACCAGCTGGGAGTGGCTTGACGTTCATGTGACCAGGGGTGGCTTAAAGGTCATGTGACTTGCTTAAAGGTGGCCAACTTGACGTCCCTCATGACAAGGGTTAAAGTTAGGGTACAATTGTAGAGATACAATTTCTCTTACTAGGACCGAACATCCAAAATATACTATTTAATTCTATGTACAGTATCTATGCCATATGTGTACATACATATTACACACAGGCACACAAAAATATACATTATCTACTATATAAATTGTATGTATACAAACACACGCACAGCTCTTCTAAAATTATACACATTCAACCTCATTTACTGCGATAGGAAAAAAGAAAAAAAATCAATTTTTTTCTACCAGTTCTGGGTACCTGAGCCCATCACTGCAGTAAACCATTGGTAAAACAACGTCCCATGTTAAGAACTATTCTGTTTCTTCCTTATCTTTCATTATTAATGTCCATCTACCCCTCTCCAAACAGTCTTATATTTTTCTAATTATATTTTCATCAGTGAGAGCTTCCTCGTTTTTTTCAATATTGCGCAAATGCAATTCTTGCTACTGTCAGCATGTGTATTATTAAGCATGTAGTTCCCTTTATTATAATTTTCTGGCAATATACTTAACCAAAAGGTTTCTGGTTTTCAATCTGTGTGTTGCTTTATCCTTTTCTCTATCCATCTACCACGTTTTCCCGAAAGATAAAAACCTGTCTTATATTTTTTTGAACCTTGAAATAAGTGCTTGGCCTTATTGCCATGCACTCAAAAGCTCGATTGAGCTTATTATCAAGGGAGATCTTATTTTGGGGGAAACATATTATCTGTCTGTCTGTCTGTCTGTCTGTCTGTCTATCTTTCTTTCTATCTATCTATCTATCTATCTATCTATCTATCTATCTATCTATCTATCTATCTACCTATCTATCATCTTTCTATCTATCTATCACTATCTCTATCTATTCATCCACCCACCCACCCACCCACCCATCTATCATCTTTCTAATTCTCTATCACTATTATCTATCTACCAATCTACCTACCTACCTATCTATCTACCTACCTACCTCTATCTATCTATCTATCTATCTATCTATCTATCTATCTATCTATCTATCTTCTATCTATCTATCTATCTATCTATCTATCTATCTATCTACCAATCTACCATCTATCTATCTATCTATCTATCTATCTATCTATCTATCTATCTACCTACCTACCTACCTACCTACCTACCTACCTACCTACCTACCTCTATCTATCTATCTATCTATCTATCTATCTATCTATCTATCTATCTATCTATCTAACTAACTAACTAACTAACTAACTAACTAACTAACTAACTAACTATCATATTTCCCCCAAAATAAGACCCTCTCTTATATTTTTTTCGAACCCTGAAATAAGTCCTTAGCCTTATTGCCATGCACTCAAAAGCCCGATTGGGCTTATTATCAGGGGAGGTCTTATTTTGGGCGGAAACAGGGTATGTTTCCTTAAAACAGTTTTTTCCCCTTCTTGACATTTGACGGAGCCCCCAAATTCCTGTTGCTAAAGGAACATTCAGTCCTCAAAATAGGCCTGTTAAGGGGCCACCACTAAAAAACCCCTCTGAATATTTTGTATTTAAACCCCACAGTTGAGAAGCCGTGGCATACCAATAGATTCCACAGCCCCACCGAGCATCAAACCCGTGACCAAAAACCCTTTGCCAAAATATGAGAAAGTTGTTTTTGAAAAGTCGCTGGAGGAATACAATCCTCCTTTCTTCTTCTCTCAGTCCCTTCTAGCTGGCTTAGTAATCTCGCCGCCAGCCGGCGTCGAATTAGGTCCCGATTAGGTCCCACAGAGTTGGCCTTCTCCGGGTCCTGCCGACTAAACAATGTCGTTTGGTGGGTCCCAGGGGAAGAGCCTTCTCTGTGGCGGCCCTGACTCTCTGGAACCAGCTCCCCCCTGAGATTAGAACTGCCCCCACTCTCCTGGCCTTTCATAAACTCCTTAAAACCCACCTCTGCCGTCAGGCATGGGGGAACTGAGATAACTTCCCCAGGACTATATTGTTTATATATGGTATGTTGTGTGCATGTTTTTTAAATTATGGGTTTTTAGTTTTAATTATTAGATTTGTATTGTACATTATTTTTTCTATTACTGTTGTGAGCCGCCCTGAGTTTACGGAGAGGAGCGGCATACAAATTTAATAAATGAATGAATTAATTAATTAATTAATTAATTAATTAATGAATAAATAAATAAATTTGCAAAACTCTAAAGTCTGAAACTATTTCACGGGAGAAGGACCGAAATCATCATCCCGGATGAATCTGAACAGCGTTACGTAGCGCCCTGTGAAGGGACTGAAGTTCCCAAAGCGAGACCTGTTTTTATGAAGTGGATGATTCTTTTATTCCCAGAGGAAATACAAAAGCATGACTCACATCTTAATTCATAAGAGAGCAAGGGTTCTTATGTAAGGAGCGTGCCCTGGAGAAAGACAATTGAGGCTTTTCGAAGATTATTTACTTACTTGCTGTATTTTTCGGTGTCTAAGACACACCCTTTTCCTCCCTAAAAGAGGCTGATAAATAGGGTGCGTCTTATACTCTGAATGTAGCAACCCCCCCCCCCAGCCCTAACTAGCTGCTAACGATCTTCCCAGCTCTGACCTTGCAGGCTCTTTCATTGTTTCTCTCTGTGAAGAATGTTTTCCAAGCCCTAAGTCTTTGCAGGGGTTTTTTCCCCCATTACTTTAACTTGCTCTGAGTAAGTTTCTTTCCAGCCCTAACCAGGTACTAATGATGTTCCCAGCTCTTACGCCTTGCAAGCTCTTTCACTGTTACTCTCTGCAAAGAATGTTTTCCAAGCCCTAAGTCTTTGCAGGGGTTTTTCCCATTACTTTAACTTGCTCCGAATAAGTTTCTTTCCAGCCCTAACCAGGTGCTAATGATGTTCCCAGCTCTTACGCCTTGCAAGCTCTTTCACTGTTACTCTCTGCAAAGAAGAATGTTTTCCAAGCTCTAAGTCTTTGCAGGGTTTTTTCCATTGCTCTATTTGCTCCGAATTTCCTTTCCAGGTGCTAATGATGTTCCCAGCTCTTACAGGCTTGCAAGCTCTTTCATTGTTACTCTCTGCAAAGAAGGTTTTCCAAGCCCCTAAGTCTTTGCAGGGTTTTTTTCCATTGCTCTACTTGCTCCGAATAAGTTTCTTTCCAGCCCTAACCAGATGCTAATGATGTTCCCAGCTCTTACAGGCTTGCAAGCTCTTTCATTGTTACTCTCTGCAAAGAAGAATGTTTTCCAAGCTCTAAGTCTTTGCAGGGTTTTTTCCATTGCTCTGCTTGCTCCGAATTTTCTTTCCAGGTGCTAACGATGTTCCCAGCTCTTATCCCCTTGCAAGCTCTTTCATTGTTACTGTCTCAGAATAAAGTTTTTTTTAAGCCCTTAACCAGGGGATAAAATAATGTGCCCAAGCTGACCAAATGACACACTTAAACTTAAATATCATTTTACACTGCTCTACAGCCAGGGGGTGGGCTACTGCCCGGATGGGGGGGAACACAGTGGGATAGTAAAAATAGAGCTCCACCCCAGAGCACCCAATTTGCACTGAAAGATCTTGAAAGAAAATGCAGGGCATCCTGCACAAGCCGCACACCACACGGTGGTAGTGAAAATTTTGGTAGCCCTTCACTGTCTACAGCCCACTCTAAGCAGTTTATAGAGTCAACATATTGGGTAAGTAAGTAAGTAAGTAAGTAAGTAAGTAAGTAAGTAAGTAAGGAAGGAAGGAAGGAAGGAAAGAAGGAAGGAAGGGAGAGAAGGAAGGAAAGGATGGAAGAGGGGAAGGAAGGAAGGGGAAGGGAGAGATGGAAGGAAGGGGAGAAGGAAGGAAGGAAGAGGGGAGGGAGAGAAGGAAGGAGGAAGGGAAGAGAGAGAAGGAAGGAAGGAAAGAAGGATGGGAAGGATGGAAGAGGGGAAGGAAGGAAGGAAGGGGGAAGGGAAGGGAGAGAAGGAAGGAAGGAAGGAAGAGGGGAGGGAGAGAAGGAAGGAAGGAGGAAGGGAAGGGAGAGAAGGAAGGAAGGAAAGAAGGAAGGAAGGGAAGGATGGAAGAGGGGAAGGAAGGAAGGGGGAAGGGAAGGGAGAGAAGGAGAGAAGGAAGGAAGGAAGAGGGAAGGGAGAGAAGGAAGGAAGGAAGGAAGAGGGGAGGGAGAGAAGGAAGGAAGGAGGAAGGGGAGGGAGAGAAGGAAGAAAAGAAGGAAGGGAAGGGAGGGTTAGCAATAGCACTTAAACTTAAATATCACTTTACAGTGCTCTACAGCCCTCTCTGAGTAGTTTACAGAGCCAGCCTCTTTCCCCCCAACCATTTCGGTCCTCATTTTACCGACCCTCAGAATTGACAGAAAGCTGAGTCGACTTTGAGCCAGTCAGGATTGAACTCTTGACAGCGGGCAGAATCACCCTGCAATTCTGCATCCTAACCCACTGTGCCATCTCTGGTAGCCCTCAACTTAGAACCACAAGTGATCCCAGCAGGTTCAAGAGGCTGATTCGGCCGGGAGTGGAAACTTTGCAACAAGGGGGGAAAAATACTACCGACTCAAAACGTTTGCCAGCATTCCACCTTCTCCCGCAGCCGGTTTACCGCTGCATCTGTTCCAAACTCACAGGTTGTGCTTTCTCAAAGGAGAGAGACAACACGGCTTCTTGTTTGGGTTATCCATCTGCTCTCTGTTTTCCAAAGGCCCCTCTCCAAATTCCACACAACGCTGTCTACCGCCAGCTCTTCCCTAACGCACGACGATGTTCGATCAGGGAGACGCGAAGCCAGAACGAGAGGCAGTTACGTTTTCCTCCTAAATTCAGTGGTTCCTCTACTTACGAACTTAATTCGTTCCGTGACCAGGTTCTTAAGTAGAAAAGTTTGTAAGAAGAAGCAAATAATGTGTGTGATTGGGGAAACCACAGGGAGGGTGGAGGCCCTGTTTCCTCCCAGGAGATTCCTAGAGAGGCCCCACGGAGGCTTCTCCCCACCTTTTCCGGCCCTATTTCCTTCTAGGAGATTTCTAGTGAGGGCCCACGGAGGCTTCTCCCTGCCTTTTCCGGCCCTGTTTCCTCCCAGGAGATTCCTAGAGAGGCCCCACGAAGGCTTCTCCCTGCCTTTTCCGGCCCTGTTTCCTCCCAGGAGATTCCTAGAGAGGCCCCACGAAGGCTTCTCCCTGCCTTTTCCTGCCGTTTCCTTCCAGGAGATTCTTAGAGAGGCCCCATGGAGGCTTCTCCCTGCCTTTTCCTGCCCTGTTTCCTCCCAGGATATTCCAAGAGAGGCCCCACAGAGGCTTCTCCCTGCCTTTTCCTGCCCTGTGTCCTCCCAGGAGATCCCAAGAGAGGCCCCACGAAGGCTTCTCCCTGCCTTTTCCAGTTACAGATTTAGAGGTTGGAGTTTGTAAGTGGAAAATGGTTCCTGAGAAGAGGCAAAAAAATGTTGAACACCTGGTTCTTATCTAGAAAAGTTCATAAGTAGAGGCATTTGTATGTAGAGGTACCACTGTACATATTCCCCAGGCACGACAAATCCTGTCTCACTTAACAACAAAAATTTTGGGCTCAATCACAGTCAGTAGTTGAGGACTACCTGAAATATAACGCTGTATAAATGGGAGAATGTACGGACGAATGGACTAAAATTTGCATTATAGCTTGAAAGAACCTTTTAATGAAATGGCCTATTTTTGGTACTTGACCTGTATGATTGTAACTTCTTGCTTGTACCCTAAGAGTTTTATTAATATTGACTGTTTCTTCATTGCTTATTTGACCCCTATGACAATCATTAAGTGTTGTACCTCGTAATTGTTGATAAATGTGTATTTTCTTGCTTGTACACTGAGAGCATCTGCACCAAAGACAAATTCCTTGTGTGTCCAATCACACTTGGCCAATAAAATTATTCTATTCTATTCTATTCTGTTTCGTTCTAGTCTAGTCTATACATAAAAGTGTTGTACCTTAAGTGACCCCACCAGATAGTCACTATACCTAATTGAAGTCTTCGATGAAAAACACTGCAAGAGGCTTTCTTGTAAAAATATATTTTACTTTTGTTCCTAGCAAAACGTTTCTCTAAGTTAAACTATCACAACACTATCATACACTCCTATTACATCCAACCATGCAGCCACCCACAAACCACTAAGCACTAAACCACCAACTCCAAAAACACTAGCTCACAAACCACTAACCAGTAAGCACAAACCACACCCATGCAAGGGTGTTACTCCTTATATATAGGTTACAGCCAATCGGGTTGCAGCACAATTAGCA
Organism: Erythrolamprus reginae; assembly: GCF_031021105.1. Taxonomy (NCBI): domain Eukaryota; kingdom Metazoa; phylum Chordata; class Lepidosauria; order Squamata; family Dipsadidae; genus Erythrolamprus; species Erythrolamprus reginae. Next base: position 2,906,730 of record NC_091955.1, on the reverse strand, counting down.
AACCCATGATTACATATTGATTATGGTTTACATCAGCCTTTCCTGTGGTTACAGACCATTTCCTTGCAATATTGTAATATTAGCTCCAGAAATAAACTAACTGTCTGTCTGTCTGTCTGTCTGTCTATCTATCTATCTATCTATCTATCTTTCAGAGTCTTCGGAGAAGGGCGGCATACAAATCTAATAAATAATAATATTAATAATAATAATAATAATAATAATAATAATAATAATAATAATAATCTATCTGGGTCCCACAGAGTCGGCCTTCTTCGGGTCCCGTCGATTAAACAATGTCGTCTGGCGGGACCCAGGGGAAGAGCCTTCTCTGTGGGGGGCCCGACCCTCTGGAACAAGCTTAGATTGGTGGGCATTGGATTTTTATTATGTACTGTTTTTTATTATTGTTGTGAGCCGCCCCGAGTTTGCGGAGAGGGGCGGCATATAAATCCAATAAATCTAATCTAATCTAATCTAATCTAATCTGATCTATCTTTCTTTCTATCTATCTATCTATCTATCTATCTATCTATCTATCTATCTATCTATCTATCTCTACCTATTTCTCTCTCTCTTTCTCTATCTACCTACCTGCCTGCCTATATCTCTCTGTCTCTACCTACCTACCTACCTATTTGTCTGTCTGTCTGTCTGTCTGTCTATCTATCTATCTTTCACCTATCTACCTATCTTCTAGCTACCTAGCTACCTTATCTATCTATCTATCTATCTATCTATCTATCTATCTATCTATCTATCTATCTATCTATCTATCTATTATTGGATTTATATTTATATGTATGTGACCAAAATATGGGCATTCACGCCTCTGGAAAACAAAACAAAACAAAACAGGAATTCTTGTTTTTTTTCCTTTTCATATTGACATTCCTGGATAATTAATGTCATTTTTTTTTGGGTTGTTTTATTTTCCTGTCTGAAAGCCAGAGAAATTTTCCATAAACGAAAGGGTTCTTCAGCAAACGACCAACACTTCCTTCTTTGGGCAATTGAGAGTGTGACCCATGAAACCGGACAAAAGCAGGTGCAGGGACTGACCCAAAACAATGAATCACACAAAAGAGGAATGGCTTTGAGTGACTTCATCCCTCCGGTCCGGACCTCAGCTGACAATGTCAATGCAAGGAAGCTGCACCCAAAGTCTGGAGTAACATGAGTTGCTCCAGACAGAAGTTTCGTCAGCTATTTAAGCCAAATAAGGAATCAATTTAGGGCAGACGAAGTCACACGGAGAGGTTTCGGCTGGGTTATTTTCCCAGGCTTTAGTCATAAAAGCAAAGCCCCTTAAAATAACTTTTCCCCGAAATACATTTCAATCTTGAGTGGAATATTAGGATATTAGGGTGTTAGAATGTTTGTTAGAATATTAGAATATTTTAGAATATTAGAATATTTTAGAATATTAGAATATTTTAGAATGTTAGAATATTAGAATATTTCAGAATATTAGAATATTTTAGAATATTAGAATATTTTAGAATATTTTAGAATATTTTAGAATGTTAGAATATTTCAGAATATTAGAATATTTTAGAATATTACAATATTTCAGAATATTAGAATATTTTAGAATATTAGAATATTTTAGAATATTTTAGAATATTTTAGAATGTTAGAATATTTCAGAATATTACAATATTTTAGAATATTAGAATATTAGACTTAGAATATTAGACTATTTTAGAATATTAGAATATTTTAGAATGTTAGAATATTTTAGAATATTAGAATGTTTTAGAATTTTAGAATATTAGAATGTTTTAGAATTTTAGAATATTAGAATATTTTAGAATATTAGAATATTTTAGAATATTAGAATATCAGAATATTAGATTTAAGATTTAAGATTTATTAGATTTGTATGCCGCCCCTCTCCGAAGACTCGGGGCGGCTCACAACAACAACAATACAATATATAAAGTACAAAGCCAACATAAGTTTTAAAAAATGAATTTAAAACCCATAAATATTAAAAACGATCATTACTACACAATCATACCATATTAGCATATTAGAAGGAACTTTAAGAAACCTACAAGGAACTATTTCAGACATTTTGTCTGAAATTTCATTCCAGGCTTAAAAAGAGACTGGAGATAAATGTAAAAGAAAATCTAAGTTTTTCTGCAGCTTCAACTTATGAAAAACCAGAAACTTTACTCTGCAGAGATCCAAACAACCAGCAGCCTGTATTATAAATATGTAAATGTATTTATATATTTAAAATAAGTTTTCTGCAGCTTCAACTTATGAAAAACAGAAACTTTACTCTGCAGAGATCCAAACAACCTGTAGCCTGTATTATAAATATAGAAATGTATTTGTATATTTACAATAAAAACACAATTATACAAGTATGTTTGTGTATTTACTGTAAAGATACAGAGAGATTTTTGTGGAGGAACTAACTTGATACAAAGACAGGAGAAAGCAAACAGCCAATAAAGATAAAACCACGTAGAAAAGCCAGAAGTAATTTCCACAACTTAGAAAGATGGGCCGTATTCTGGGTTTCAACTACTGGCGTACGGTAAATGTCTTCTGAGAATTCCTATCAAAACTTTCAGATTGATGATAGAAGAGAGAATATTTGTAGCTCGGGGTTGAAATGAGGGGGATTGGGTGCTCTCCAAAGACCAACTAAGGGGTTTGCATTTTTTATCGTTCCCAGGTACAGTGGTACCTCTACCTAAGAACGCCTCTACTTATGAACTTTTCTAGATAAGAACCGGGTGTTCAAGATTTTTTTGCCTCTTCTCAAGAACCATTTTCCACTTACAAACCTGAGCCTCCGAAACAGTAACCAGAAAGGCAGGGAGAAGCCTCCGTGGGGCCTCTCTAGGAATCTCTTGGGAGGAAACAGGGCCGGAAAAGGTGGAGACAAGCCTCCGTGGGGCCTCTCTAGGAATCTCCTGGGAGGAAACAGGGCCGGAAAAGGTGGGGAGAAGCCTCCATGGGGCCTCTCTAGGAATCTCCTGGGAGGAAACAGGGCCAGAAAAGGTGGGGAGAAGCCTCCTTGGGTCCTCTCTAGGAATCTCCTGGGAGAAAACAGGGCAGGAAAAGGTGGAGAGAAGCCTCCGTGGGGCCTCTCTAGGAATCTCCTGGGAGGAAAAAGGGCCGGAAAAGGTGGGGGGAAGCCTCCATGGGGCCTCTCTAGGAATCTCCTGGGAGGAAACAGGGCCGGAAAAGGCGGGGAGAAGCCTCCGTGGGGCCTCTCTAGGAATCTCCTGGGAGGAAAAAGGGCCGGAAAAGGTGGGGAGAAGCCTCCATGGGGCCGTAAGATTGTCGTAAGATTGTACCTGGTTTCACAACCTGTCTTGTCCAGGTTGAGACCCCAAATGAACTGCTCTACACAACTCTTTTGAATTTAGTTGTGATATAATAATAATAATAATAATAATAATAATAATAATAATAATAATTTATTAGATTTGTATGCTGCCCCTCTCCGAAGACTCGGGGCGGCTCACAACAACGATAAAAACAATATTATACTGACACAAATCTAATATTAAAAAAACCAGTGATTTAAGAGGAAAAGCAGAAACCTGGCTTTTAAACAGCCCTTCTAACTTCTCGGGAGATTGATATTCAGACTTCAAAACGCAAACCCCATCATTCAACTTTTGAGAAGATGAATATTCAAGGCTTCAGCACCCAAATTGTCCAAATGCAAGGCCTGGGAATTAAGTTTTTAAACCAACACACCCAGCGGCGAGGCTTTTGTTAGCTAAACCCGTGTGCCACACACACACACCCCTAAACAGAGGCGTATACTGATTTAACTCTTTCTCCTAATCTCATAAGTGACATAAACCACCGGGTGTTTTTCAACTGCTGTTTTGCATCTGCTAAACGTTCGTTACGTCCTATTTTTAGCTTCTTGTAATGCATGTCCACAGCTCACAACTGACTTCGTAGAAATTGCAGTGAATTCCAGGGCCAAAGAAGTTTTTTTTTTTAATTAGAACCCCCCACACACACAAACTTTGGTGTCCATAGCAAAAAGAAGAAGAAGCCAACACATCAGACATCAACACCCTTGAAAATGTCCAAAGATATTTCACCAGAAGAGCCCTTCACTCCTCCACTCGAAACAGAATATCCTACGAAAATAGACTAACAATCCTGGGCCTAGAAAGCCTAGAACTACGGCGCCTAAAACACGATCTAAGTATTGCCCACAAGATCATATGCTGCAACGTCCTACCGGTCAATGACTACTTCAGCTTCAACCGCAACAACACAAGAGCACGCAACAGATTCAAACTTAATACGAACTGCTCCAAACTTGACTGTAAAAAATATGATTTCAACAATCGAGTTATCGAAGCGTGGAACTCATTGCCGGACTCAATTGTGTCAACCCCTAACCCCCAACACTTCTCCCTTAGACTTTCCACGATTGACCTCTCCAGGTTCCTAAGAGGCCAGTAAGGGGCATATATAAGTGCACTGGAGTGCCTTTCGTCCCCTGTCCAATTGTCTTTCCTTTCTTTCACCTATCTTATATATTCTCTTCCTTTCATATATCCTCTCCTCTAAGTTCACTTTCACCCTCATATATATTACTACGTGTCTATTTTTCTTCCTATGTATTTGTGTATTGGACAAATGAATAAAATAAATAAATAAATAAATACCGGTAATCGCACAACCAGTGCTAAACGGATGAGAAGAGAATAGGGGGAGGGTTACTCAGCATTTCAGATAGTTCTCAGTTCCTAACCCCGATCTCTGTAGTTGTTAAGTGAATTGTACGGGCACTACTAAGTAAATCCATATTTCCGCTTTGGTGTTGCTTGCTGGAAGGTTGCAAGGGGGCGATCATGTAACCAACGATCGTAAACAGTGAAGGGTCCTCTAGTGATTGGCCCCAAATCACCTAGTTAGCTTTCATGCCTAAGGCGGGACTAGAACTCAGAGTCTCATGGTGATTGGCCCAAAGTCACCAACTGCCTTTCATGCCTAAAGCTGGACGAGAAATTGTGACCTCCTGTTTTCTAGTCTTTTACTCTCTAGACCAGTGTTTTTCAACCAGTGTGCCGCGAAACATGGTCAGGTGTGCCGCGAGGCTCAGAGAGAGAAAGAAAACAAGAGAAAGAAAGAAAGAGAGAGAAAGAAATAGCAAGAGAGAGAGAAAGAAAACAAGAGAGAAAGCAAGCAAGAGAGAGAAAGAAAGAAAGAGAGAAAGAGAATGAGAAAGAAAGCAAGAGAGAGAGGGAAGAGAGAGAAAGAAAGAGAGAAAGAGGGAGGGAAGGTGGGAGAGAGAAAGACATACAGGGAGGTAGGGAGGGAGAGAGAAAGAGCAAAAAAGAGGAAAGAAGGAAGAGAGAAAGAAAGGGATGGAGAGAGAAAAAAAGAGGGAGAGAAAGCGGGAGACAGAAATAGAGCGAAAGGAAGAGAGAACTTTTTTGGCCAACCTTTTTTTAGCCGCCCCCCTCCCCTCAATGTGCCCCATGGTTTTGTAAATGTAAAAAATGTGCCGTGGCTCAAAAAAGGTTGAAAACCACTGCTCGTCTAGACCAAACCAGTTCATTAAAACTTCAATTGTCTTGTTTCGACCCTGAGCCGCAAATATTTTCCTTTCTTGTTTGTTTACAGAAATCTTATTTAGGAAGAATTATAATTCTTCCCATAGCCGATCTCGAAACGCATTCATACACGACGGTTTCAATGGTGCGTTTCATTTTTGCCCATCCTTATTTCCAAAGATATGCAAAATTTCCACTCCGTCAACAAAACCAGACAAATTTCCTTACACAATGCCACTTGACTCTCTCCTTCTGCTGTAATGAATATTGCATTTCAAATCATTCTTCTTCTGTTTCTTTTTAATGCCTCGGTTAGCCAAGGATCTTTGTGGATACACAAATAAAAACATTTCTTTCTTTTGAATAAAGAAACAAAAAAAATCAAGGAAGCAGCAGTGTTTCGAGCACAAAATAAAAATGTTTACACAACAACTTCCTACACGCACATACTTTCTAAATAGAATATAATAGAATTCTTTATTGGCCAAGTGTGATTGGACACACGAGGAATTTGTCTTTGGTGCATAGGCTCTCAGTGTGCATAAAAGAAAATATACAATCATCAAGGATCAGAATAGAATATAGAATATAGAATATGGATTATGGAATATGGAATAGAATTCTTTATTGGCCAAGTGTGATTGGACACACGAGGAATTTGTCTTTGGTGCATAGGCTCTCAGTGTGCATAAAAGAAAATATACAGTCATCAAGGATCAGAATAGAATATAGAATATAGAATATGGATTATGGAATATGGAATAGAATTCTTTATTGGCCAAGTATGATTGGACACACAAGGAATTTGTCTTTGGTGCAGATGCTCTCAGTGTACATAAAAGAAAAGATGCATTTGTCAAGAATCATAAGGGACAACACTTAATGATTGTCATGAGGTCAATAAGCAATCAAACAATAGAATAGAATAGAATTTAGAACTAGAATAGAATAGAGTAGAATAGAATAGAATAGAAAATAACAATAGAATAGAACAGAACAGAATAAGATATAAAGGAATAGAACAGAGTAGAATAGAGTAGAGTAGGGTAGAGTAGAGAATAGAGTAGAGTAGAGTAGAGTAGAGTACAGTAGAGTAGAGTAGAATAATTTATTGGCCATGGACACACAAGGAATTTGTCATTGGTGCAGATGCTCTCACATATAAAAGAAAAGAGACATTTGTCCAGAATCATGAGGGACAACACTTAAGGATTGTCATGGGGTCAATAAGCAATCAAAGAATAGAATAGAATAGAATTTAGAACTAGAATAGAATAGAGTAGAATAGAATAGAACAGAAAATAACAATAGAATAGAACAGAACAGAATAAGATATAAAGGAATAGAACAGAGTAGAACAGAGTAGAGTAGAGAGTAGAGTAGAGTAGAGTAGAGTAGAGTAGAGTAGAGTAGAGTAGAATAATTTATTGGCCATGGACACACAAGGAATTTGTCATTGGTGCAGATGCTCTCATACATAAAAGAAAAGAGACATTTGTCAAGAATCATGAAGTACAACACTTAAGGATTGTCATACGGTACAAATAAGCAATCAGGAAACAATCAATATGAATATAAATACAGTAGTTAGGATACAAGCAATAAGTTACAGCCATACAGTCCTAAGTGGGAGAAGACAGGGGATAGGATAACAAGGTCCTCATCAGAAATTCCTTGCAATTATAAAGCCCGATGTAACAAGAATACACCTAATTCTTCAACTTTACAAGTGTAACTGAACCCAGAAATTTTAATTTCTGGCTAAACTGTTCAGTTGTTAAAGCGAATTTGCCCGATTTCTTTCTTGCCACAGTTGTTAAGTGAATTCTTGCAGGTGCCAAAGAGTCTAAATTTGGATTGTGAGACCAGGGGGACGCGGCAAGGTGTGTATAAGTGTGAAACACAACCCTAAGCCACTCATTTCAGTGTCACTGTAACTTCAGACGGTCACGGTTGCAAGCCAAGATCTATCTGCAAAACCAAGTCGTAATTAAAATGAGACAAGATACCATTAAAAAGTTTAATCCAGGAGGCTTTGCAACAAAGTCAACAATACAAGTCACAACCACATAGAAATATAGAAGACTGACGGCAGAAAAAGACCTCCTGGCCCATCTAGTCTGCCCTTACAATATTTCCTGTATTTTATCTTAGGATGGATCTATGTTTCTCCCAGGCATGTTTCAATTCCGTTCCTGTGGATTGACCAACCACGTCTGCGGAAAGTTTCTTCCAAGCATCTACTACCTTTTCAGTCAAATAATTTCTCACGTGGCTTCTGATCTTTCCCCCCAACTAACCTCAGATTGTGCCCCCTTATTCTTGTTTCCTATTGAAAACACTCCCTTCCTGAACCTTATTTAACCCTTGAACATATTTAAATGTTTCTATCATGTCCCCCCTTTCCCTCCTGTCCTCCAGACCAGACAGATTGAGATCATGAAGTCTTTCCTGATAGGTTTTCCTTAAAATTTGTATTCATACTGATTGTTTCCTCGTTGCTTATTTGACCCCTCCGACAATCATGAAATGTTGGACCTCGTGAGTCTTGACAAATGTCTCTTTTCTGTTATGTACACTGAGGGCATCTGCACCAAAGACAAACTCCTTGTGTGTCCAATCACACTTGACCAATAAAGAATTCTACTTCTAAATTTTCTATCTATCTATCTATCTATCTATCTATCTATCTATCTATCTATCTATCTATCTATCTATCTATCTATTTATTGGATTTGTATGCCGCCCCTCTCTGTGGACTCGGGACGGCTAACAAGAGTGATAAAAACAGAATGTAAAACTCCAATAATAAAACAGCTAAAAACCCTTGTTATAAACCAATCATACATACAAACATACCATGCATAATTTGTAGAGGCCTAGGGGGAAAGAATATCTCAGTTCCCCCATGCCTGATGGCAGAGGTGGGTTTTGAGGAGCTTACGAAAGGCAAGGAGGGTAGGGGCTATTCTAATCTCTGGGGGGAGTTGGTTCCAGAGGGCCGGGGCCGCCACAGAGAAGGCTCTTCCCCTGGATCCCGCCAACCGACATTATTTAGTTGATGGGACCCGGAGAAGGCCCACTCTGTGGGACCTAACTGGTTACTGGGATTCGTGTGGCAGAAGGCGGTCCCTGAGATAATCTGGCCCTTTTATGTACACTGAGAGCATCTGCACCAAGACAAACTGCTTGTGTGTCCAATCACACTTGACCAATAAAGAATTCTATTCTATTATTAACCCCTGAGCCTGGAAACAACCCATTCTCAAAGTCACACACACACACACCGTCCCCAACCAGAAACCCTCCTGTGAGGAATACTGAGAGCAACCACCACCAACGGCTCTCCTCCACATCTGTGCCGGCTGGAGGGTGAAAGAGAAGGTCATGACTCGTGACTGGGCACAATTGCTTCTTTCCCTGCCATTCATCTCTGGCTATATATAGTCTTCTGCAACAGCCATTTTAACAAGAGTGGGGGTTGTCCATCACTAGCATCCTTCATCCTTCATTAGGAAAGGAGACCAGGGCACCGTGGCTTGGATGCCCTTTCGCTTGAGCATAAGAACCTAAGAAGAGCCCTGCTGAATCAGGCCAAAGCCCATCGAGTCCAGCGTTCTGTGTCCCCAATTGTCCATGGGCATCTTGAGCAGAAAGTGAAGGCAAAACCCTCCTTTTCCCTTGACCCCCAACAAATGGTACCCAAGAGAACCCTGCCTGCCTCAACCAACATACCCGTTTGTACCATTTGTTGGGGGTCAAAGGAAGGCCCGTTTGTAACACTCCTCCGCTTCAGCCAGGCTGGGAGTGTAGAAACCCACCTGGCCAGGCAGCATCCCCCACCGTTTGCCCCGACCACCAAAGCCCCCGAAGCGCTCCGGCGCCGGGCGCATCCTTCCCAAGCTGCGGCAAAAGGCAGGACCGACAAGGGCGCGCGGGGTATCCCCGGTTACGCTTTGCTCCGGACATCCTCCTCCTCTTTTCTCTCTTGTTCTTTCCTTTCTCCTCCTCCTTGGAAAGACCTCTCCCCACCTTCCTCCCGGGGCTTGGCCCGGCCTCAGCCCGCGCTTGCAACCAGGAGCAGCGCTGCTGGCGTGCGCCCTGGTTTGGAGAGGCGGATTTGGCACCGCTGGAGCGCGCCTCTTCTTCCGCCGCCTCCTGCCCTCCTTTTGCCCTTGTCCGGGCTGAGAGTTGGGGGGGGGGGGTCTGAGAGCAACCCACCCGCACTTACCTCCCCCGCGCCTGGCCGGCTGGCTGCGCTCCCCGCTTTGCAAGCCGGCCGCTTCCACCTCGCCTGCGCCTCTGTCTGCGCCCCGCGCCGGGAAGGAAAGACGGAGCGCAGCGGCTGTTTACTAGCTGGCTCTCGCGAGAGGAAGGAGCCCCGGCCCCCAAAGTGGGGGGGTGGAGTGGGGTGGGGAGAGGGAAGGAAGGAAGGAAGGAGAGCCACCCAACGCCGCTGCCGCCGCCGATTGGCTTCCCGCCGGAGCCGGAGGCTGAGCCGAGCCACGCCGAGCTGCGGCAACGCCGCGGTGGGGAGATGCTGGTGGCGGGGTCGGAGGTTGGAAGAGGATAGAAAGTGTGGTTTTTGCCCCTCCCCCCCAGACCTTGAATACAGCTCACCTGTCTGGACATAAACACTGTAGAAAACGTCCAGAGATACTTTACAAGAAGAAACAGAAGACCCTACGAAAATAGACTAACAATCCTGGGTCTAGAAAGCTTAGAACTACGGCGCCTAAAACACGATTTAAGTATTGCCCACAAGGTCATATGCTGCAACGTCCTACCAGTCAATGACTACTTCAGCTTCAACCGCAACAACACAAGAGCACGCAACAGATTGAAACTTAATATTAACCGCTCCAAACTTGACTGTAAAAAATATGACTTTAGCAATCGAGTTGTCGAAGCGTGGAACTCATTACCAGACTCAATAGTGTCAACCCCTAACCCCCAACATTTCTCCCTTAGACTATCCACGATTGACCTCTCCAGGTTCCTAAGAGGTCAGTAAGGGGCGTACATAAGTGCACTAGTGTGCCTTTCGTCCCCTGTCCAATTGTTTTTCCTTTATTTTATTTATTTATTTACTGGATTTGTATGCCGCCCCTCTCTGCCCTCATATATCAGATATATTTTCTTCCTTTCATATATCTTCTCCTCTATTTTTACATATTATCTGTATATATATTACTTCATGTCTATTCTCGTCCATATGTATTGTGTATTGGACAAATGAATGAATGAATAAAATAAATAAATAAGAGCCCTCCGCTCCTCCACTCGCAACAGAATACTCTAAGCCAGTGTTTCCCAAGCTTGGCAACTTGAAGATAGTTGGACTTCAACTCCCAGAATTCTACAGACAGTGAACGAAAAATCGAATAAACAAACAAACAAATAAATAAATAAAATACAGAAGGATCTTGACAGACTTGAACAATGGGAGCTATCTAACAAAAAGAAACTCAAGGGTAAAAAAAATGAGGTCTACATTTAGGCAAGAAAAACAAAATGCACAGGTACAGTACGTGATTAAAATGTGCAGAATTATACACTGGTGGTCATCCTGTTTAAGATTCTGCCAAGAAGGAATAACTCCGGTTTAAGTTGGGTGTTCTGAGATGTCCCAAAAATAGATTTTTCTTAGCCCAACCGGCCACTCCATTTGGCTTGGCGAGGTAAGAAGCGATCGTTCGAATCTACAGAGGCTTCGTGTGTGTTATTCTCTACAAGTTAATCTATCTGTCATCTCTAGAAATGGTTAGGATTTCGTGTAACCTTTAGTTGCTCGCTTCCCACGGCCCCATAAACCACAAGTTTAAAAAAGGGAGAGAGAGAGAGACGGTGCGTAAGTGACTAAATAATGAATCACTCAACCCACACTTTCTTAAAATTTCCTCTTTTCTTTTTTTTTTTTTTTTTTTTTTTGGAGCTACGGGGCAGATGAGGAAAAAAAAAACCCAACTCCAACAGATTTGTAATGTTGGTTTTGTCTTGGCTGAGTCCTGGATTCAAGAATCATCGCTGAGATTAAAGCAGCTTGAAATAACACAATGCATCCCCCCCTATGCAAACTCAAGGAAGGAATCACAACAAAGTGGCAAATGCATTTTGATTTTGATTTGATTGGATTTGATTGGATTTGTATGCCGCCCCTCTCCGTAGACTCGGGGCGGCTAACAACAGTAGTAAACAGCATATGACAATCCAATATAAACAGTTAAAAACCCTTATTATAAAACCAAACATATATACCATGCTTAAATTGTAAAGGCCCAGGGGGGGAGAGTATCTCAGTTCCCCCATGCCTGGCGGCAGAGGTGGGTTTTAAGAAGCTTACAAAAGGCAAGGAGGGTGGGGGCAATTCTAATCTCTGGGGGGAGTTGGTTCCAGAAGGTCGGGGCCGCCACAGAGAAGGCTCTTCCCCTGGGTCCCGCCAAGCGACATTGTTTAGTTGACAGGACCCGGAGAAGACCCACTCTGTGGGACCTAACTGGTTGCTGGGATTCGTGCGGCAGAAGGCGGTCCCTGAGACTGTCTGGTCCGGTGCCATGAAGGGCTTTATAGGTCATAACTAACACTTTGAATTCTGACCGGAAACTGATCGGCAACCAATGCAGACTGCGGAGTGTTGGTGAAACATGGGCATACCTAGGTAAGCCCATGACTGCTCTCGCAGCTGCATTCTGCACGATCTGAAGTTTCCAAACACTTTTCAAAGGTAGCCCCATGTAGAGAGCATTACAGTAGTCGAACCTCGAGGTGATGAGGGCATGAGTGACTGTGAGCAGTGACTCCCGGTCCAAATAGGGCCGCAACTGGTGCACCAGGCGAACCTGGGCAAACGCCCCCCTCGCCATTTTAACCTAAACAAGTGCAAAGTGATGCACATCGGGGCAAAGAACCCCAATTATACCTACCAACTGATGGGGACCAAGCTTTACGAGACAACCCAAGAAAGGGATCTTGGGGTTTGGATGGACAGCTCAATGAAGATGTCAACCCAGTGCGCAGCAACAGTAAAAAAAGCAAATTCCATGCTTGGCATGATTAGAAAGGGAATCGAAAATAAGTCGGTAAGTGTTGTATTGCCTCTATACAAATTGACGGTGAGACCACACTTGGAGTCCTGTGTACAGTTCTGGTCACCCCACCTCAAGGAGGATAGAATGGAATTGAAAAAGGTGCAAAATAGGGCAACAAGAAGGATCAAGGAAATGGAGCCCCTCCCTTATGAAACCAGGTTGCAACGCCTTGGTCTCTTCAGCCTTGAAAGACGGCGTTGAAGGGGGGACTTGATGGAAGGGTATAAAATCCTGCATGGGGTAGAAAAGGTGGATGGAGAAAAATTCTTTCCTCTATCACACAATACTAGGACGAGGGGGCCCTCCCTAAAGCTCACTGGTAGGAAAGTGAGGACAAATCAAGGGAAATATTTCTTCACCCAGAGGGTCCTTGGTTGATGGAATTCCCTTCCAGAAGAGGTCGTGACAGCTGGAGAGCTTCAAGGCAGGATGAGACAGATTCATGGATGCCAAGTGTATCATAGGTGGTTATTGAAACGGATGTCCATGTGCCGCCTCTATGTTGGTTGAGGCAGGCAAAGGTAACATTTGTCAAGAATTATGAGTCATTTATTTATTTATTTGATTTGTATGCCGCCCCTCTCCGAAGACTCGGGGCGGCTCACAACAATAATAGAAACAATATAACAGTGAAACAAATCTAATATTAGAATAAAACATATCTAAAATCCCAACAATTTAAAACCATACAACACATACATACCAAACATAAAATATAAAAGCCCTGGGGGAGGATGTCTCAGTTCCCCCATGCCTGGCGATAAAGGTGGGTCTTGAGTAATTTGCGAAAGACAAGGAGGGTGGGGGCCGTTCTAATCTCTGCGGGGAGTTGATTCCAGAGGCCCGGGGCCACCACAGAGAAGGCTCTTCCCCTTGGGCCCGCCAAATGACATTGTTTGGTCGACGGGACCCGGAGAAGGCCAACTCTGTGGGACTTTATTGGCCGCTGGGATTCGTGCGGTAGAAGGCGGTTCTGGATGTATTCTGGTCCAATGCCATGTAGGGCTTTAAAGGTCATGACCAACACTTTGAATTGTGACCGGAAACCGATCGGCGCATTTAGAGCCTGCTTTTTCCATGGAGTAGAGAAACCGTAGGCTTCAAATAAATTCAGAAAAGCTGCCTTCCAATTCTTTTATCCAAAAAAATTAGATCTGTAGACCAACAGCTGAGACGCAAGGCTTAAGACTAAGGCCTTGCTAAGCCCAAGACATAATAGTTTCCTGGAATTAATACTTCCTCCACCTATTAAACATTTACTACAGGTTCATTCAGCGCTGACCTTGCCACAGTAATTTATGGGATGTGATTAAGAGTTTGTGCCTTGCCCAATAACACAACAACCAAGACCAGGCCGCCTTTGTAGTGTTGACACAACAGGAGAAACAGAGAGAAGGAAAGAAAAAGAGAAAGAAGAAAGAAACACATTTAATTATAATGATGGTATTAAACTGATAGCTTGTTGTTTTTAGGATCAACCATTACGGAGGTTCTCAGTCATTCAGGCTGTGGTTTGTCCCAAAGGTTTCGTTTTCAAGAGGCAACTGGACTTTCTGGTTTTTTTTGTTGTTTTAAAAAAAAACAACAAGGAAGTCCAGTTGTCTCTTGAAAAAGCACCTTTGGGACATTAACAGTAAAGGAGAAGGAGCACTCAAAAATATGTCGCCAACTAAGGGGTTGCTACAAAGAAGAGGGACTCAACCTATTTTACAAAGCACCTGAAGGCAGGACCACAAACATTGCATGGAAACTAATCAAGGAGAGAGGCAACGTGGAACTAAGGAGAAACTTCCTAACGGTGAGGACAATTAACCAGTGGAACAGCTGGCCACCAGAGGTTGTGGGTACTCCATCACTGGAGGTTTGTTGTTGTTGTTAAGTAGAGATCCCGCTGTATGGAGCTTTGGTGAGACCCCATTTGGAATACTGTGTCCAGTTCTGGAGACCTCACCTACAAAAAGAGATGGATCAAACTGAACGGATCCAAAGACGGGCGACAAAAATGGTGGAGGGTCTTCAGCATAAAACTGACCAGGAAAGACTTCATGAACTCCATCTGTCTAGTCTGGAGGACAGAAGGGAAAGGGGGGGACATGATCTAAATATGATTTAAATATGTTCAAGGGTGAAATAAGGTTCAGGAGGGAAGTGTTTTTAATAGAAAAGTGAACACCAGAACAAGGGGGCACAATCTGAGGTCACTTGGGGTAAAGATCAGAAGCAACGTGAGAAAATATTATTTGACGGAAAGAGTCGTAGATACTTGGAACAAACTTCCAGCAGACGTGGTTGGTAAATCCACAGTAACTGATTTAGGATGGTCCATCATGGTCTCAACTCAATGGGGAAATAGGTGTTGATCGAGCATGTTCTCAACTGATTGGAAGATTTCAGATGGTCCACCATGATCTCAACTCAATGGGAAAAGTGTTGTAGAGGGGTAGCTTTCCTTGTGCAAGTTAGATGCTCCAATAATAATAATACTAATACTAATAATACTAATAATAATAATAATAATAATAATAATAATAATATAAAAATAAAAATAATAATTTATTAGATTTGTATGCCGCCCCTCTCCAAGGACTCAGAGCAGCTCACAACAAATAATACATGAGATACAAATCCAATATTAAAAACAATTTAAGGACCTTTATGAAAAACAATCATACAGTTCAGACAAACCATACATGAAATGGAACAGCTAGGGGTATGTAGGTTTCCCCAAGCCTGGTGACAAAGGTGGGTTTTCAGAAGTTTGCGAAAGGCAAGGAGGGTGGGGGGCAGTCCTAATCTCCGGGGGGGAGTTGATTCGAGGTGGCTGGGGCCGCCACAGAGAAGGCTCTTCTCCTGGGTCCCGCCAGACGACATTGTTTTGTTGATGGGACCCGAAGAATGCCAACTCTGTGGGACCTAATGCACCTTGATTGAGACGTTCTCCTCTCCAGTCAAACATTGAAGTTTAGAGCGTCAAGTGACTTGAATAAGTAAAGTTGGGAATGGCTCTGGAGCTCTCAGTTGTATACAAGAGACGTCTTCTCTGAGATGTTATTGCCGGCAAGAAATACAACAAGTTGGGAGGGTGAGCTCACGTCTTGAAAAGATTTAATGCATCTCCTTCTTTGGCTCTCGCTCAAACGTACCATTTCCCCTCCAACGGTTGGACAAATAATGTGACTTTTTCCTCTTTGTGGCCTTCACTTGTGTGCTCAACAGGGAGTGTCTCTGATCTGAGAACCGGATAGCATGCGTTGAACTTGGTGGAGTTATTTGTTCGGGATAAATATTTGGATATGTTTGTCTTCCACGCTTTAAGGGGAAAAAAATGAGAAGCTAGAAATCATAATTCAAAAATGACAAGAGGGGGAAAAAATATCCCGTGGAGCTTTCAGAAAGCAAGGCCAAGATTTAGGATGATTCGTCATGTTCTCAACTCAGTGGTGTTGGACACAGTAGGTTCTCTTCTCTTCTCTCTCCTCTCCTGCATTCTGTTCTGTTCGTTATATTCCATTCCATACTATACCCTATCCTACCCTATCTTGCACTTTGTTCTGTTCTATTCTATTCTTCATTCCAATATTCTATTCTATTCTATTTTATTCTATTTCCTATCCTATCCTATCTTGCATTTTGTTCTGTTTTGTTCTGTTCTATTCTATTCTACATTCCAGTATTCTATTCTATTCTATTCTATTTTATTCTATTCTATTTCCTATCCTATCCTATCTTGCATTTTGTTCTGTTTTGTTCTGTTCTATTCTATTCTATTCTTCATTCCAGAATTCTATTCTATTCTATTCTATTTCCTATCCTATCCTGCATTTTGTTCTGTTCTCTTCTATTCTCTTCTTCATTCCAGTATTCTATTCTATTCTAATCTATTCTATTCCATTCCATTCTTCATTCCAGTATTCTATTCTATTCTGTTTTATTCTATTCTCTATTCTCTACGCTATCCAATCAAATTCCTATGCTATCTAATTCCTATCCTATTCTCCAATGTAGCTAGATTTTTCTGAAAGAAGCAAAATCCATGCAATTGCTTCTTTACTTGTAGTGTAATTCATCCTAAAGTGTAATTCATCCACCCTCTAGAGGCCCAACCAAGAATACGAATTTCTTTCCAGAAAATCCCTGGAAAGCAGCAACTGACCATGAGATTTTTATACAAGTCGACCTTTCAATCTTTCAAGAGGCTCGCTCAACGGCTAATTTTACTGATCCGATGGGGCTTTCTCATTAAAAAGTATTGCTCCAGAGTTCGTAAACTTGGAGCTGTAGACTAAATTGGAGAATCAATATAATATTGGAGTAAGCCATTTCTGTCCTGTACTAAAAATAATTCCAGGTAGTCCTGGAATTTGGTCATTTAGTGACCATTCAAAGTTACAAAGGCACTGAAAAATCTGACCTTATGACCATTTTTCACAGTTACAACCTCTGTAGCACTCCATAATCATCTCATCAAAGCTCAGACACTTGGCAGTTGGTCCAAAATTGGAGCCAGGAGTTCTGTAAAGACAGTTAGAAGGAGCCCGATAATCTCCACAGGTGTTTCCAGCATCCAGATAAACAAGGTTTGCCATGCTGACCTATGGCCTGAAAAAGTAGGGTATTTCAGGCTTGACCAGATTTTGAAATTGAGGGCAGAGGCTACCTGGAAATAGAGGCCCAGGAGAAAATTTTAAAAAAAGAAACCAACCCAGGGAAGCAACTGTAGAACAGGTTCTGCAACTAGAACCGGAAGTGGAGAAGTTAGAAGTCAAGTAGAAGTCAACATTTGACCCAACACAAGAGCTGGGAAAAACAGATCCAAAATTGAACCCGATGTGCTACAGAGACGGTTACAAGGAGTCAAATATTCATTGAACGAATGTCTCGTTTAGTTATTTGGGGCTCAATCGGGCTTGTAAGTCAAAGATTATCTATCTTCTGAATATCCCGCAGAATAAGGAGTTGGCCAGAAAAAAAATTGAGTAAAAGTAAGAACGGACCTTAGGGAGAACTAGGGGTTTTGGTGCCACGATGCAAAGAAGATGTGGAGACTCTAGAAAAAGTGCAGAGAAGAGCGACAAAGATGATTAGGGGATGATTGGAGGCTAAAACATAGGAAGAATGGTTGCAGGAACTGGGCCTGGCTAGTTTAATGAAAAGAAGGACCAGGGGAGACATGATAACAGTCTTCCAGTATCTCAGGGGTTGCCACAAAGAAGAGGGAGTCAAGCTATCCTCCAAAGCACCTTAGGGCAGAACAAGAAGCAATGGGTGGAAACTAAACAATGGGTGGTCTTAAGCATCAAACGTATCAGGAAAGACTTCATGAACTCAATCTGTATAGTCGGGAGGACAGAAGGAAAAGGGGGGACATGATCGAAACATTTAAATATGTTAAAGGATTAAATAAGGTTCAGGAGGGAAGTGTTTTTAATAGGAAAGTGAACCCAAGAACAAGGGGACACAATCTGAGGTTAGTTGGGGGAAAGATCAGAAGCCACGTGAGAAAATATTATTTGACTGAAACAGGAGTAGATCCTTGGAACAAACTTCCAGCAGACGTGGTTGGTCAATCCACAGGAACTGAATTGAAACATGCCTGGGATAAACATAGATCCACCCTAAGATAAAATACAGGAAATAGTATAAGGGCATTGACCAACCACGTCTGCTGGAAGTTTGTTCCAAGCATCTACTACCCTTTCAGTCAAATAATATTTTCTTATGTTGCTTTTGATCTTTCCCCCAACTAACTTCAGATTGTGTCCCCTTGTTCTTGTGTTCACTTTCCTATTAAAAACACTTCCCTCCTGAACCTTATTTAACCCTTTAACATATTTAAATGTTTCGATCATGTCCCCCCTTTCCCTTCTGTCCTCCAGACTATACAGATGGAGTCCATGAAGTCTTTCCTGATACGTTTTATGCTTGAGACCTTCCACCATTCTTGTAGCACGTCTTTGGACCCCTTCAATTTTGTCAATCTCTTTTTGTAGGTGAGGTCTCCAGAACTGAGCACAGTATTATTCCAAATGTGGTCTCACCAGCGCTCATACAGCGGGATCACAATCTCCCTCTTCCTGCTTGTGATAGCTCTAGCTATGCAGCCAAGCATCCTACTTGCTTTTCCTACCGCCCGACCCACACTGCTCACCCATTTTTAGACTGTCAGAAATGACTACCCCTATAATAATAATAATAATAATAATAACAACAACAACAACAACAACAACATTCGAGTCGGGGCAATCAAATGGAGCTGAGTGTTTATAATAATAATAATTAATAATAATAATTTATTGGATTTGTATGCCGCCCCTCTCCGTAGACTCAGGGCGGCTAACAACAATGATAATAACAACATTGCCCTTCCCTGCCGCCAATGTGGAGTTTTGTTCGGTGGATATATTGTGCCCAGAGAGAGAAATCTCTTACTTCTACCTAGGATCGAACCCACAGCCTCCTGATGGCGAGGCGAGAGCTCCCCCTGTAGGCCACCACACCATTCTTATGTATTGGATTGTTTTTTCACTTGTTGTGAGCCGCCCCGAGTCTTCGGAGAGGGGCGGCATACAAATCCAAATAATAAATAAATAAATAAATAAATAAATTCTTGTGGTCCAGCAGACGATAATCTGGCGATAGTGACTTTGTGTCTTGTAAATAAAAATGTGGCGTTTGAATGGAGGATCAAAATACCAGCCGCGATACTGAACTGAACCCCAAGGAGTTTGTGCGTGACACAACCGAAGGGTTCACAAAAGCAATGAATTGTGGTTTTTTTATGACCCGCAATATTTATGATTTTCCCAAAGAGTTTCTGGGAGGGCTTGGTTGAGTGGACTCTACGTGATTGCTGTTATAAAAGCCGTTGTAAAAACTTTGTTTCTTCTTTTCTTTGGGCGTCACAAGAGAGAATACAGGAAATTGCCAGCAGAGCCTTAAAAACCCAGTTTGCTGAAGAAGAAAGAAAAAATAATAATAATCCAGAGATGGAATTCTTTCGGAACTTGGTGGTGAGTGAGATCTTTATATGAGAGAGATTTAAATTTTTCTCATTATTGTGTTCCAGAGGTTAAAAAAAAAAACCAGATCTGATTTAGTTCGCTTTCCCAAAGAAGCAAAGGTAAATAATTCTCCTACAGGTCAAACTCAACTCCTGGTCATTTAGGATATTAATTAATTAATTTATTATTAATTTGACTTCTATATCGTAAACTACTCAAGACTCACCTATACCGCCAGGCTAATCTTTTCCCCAGGCTCCTTATAATTTATGTTTGGTATGTATGTGTTGTTTGGTTTTAATATGATAGGGTTTTAGTTATTTCTTTTAATAATAATAATAATAATGATAATAATAATAATAATAATAATAATTTATTGGATTTGTATGCCGCCCCTCTCCGTAGAGATTTGTGCTACTATAATATTGTTTTTATCATTGTTGTGAGCCGCCCCGAGTCTTTGGAGAGGGGCGGCATACAAATCTAATAAATTATTATTATTATTATTATTACTATATCGCCCAATCTTGTAGGACTGTGTAGTTTTTTGGGCAGCACTTCTGGGAGAGGTTGGTAATTACCGTTTCCAAGGTCTTTTTATTTATTTATTTTAAAAAGTGTTTCATTCTAGTTTATAGCTTTGGGCTTTCCCTGGTGGTCTCCCATCCCTGTGCTACTCTAATCAAACCAAATTTAGCCTGGTGCTGCTGCTATCTGCTGAACAAACTCTAAAACGAGTTAATATTAAACCAATTGCACGAAGGGTAGCATTTATTATGGTTTCTCATTCATTTAATCATTTCCCTCCTGCACCGACATTCAAGATTTGGGGTTGTTCAGGGCTGCAAAAATTTCAATTTGAGGTTGAAGGAATGCATAACAGCGACGATTCTTCTTCAATGATTAATTAGCACTGGAATTAAAATAATCCTTCTGCCTTTACCCAGTATGACTACTGTAACGCTCTCTACATGGGGCTACCTTTGAAAAGTGTTCGGAAACTTCAGATTGTGCAGAATGCAGCTGCGAGAGCAATCATGGGCTTTTCCAAATATGCCCATGTCACACCAACACTCCACAGTCTGCATTGGTTGCCGATCAGTTTCCGGTCACAATTCAAAGTGTTGGTTATGACCTATAAAGCCCTTCATGGCACCGGACCAGAATATCTCCGGGACCGCCTTCTGCCACACGAATCCCAGCGACCAGTTAGGTCCCACAGAGTGGGTCTTCTCCGGGTCCCGTCAACTAAACAATGCCGCTTGGAGGGACCCAGGGGAAGAGCCTTCTCTGTGGCGACCCCGGCCCTCTGGAACCAAGTCCCCCCAGAGATTAGAATTGCCCCCACCCTCCTTGCCTTTCGTAAGCTACTTAAAACCCACCTCTGCCGCCAGGCATGGGGGAATTGAGATTCCCTTTCCCCCTAGGCCAGTGATGGCGAACCTATGACACGCGTGTCAGCACTGACACGCGTAGCCATTTTCGGTGACACGCGGCCGCCGAGAAAAGGGGAGCTTTAGGGAGTGGCCAAGATGCAAATCTCCCCGCTTTCCAATTTCCCACTGACTGCAAGCAGGTACAGCAGGGCCGCCGATAGGCCAATACTACCGGGACTGGCGTCAGGGGCCCGGCCAAACTGAAAATTGGGGGGGGGGCCACCCACCCCGGTTTTGGCCCGCCACCATGTGCCGGCCCCCTGGTGCCTGCAGCAGTCATTGTGCCGCACCGTTTGTTGTAGCCTGCGCACGCCTGCGCCAGCGCACCCCAAAACCCCGGCCGCCCCACGCACCCTTTTCCAAGGGCGCGCACGAACCAACCCCCCCCCCCGCGCCTCTAGCCCCCTCGCGCCCCTGGCTACTCGCCGCTGCCCCCTGCCCGCCCGCTCGCCCGCTTTGCCTCTCTTTCTCCTCTGCTGCAAGAGAGGCGCGGCAGGCATTCTCACAGCGGGGGCCGGCAAAGGCAATTTTCAGTGTCAGGCGCGCGGCCCGGCGCGCTCTCTCCCTATCGCCCTGCCAGCCCGCCAGGAATATTCAAAGTAAGAAAAACCTTCGCTCTTACTTTGAATGTTCTGGGCGGGCTGGCAGGGCGATGGGGAGAGCGCCCGCCGGCCCGCGCGCCCGACACTGAAAATCACTTTCGCCAGCCTCCGGAGAACGAAAGAGAGTGAGAGCGACAGAGCAAGATAGAGAGAAAATGAGAAAGAGAGAGGGGGGGAGAGAAAGAGATAGCAAGAGAGAGAGAATGAGAAAGTGAGAGAAAGAAAACGAGAGAAAGAGTGTGAAAGAGAAAGCAAGAGACAGAGAGAAAGAAAACAAGAGAGGGAAAGTGTGGACGTCGCGCTGTTTGCTTCCTCCTTTGGCGGCTCGTAACTAAGATTTTTACAAACCCCTGCCCCCCTTGATAAGCTTTTTCTTGAATCTGACCAGTTTGGGGGGTCGCCCCCCCCCCCAGGAAAGAGATGCAGCAGGAAAGCAGCGCATATGAAAAGCGTGCTGCTTTCCCGGAAAGGCAGCTTTCCTGGCCGGCACAGGGCTTTCCCGGGCAGCTGGCTTGAGCCTTGTGCCGGTCAGCAAAGCCGGCTGCCCGCCAGAGACGTGGAGAGAAAGAAGGGAAAGTGAGGGAGGGAAAGAGGAGAGGAAAGAAGGAGGGAGGGAAGGAAGGGAGAGAAAAGTGAACGAGAGGGAGAGAGAAAGAGAGGAAGAGAGGAAGGAAGGAAGAGATAAATATAAAGGGAGAGAGGGAGAAAGGGAGGGGAAGAGGGGAAGGAAGGGAAAGAGAGAGAGAAAGAGAAAAAAGTGGACGGAAGAGAGAAGGAAAGAAAGGAAGGGAGAGAGAGAGAGAAAGAGAAGATAGGAAGGAAGAGAGAGAGTGAGAGAAAGCAAGAAAGAAAGAGTGAGAGAGTGAGAGAGGAGAGAGGAAGGAAGAGAGTGAGAGTGTTTTTTTCTCAAGGTGACACACCACCCAAATTATGCTCGGTTTTTTGGCGAATTTTGACACACCGAGCTCAAAAGGTTGCCCATCACTGCCCTAGGCCTTTACAATTTTATGCATGGTATGTCTGTATGTATGTTTGGTTTTTTATATTAATGGGTTTCTAATTGTTTTTAGTATTGGATTATTATTGTACGCTGTTTTATGATTGTTGTTAGCCGCCCCGAGTCTCCGGAGAGGGGTGGCATATAAATCCATTCAATCAATCAATCAATCAATAAATAAATGACATCTACGCTTTGCCTAACACTCCTAAGCCATACACTTATGGTCCCCTTTAACCAGGATCCATGCTAACTTACACGTTCAACTGCCATTGAAACGTGTATAGCCAACCATCCATATTGTGGATTTAAAACCTAAGACACACTTACCTAATTCTAAGCGGGCAACTAATTCATTTTAATTCTTGCTTTGGCCGACCCCCTGTGCTTTTCAAAGTACAATTTGTAACTCAGTGACCTGTGAACGGCAGTAATTGAGGCTTATTTAAAGTTATGGGCAAAATGAATCAGGTTTAGTGTAATACCTAAAGCCAATAGGATATGCAAACCATGTTGAAGTTGTGTTCCTACATCAGTTTGCAATGGAGAATGGTGGTTTACACGCTGTTTCTCAGTCCGACAAGAGTTGGGCAATTTATAAATATAACAAGATTAAATTAAATTAAACCTCTCCACCATTCAATGGGTGGACTTCAATACCCAGAATCCCTCATCCAGCTGGGGGATTCTGGGAGTTGAAGTCCATCCATCTTAAAGGGGCTGAGGTTGAGAAACGATTGGTTTAGGTTTAGGGATGAATTCACAATATTCGTTGTGAATTCACTTTTTTAAAAAAATATTTTTTTTATTAATTTTTAACAAGTTTAATATACACACAACATAAAACAATGCATAGTGAAATGTGCCCACCACCCCGACACACACACACATACCCCACCACCAATCGGGGTTGTTTCTTATATAATCCACTTTGACCCAAGAGCAATATATCTATTTACATATTATAGAGTGATTCCAATTTATTTCTTATAGCTTGGTCTCGGATTCTACTCATCATATGTCGTCTTACCTTGTCCCACCGTCCCATCACTTGTCTCAATTCAGTTTCATTATCCAAATTTATCCTTTTATCCATAATTTCAAATTGAATATGGTCCACCATTTACCTATACCAATTTTGCATTGTCCATTTTGTCGCATCCTTCCAACTTCATTGTGAATTCACAATATCCGTTGTGAATTCCTCACCACATTTCAGACATAACACTCTAGAAAATGTCCAGAGATACTTTACTAGAAGAGCCCTCCACTCCTCCACTCGCAACAGAATACCCTACCCTACCCTAGACTCACAATCCTAGAAAGCTTAGAACTACGTCGCCTTAAAGACGACCTAAGCACAGCCCACAAAATCATCTGCTACAACGTCCTTCCTGTCAACGACAACTTCAGCTTCAACCATAACAACACACAAGGACATAACAGATGCAAACTTAAAGTAAACTGCTCTAAACTCGACTCTAGAGCACTTTAGGAAATACAACTTTAGTAACTGAGTAGTTGATGCATGGAACTCACGACTCTGTAATATCATCACCTAACCCCCAAAATTTTACTCTTAGACTATCCACTGTTGACCTCTCCCGATTCCTAAGAGGTCAGTAAGGGGCATAAGTCCACCAGCGTGCCTTCCGTCCCCTGTCCTAATGTTTCTCTTTTACTATGATCATGTATATAAATATTATATCTTTGTATACCACCAATAGGCATGTGACAAAACAAACAAATACATAAAATAAATAAAATATCTCTGTTTACACAAACCAAAATCAAGACCAAAACGATATCTTAGCATAATGTAGAATACGAACTGAAACGTTCAAATTGAAAGATTGATTGATACTTTATTGGCATCAATTTTTCATTTTTCAATGTTTTGAATGATCAGATAATTAGAATCGGGATAACTTTATCTGCCATTGAAAGGTATATAGCGAAACTTCATTGGAGAGGGGCGGCATATAAATTAAATTAAATTGAATTTCCTGTTGGTGCCTTTTCCTTTCTTGGATGTTATTTCTTTCCCTGAATTTCTATGCAGACTGGGATCAAAAAAGATGTAGAACACGTCTTCCAGAATAAAGACACCCCAAAACTTGGAGATATGATCCAATTCCAGATGCTCGGATTCCAGCATTGGGGTATCTACATAGGCGAGGACGAAGTTGTACATTTTGCCTGGCCACGTAAGAGAAAAAGTATTTTATGATCTATTTCCTGCGGAAATGTCCTTCTTTTTCTTCTGAAAAATCCATGGGAGACTTTAAGGTAGGTTCACCTGAGAAACCACCTGTCAAGCGTTGCAAAGAGCATCCGAGAAATAAATCAGAGCCCAAAGCTTCGCCTTCTTCAAAGTTCCAATTTATAATACTGGGGAACAGCAATTTCGTTGTCTTAAATCTGTGATTTGTTTTCAACTATCTTTTGGCTTCTGCATCCGAAAATAACCACAGTTTTTGTCTATCACGTCAACTTTTAAGCTGCAATACACCCTCAAAAGAATGCAGCTGCGAGAGCAATCATGGGCTTTCCCAAATAAGCCCATGTTACACCAACACTCCGCAGTGTGCATTGGTTGCCGATCAGTTTCCGATCACAATTCAAAGTGTTGGTTATGACCTATAAAGCCCTTCATGGCACCAGACCAGGGTATCTACGAGACCGCCTTCTGCTGCACGAATCCCAGCGACCAGTTAGGTCCCACAGAGTGGATCTTCTCTGGGTCCCGTCAACTAAAGAATGTCGCTTGGCGGGACCCAGGCCCTCTGGCACCAACTCCCCCCAAAGATTAGAATTGCCCCCACCCTCCTTGCCTTTCGTAAGCTGCTTAAAACCCACCTCTGCCACCAGGCATGGGGGAATTGAGACCCTCTTCCCCCTAGGCCTTTACAATTCTATGCATGGTATGTATGTATGTATGCTTGGGGGTTTTTATATTAATGGGCTTTTAATTATTTCTAACATCAGGCTACTATTGTACACTGCTTTATTGTTGCTGTTAGCCACCCCAAGTCTCCGGAGAGGGGCGGCATACAAATCCAATCAATCAATCCATCCATCCATCCATCCATCCATCCATACGTACAAATTGTGCATATAAAAGAAAGGAAAGTAAAAACTTACCAAATATACTGTTTACAAAGATTAATTTTATTCATACAAAGGCTATAATAGTTAATGCAATTAACTATTTAATTAGGCATGCTGGTTTCAAAACTGTAGTTAGTTTTCTTCTACCATGTACTGCATCAAGTTTTTTCTCTACACCATATATATATATATATATATACAGTAGTCCCTCACCTATCGCTGGTGTTACGTTCCAGACCTGGCCGCGATAGGTGAAATCCGCAATGGGGAATTTATCGACTGATAGTACTTATTTAAGTATTTATATTGTAATTGTTTGGTAAGTTTTCATTGTTTTAAGTGTTTATAAACCCTTCCCACACAGTATTTATTTTAGATACAGTATTTAAATACAGTATTTACAATTTTAGATTTTTTTCTTCTTTTTTGACTGCATTTTTATGTTCTGCAATGTGTGCGTTTATTCTTCGATTAGTTTGTCCTTTTTCCCTTTTCCAGCACATTAAAAAAACAGGACATGAAATTGACTTCGAAAAAACTAAATTTAATATGCATAATTACCATTCGATAAAAAAACAACTATTTGTATGAACACAATTTAACTTGCAGTAACTATTCTAGCCTTTGTATGAATAAAATTATTCTTTGTAAACAGTATATTTGGCAAGTTTTTCCTTTCCTTTCCTTTATATGCAAAATTTGAGGGTATCCTGTAGCTTAAAAAGTTGACGTGGAAATGTAAAAACACTCAAGGCACCTTCTTTCACCTATGGTGGTTATGTCCAGAGACAAGAAAATACTGGAAAAAAATAAATAATTGGTTGTGTCAAATAACAAATACAAAAATAGAATATACGCCAGAATTTTTTTTATTGGGTATTATGAGAGGTACCTATTCTAAAAATGTAAAATATTTAAGCTTGCATATTACAACAGCTGCAAGAATTGTATTTGCACGGAACTGGAAAAATCCGCAAATACCTGAAGATAATGAGATTATCAAGAAAATATATGACTGTGCAGAGACGGACAGATTGACAATGGAACTTAATAATCGAAAAGAATCGGACTATTATGAAACCTGGACAAAATGGTACCAATGGACAAAAAAAAAAGAAACTTAAAAGAAGCAATGGAATAAAACATCAAGAAATCTAAAAGTAATTAGAAGACAATGTCGATAGGAATGTATATACGATTTAGATTCATCTGTAAATATGACTATGTACTTAAAAAAAAGAGGAAAAAATTAATAAATATATATTTTAAAAAAAAGTTGACATGGTAGACAAAAACAGTGGTTATTTTTGGATCCAGAGGCCAAAAATTAGTTGAAAACAAGTCACAGATTTAAGACAACGAAATTGCTGTTCCCCTGTGTTGTTTATGAAGGCCGTCATCTCAAACTTCTCTTTTTTCTCAGCTGTTGGAGGGCTTAGGTTTAAAGTCCGAAAG
Source organism: Erythrolamprus reginae (assembly GCF_031021105.1). Taxonomy (NCBI): domain Eukaryota; kingdom Metazoa; phylum Chordata; class Lepidosauria; order Squamata; family Dipsadidae; genus Erythrolamprus; species Erythrolamprus reginae. Next base: position 2,879,482 of record NC_091955.1, on the reverse strand, counting down.
GAAAAAATCCAGGATGTCCCGGGGGTCTTGAAAACGGCTGTGTGGAACAAATTTGATGAGAAATATCCTCCTCTGGATCCCGCTTACGTGGTGAAAAGAGCTCGGAGTATGGAGAACAAGGTCCTCAAATATAACCTCGCTAGCGCCAACTGCGAGCACTTTGCCACCTTGATGAGGTACGACAAGGCGCTGTCCGATCAGGTAAGATCCACAAGTTCTCTGATCATTTTTTCCCATAGTTTGGACTTCTTTCTCTCCCTGCTACCCCAGAAAACACAAGAGTTTGCAGGCTTTCTTGGGGGGTTTTGGCTTCTAATTTCAATTACCGTATTTTTCAGAGTATAAGACGCACCTTAGCTTTTGGGAAGGAAAATAGGGAAAAGAATCTGCTTACTGGGTATTCATCTAGCCAGTGTCCTTAGCCAGCACATTATTTTATCCTCTGGTTAGGGCTTTAAAAAAACTTTATTTGGAGAGAGTAACAATGAAAGAGCTTGCAAGCCAGTAAGAGCTAGGAACATCGCTAGCACCTGGAAAGGAACATTAGGAGTAAATAGAGCCATGGAAAAAACCCTGCAAAGACTTAGGGCTTGGAAAATATTATTCAAAGAGAGTAACAATGAAAGAACTTGCAAGGCAGTAAGAGTTGGGAACATTGTTAGCACCTGGTTAGGGCTGGAAAGAAACTTTTTTGGAGCATGTTAGAGCAATGAAAAAACCTCTGTAAAGACTTAGGGCTTGGAAAACATTCTTTGAAGAGAGTAACAATGAAAGAGCTTGCAAGCCAGTAAGAGCTGGGAACATTGTTAGCGCCTGGTTAGGGCTGCAAAGAAACCTCTGGACCGCCTGCTACCGCACGAATCCCAGCGACCGATAAGGTCCCACAGAGTTGGCCTTCTCCGGGTCCCGTCGACTAAACAATGTCGTTTGGCGGGCCCCAGGGGAAGAGCCTTCTCTGTGGCGGCCCCGGCCCTCTGGAACCAACTCCCCCCAGAGATTAGAACTGCCCCCACCCTCCCTGTCTTTCGTAAACTACTCAAGACTCACTTATGCCGCCAGGCATGGGGGAGTTAAGATATTCCTTCCCCCTAGGTTATTACAAGTTATGCATGGTATGTTTGTGTGTGTGTATGTTTGGTTTTATAATAAGGGTTTTTAGTTGTTTTATTAATTGGATTGTTACATGCTGTTTTTATCATTGTTGTTAGCCCCGAGTCTATGGAGAGGGGTGGCATACAAATCCAAGAAAAAGAAAAAGAAAAGAACTTATTTGGAGCATGTTAGAGCAATGAAAAAACCTCTGTAAAGACTTAGGGCTTGGAAAACATTCTTCGAAGACAGTAACAATGAAAGAACCTGCAAAGTAAGAGCTAGAAAGATCGTTAGCACATAGTTAGGGCTGGGGGGGAAAAGCTTGCAAAAAAGCTGCATTCAGAGTACAGTATAAGATGCACCTGTATTTTCAGTCTCTTTTAGGGAGGAAAATATATATTCCAAAAATACTGTAAATGTTTACAACTACTGTAAATGTTTTGACTGAACATGGTTGTTTCTGATAAATTTCTCTTTTTTTCTCTTTTCTTTTCAAGGCAGAAAGGTTTACCTTTACCGTAGATCGGGATTTCGAGCAGACGATCAGAAGATACCTAGCTGAGGTCAACTGTGGTTATGGTCAACGCTTCCAGAGAAAAACTCCTTGAGCCTCACTTCAATCCGGATCAAATCTTGCTTACGGGACGAAATAAAAGCAAGAGTTTTTCCAAATCTGAGTCGCTCAAATGTATATCTTGTATGGGTGGACAAAAATTAGGAGGGGAATTTGGGAACTGTGCAAAAGGCAGCCACGCGAGTGGTCATGGGCCTCCCTAGACATGCCCGTGTCTCTCCAACACTCCGTGGTCTGCATTGGTGTCCAATTGGTTTCCGGGCTCAATTCAAAGTGTTGCTTATGACCTATAAAGCCCTACATGGCATCAGACCAGATTATCTCCAAGATCGCCTTCTGCCGCACGAATCCCAGTGGCCGGTTAGGTCAGCATTCTCCAGGTCCCATCAACTAGACAATGTCATTTGGCGGGGCCTAGGGGAAGAGCCTTCTCTGTGGGGGCCCCCGTCCGTCTGGAATCAGCTCCCCCCGGAGATTCGTACTGCCCCCACCCTCCTCGCCTTCTGTAAGAGTCTTAAGCCTAATTTATGTCGTCAGGCTTGGGGCGATTAGATCTCAGCCCCTGGCCAGCTGTAATAAATGCAACTGAAAAAATGTGATTAGTCAATGCAACACCAAACCTTTATTCGCATAAACCCAATACTACAAAAGACAGTGCTTCTAACAGTAGCTGGTTTGTTTCAAATTTCAGCTTCCGTTGTCTTGTGTCACTGAATTTAGCCACTTCTTATATGCTGGTGTGGCAAAGGCAAGGCACCACCGGTTTCTCCAAGACCTTTTTCACTCCAGGGCCAACGCAGACCGTCCCACTAATCACCATACTCAATCCTTACCTTTTTACAGTTATATTCTCATGTTTTACTACTCAATTTTAGCATGTTATACTGCATTTTCACTTATTATTTATTCAGATTCCCTCTATTTTAGCCAATTTTATTGTATTTTAACCAGTCACAGTTTTATGACGACCGAGGTGGTCCTTTTTCCTCGCTTTGATATGGTCGATTGACTAATCAAATAAAGTTGATGTTGATATTGATACGGAACCTCTGGATAACGTACAGGTATCTTCAGTGAGAAAATAAATATCCAAACAAACATCTCCAGTCCTTGCAAATTTACTATGAAATGTCGTTGTGAGCACGGAGACGCACGGATATCTTTGCAGGAGACCAAGGGTTCCAGATCGCTATAAAGTCGATCAAAGTATCAAAAATCTAATAAATTGAATTGAATCCTAGGAACGTTCACAGGCTGGTGTAGTGCCACAGAAATACATGGCTTAGGGTTGCATTTCCGGGGATAAATGCCCCGGAGTCGTGTTCCGATGCTCGTTTCTCTTCCACTCCGCACCAAAAGCCACATCTGTGGAGCCACGGCCGAGGGCCACAGTTATTCCGGGAGGGGCTGGCTCCGAGTGCCACCACTCCGAGTCTTTAACTGGGACTGGGCGATGTCAGCTAAGGCACTTTGTATTTTCTCCAAGAGCAGGTCTCCCCGATAGACGACTTCTTCGAGGCGGGCGGCCGCCTCGTGGTTCTCTTCCTCCAAACGATACAAGTTGGCGGCCTAGGGGGTTCAAAAGCGGACGGGACAAAACATTTGGGTGAATGCTTTTGAAACTGCACTGGGTGAGGGTTTTTCCCCCCTTCCCTGGGGTCGTGGCTGATGCCAAACCTGAAACCCAGCTGGGCATATTTCTGAGAGGAGCTCCTCCCTCTGGGCCTAGCCAGGTCTCAGTCACACATACCTGGTCGGCTTCCTTCTCCAGGACCAAATCCCAGATAAGGGATTTATTTACAACCCATCTGGCATTGAGCAGTAGCAGCAGCCTGAGCCCAGGGCCCGGATTACGCTCGTCACCAGCACCCCAGGTTGAGCTCATGGGGCTGGAACAAGGGACTGCTTTCAGACAGCGGGCTCTCGTTCCCTGAGAACGGCCTACCCCATGATTAATTATAAATATTTATTTATTTATTTATTTATTGGATTTGTATGCCGCCTCTCTCCGTTATCTACTGATATCTACAATAATACATATTGCTTCCAAGCACGCATCACTGAGTTCTGTAATAGCTTGTGTGTGTATACTCAAAATGTAAAACAATATATTCATTGAGGAAGCTCCTGCTATACATTTCTGTGCTTGTTCTTAGATTTAATGATGCAATTGGACAGAAGGGGGGGTGGCAGGAAATGGTTATTCCCTTTCCTATTTTTCCTGCATGTAAGGTTTTGGTGATGTAATACTTTGTAACATCTCATTTACGTCATTCAGAATTGAGAGAAAATGTTTGTCCTTTAGCTTTTTAAAAGATTCTGAATAGAATAGAATAATAGAAAATATGGAATTAAAGAATAGAATGAAACAGAAATAGAAAATATGGAATGGAATGGAATAGAAGAATGGAATGGAATAGAATAGAATAGAGAATAGAATAGAATACAGTGTTCCCTTGATTTTTGCGGGTTCGAACTTCGCGAAAAGTCTGTACCACGGTTTTTCAAAAATATTAATTAAAAAAATATTTCACAGGTTTTTTCCCTATACTGTACCATGGTTTTTCCTACCCAACGACTTCATATGTCATCGCCAAACTTTCGTCTGCCTCGAATAAATATTTTTTTTAATAAACTTTAATAAATAAACATGGTGAATAATAATCTAAATGGTTGCTAAGGGAATGGGAAATTGCAATTTAAAGTTTAAAGTCTTAAGGGAAGGGATACTGTTCATAGCCATAAATAGTGTATTTACTTCCACATCTCTACTTCGCGGAAATTACTTTCGTGGGCGGTCTTGGAATGCATCCCCCGTGGAAATCGAGGGAACACTGTATAGAATAATTAATAGAACAGAATAATTAGAATAGAATAGAAATAATAGAAGGGAGAATAGAAAATACAGAATAGAATAAAATAAAATTCTTTATTGGCCAAGTGTGATTGGACACACAAGGAATTTGTCTTTGGTGCAGATGCTCTCAGTGTCCATAAAAGAGAAGATATGTTCGTTAAGGATCACTTAATGACTGTCATAGGGGTTAAATAAGCAACAAGGAAACAATCAATATTAATTTTATTCCATAAGCTTCTGTATTAGTAATTTTGCTTGAAATCTTTGCACCTTCATATGATTCAGAAAAACGAGACAAAATGTATTTTAGTACGTCCTATAAGGTTTCTGAAGCTCTTGAATTAATCATTTTTGTTTTTAAACTCAACTCATCTAATTGATGCTAATTGTGGATCGTACCTGCTGATTAGCTTGGGAGTTCATTTGTACTTTTTTTGCTTAATGCTACAATCTTTGAGTTTCATTAGTTTAACGTTCGCAGAAAGGTGGAATGGAAGTGTTTTCAGTTAATAAATGTTGCAATAAATTCATGAGTTTACTTCCAGATATGTAAAGCAACGACAGGTTAGCTAAATATCAGGATTGGAGCAATTTTGCAAGATATTGCAATCCAAAAACCCAAAACTGTTCTTCAGAGAGCTGAGATGCTGGCAAAAACTTTGCTTCCTGTTTAACTTTTCCTTAACAGTAACTAGATAAATGTTTTCACTGTTCTAAATTTTGGAAGCAAAGAGTTATTAAAATCTAAATTTAATATAATAGAAAGTTGCAATATAAATGCGCACTTGGACACTTCATCTAATCTAGTGACATTTAGTGCATATCTATGATTATTTGCAAAGTGGTACCCAGTGAGTACAATAATGACATTACCAAAAGTGAAATTTTATCAAACGTGATACTATTTTACACCATTTATGTTGAATATTCCATGTTTGCTTTTAGTATAACAATAGACAGTGTATGAATGGGGAATTCTCACCTGTAATGTAGCTGTGGACTCTTCACTTGGCAAGGAATCTATCAAAACGTCAATATCTTTAGCTGTTCTTGCAATTAATGCAGCAAAGAGTTGGGCATATTCTATTTAAAAAACCCCAATAAAAATTAATTTGCATCATTCTTCAGGAATCAAAACCATGTTGTTCAGTAAACTTTTTGAATAAATGAGCTTCTAACATTACATATTACACAATTTAGGAGGCATTTACTGTGTGTTTTTCCCCTGGGATGGGATAAAGTATTTGGAATGTAGAAAGAATTTCACATCCCTGAATAATTTAAAGAAAAAATACGGGTTGAGAACCACTGGGATAAGTAAATCACTATGGCAGTAGTAGGTTCTAAAACCCTTTACTATTGGTTCATGCAACCTTGGAGCACGGCAACCATCATACATATGAATCAGTGGCCGAGCATCTGAATTTTAATCAAATGACCACAGGCTTCCTGCAACAGTCATAAGTGTGAAAAACAGTCATAAGTCACTTTTTTCAATGCCATTATAACTTTGAACTGCTGTAAATCAGGGGATTACCCATATATATATATATATATACAGAAGGGACCGCCTTCTGCTGCATGAATCCCAGCGACCAGTTAGGTCCCACAGAGTGGGTCTTCTCCGGGTCCCGTCAACTAAACAATGTCACTTGGCGAGACCCAGGGGAAGAGCCTTCTCTGTGGTGGCCCCGGCCCTCTGGAACCAACTCCCCCCAGAGATTAGAATTGCCCCCACCCTCCTTGCCTTTCGTAAGCTTAAAACCCACCTCTGCTGCCAGGCATGGGGGAATTGAGATACTCTTTCCCCCTAGGCCTTTACAATTTACGCATGGTATGTTTGTATGTATGTTTGGTTTTATAATAAGGTTTTTTTTAGTTGTTTTAATATTGGATTGTTACATGCTGTTTTTTATCACTGTTGTTAGCCGCCCCGAGTCTACGGAGAGGGGCGGCATACAAATCCAATTAATAATAATAATAATAATAATAATAATAATAATAATAATAATAATGTTCAACTTGCCTTCGGTGGGATTAGCTGGCTGATCTTTGTTCATGGCGGTCTGTATGTTGCTGAAGGATGCAGGCGAAGCACATTGCTGCAACACCCCAATGGCATTGCAGAACTGATCTGCAAGCTACAAAACAAACGTTAAACATAGCAAATAAAGGAGAATATTCGTAGCTCAGGGTTGACATTGAGGGACCCTGGCGCTTTTTGGAACTTGCTTGTTTTCTTGGAAAGGTTTCATGACCCAAAGTAGGTAACATTATCAGTGCTAGAGGAAGAGGAAGATTGTGGGTTCCTTGGTCTTCCCTTAAGAGCCAGGGTGGCATAGTGGTTAGAGTGCAACACTGCAGGCTACTTCAGCTAACTGCTAGCTGTAGTTCAGCAGTTGAAATGTCACCACCGGTTTAAGGTTGACTCAGCCTTCCCTCCTTCCGAGTGGGTATGGCTAGCTGATGAGGCCAAAATAAGGCCAAAATAGATCTATCCTAGTCTCCCTTAATTTTCAAATTCAGCAAAAAACATGTGACATTATATATATATACATATAGTTAATATAACATTATATATAACATAAATTAGAGATCCCTGCTTGAGCAAAGGGTTCGACTGGATGACCTCTAAGGTCCCTTCTCACTGTTATTCAATGGGGCAGCTTTTCCTTCAGAAGTTTGTGGAGGGTGGGTTTTTTTTTTATTATTATTTTTAAAAAGAGATTGGACGACCATTTGTCTGAATCTCGGGTCTTCCTGCCCTCGCATGGAGGTTGGACTATATGACCTCCAGGGTCCCCCTCCCCTTCTAGCTCACTTATTCCGTGAGGATAGAAATAACCTCTCCATTCAGAAGCGGGGGAAAAGGAGTTAAATAAACATTAAATAATGTTAAAGTTAAATAAATGGGGCCTTTATTTACAGTCCCAAAGAATAAAAGACTGAGGAGAGCCCCTCCCAGAATCCCCCAACTCCCCATATAGGCCAAAGGCAAAGGATTTTGGGAGTTGTAGTCCACACCGCTAAAGGCCCAGCCCGAAGCAAGGCCGGGGCTCGCCTTTAAGCCCCCGACGGGGTTCCCACTCACCGAATTCACCGCGTCCTGCAGCTGCGTTAGGCGGTCCGCCATTTCCCCCCAAAGCGTCGAGGAGATACTAGCCAATGGAAGCGTCTTTTATTGAAGCGGAAGCGGGCGGCGAACGCTGCTAAGCAACGGGTCGTCGTTTCCTCTCTGCGCGGCTCGTTTCCGGGATAAATATTGCCGCCGTCCGGCCACTCTTGCTCGAATCTCTATGGTTAGGAGACTAGTGCTCCACCGGCGGACGGGAGGAGGTACTGCTGTTCTTTATAAGATAATACAGTACAGTACTGAATATAAAGTAATTTTCATTTACAGTACTGTACTGTATTTCTAAAAAAAATCCCAAAATATGTATTCCTGGGATTTTTCTTTTTGAGCAAATAGGGGGGACATTCTGCATTTTGTTTATTTATTTAATTAATTTATATAACATAAGCATATAAATTAAAGTGAGCTATTAAAGTAAGTTATAGTGGTAAGTAAGCTCTTTACTTACTTACCACTATAAATTATAAATTTATAATTGTAATTATACAATTATAAATATAATTTATAATAAATTTATATAAAGCTAAACCTCCAGACCATTTTAATTATTTGTCATTTAGATTTATCAAGGCTGTTCCAATCTGCTGATTGTCTGGGCAGCAGCACAATATTTTTATTTTTGTTTAAAGAGGATTTATTATTATCAAGCTTAATTTATTTCTAGCCCTGGTAAACCTGGATGACACAACTTTTGAGCCTGGTTAAATCTGATGTTTAATTTGGATGGGAAAAAACTGTTTCACCTGCAGAATTTTGGATGTAGAAAACTGGAAATTCTGCAAACATTCCTCATGGGAAAAATAATTATCCATGGCAAACTTTGCATAATTATTTGCCAGTAATCACCCTCTGGTTGTGTGAGATTTATTTGGGGAAAGCAGCATATTGACTCAGACTGGAAAATAAAATCTTACTTAGTTCAATGGAAAATATTTCTGGTTGAGTCAACAGAAACAGGTGTTATAACCACAAGCCATGATTTAGCACAGATTCTTGCAAGATTATCTAAATGAATGTTGCATTCCAGGAAGTGAAGCACACCCATCTTAAAGTTGCAAGACACAAACTTCAGCCCCAATCTGATCTATTCAAACCTTTGAAAACAAAGAAGATTCCTTGCTCAGAGTTGAAAATGGAAATAAATGACATTTGTGAAGTTAGAATGAGAGACATTTTGTATAGTCAGGAGGACAGAAGGAAAAGGGGGGACATGATCGAAACATTTAAATATGTCAAAGGGTTAAATAAGGTTCAGGAGGGAAGTGTTTTTAATAGGAAAGTGAACCCAAGAACAAGGGGGCACAATCTGAGGTTAGTTGGAGGAAAGATCAGAAGCAAATATTATTTGACGGAAAGAGTAGTAGATGCTTGGAACAAACTTCCAGCAGACGTGGTTGGTCAATCCACAGTAACTGAATTGAAACATGCCTGGGATAAACATAGATCCATCCTAAGATAAAATATAAAGGCAGACTAGATGGACCAGGAGGTCTTTTTCTGCTGTCAATCTTCTATGTTTCTATTTTCACAAAAATCTTTAGACCGATTCAGAATGTCAGATCAAGTTTTTGTTCTGATTTATTTTTCTTTTTTCAAATTGGATGCTGAATTTCTGGGTGTGAAAAGCAAAGGAATCTCCTCTTTTTAGCTGGGATCGCTCTGAAACCAAATGGCTGCATTTATAAAATGGCTTAAATTCGTTTAAAGGTTTTTCTTCTTCATGGCTGCAGATATATAGCATTGAGTTCAAAAATACCTAATCCACAATCCCAGGACTAGATTTTGTGGTGGTGTCATTGGGACTTTTCGGTTAGAGAACTTCTTCAAATTCAGACTACGAGCCAAACACTTCCCATTGCTTCTGTACTTAAAATTGAACTTGGAAACCTGGTGGATCCGAAATATCACCTTTTTCACGTACGGATAATGCTGGTGGTCCGTCTCTTTCTGCTGTGTCTTCTAAATTTCTTTCTTTGGTTTATCTTCTCTTATCCTTCCTCTTTCTCCAGTTTATCTACTCCTTCTCTTTAATCTTCCTTCTGTTTATCTTTTTCCCCACGTTTATCTTTTCCTCCTGTTTCTCCTTGTCGCTTGGCGGGACCCAGGGGAAGAGCCTTCTCAGTGGCGGCCCTGGCCCTCTGGAACCAACTCCCCCCAGAGATTAGAACTGCCCCCACCCTCCTTGCCTTTCGTAAACTTCTCAAAACCCACCTTTGTCGTCAGGCATGGGGGAACTGAGATATTTCCCCCGGGCCTATATGTAATTTATGTATGGTATGTTTGTATGTATGTCTGCTTAATAATGGGTTTTTAAAAATATTTTAAATTGTAAATTATTAGATTTGCCATGAACTGTTTTATTGTGTTGTGAGCCACCCCGAGTCTACGGAGAGGGGCGGCATACAAATCTAATAAATAAATGAATAAAAATAAATAAATAAATTTCTGTTAAAAAAACCATATCAAATAACATAATTATTTGTGCACCTTTGTGCCTACCATTCCTGTCCTAATGTCTTTTTTTATCTTTTCTATCTCTACTTTATACTTATATTATGTTAAACACAGTACAATACAATACTATATTTGTATGAAAAATAAATAAATAAAATTTAAAAAAAAACATTAAAATATGTCAAGTTTTGATTGATTTGAAAATGTTTATTTATTATTTATTTATTTTATTTATTTATTTTGTCCAATGCACAATGAGAGTTTTAGTGGGTATATCTATATCTATCTATATCTATCTATCTATCTATCTATCTATCTATCTATCTATCTATCTATCTATCTCTATATATATCTATATATATATATATATACACACACACACATAGTAAAATACATGATGAAGGTTATAGAGGAGATACCCATAGTAAAATATATCTATGAAAGAATAGAAAAGAAGATATAGTAATAGAACATATCAATGAAAGAATAGAAGAAGAGATATAGGAATTATGCCAAAAAGTCAACATTGTGCCAAAAAGTCAAGTGTTTCCATTTTTTTTGCCCACCCCCTGTATGTAAATGTACTAATAGATAAATAAAGAGATATAAAATGTAAAGGAAACACAGTTTAACTTAACTACGTACAAATGAAAAGCCACCTTAAGGCAATCTACCCTAGAACTGTTAAAGAAAGAGGTTGTTTTGTGTGTTTGTAACTAAGTGTGTCCTTTTGTTTTGTGTACATGTTTGTCTATGGAATGTTTTTAAATATTTATACTTAATAATATATTTTTTAAAAAACAAACAAACAAACATGTAATCTGCAGAAAGAGGGCGCAGGACGAACCCAGCCGAGCAGAGCGCGCAGGGGAGGGATCAGCTGCGCCCCCGTCCTTCCCCAGCGCGCAAAGGCCGGAAAAGCAACAGTAGCGGCGGTCTCGGCTGCGCGCACGGGGACGCGCGCTTGGCCAAAAGCCTTTTTGCGCGGCGCCTGGCTGGATTTAAAGGGGAGCGAGTCCCGAGGCTCTCCAGGCGCGGGGAGGGCTGCGCGTGGCCCTCCCTGCGCTCTTTTTCCCCCTTCTCTCCTCCCCGGGGAAGAAGCCGGCTGGCTGTGGTTTTTTTGGGCATCATGTTTTTTCTTCTCCTGCCCGGTTGGATCCTGTTCTGGGCGCCGCTGCTGGGCGCGGGAGAAGGGACGGAGGAGCCCCCAGCAGGTGAGAGCAGCCGGGCCTTGCGCCCACCCACCCACCGGGGGGAAAGGGGGAGGCTGGAAAGGCAAGGTGGGGAAACCCAGAGCCCGGGGATGCCCGTGCGTAAAAACGCAGCGCTTGGGCTCTCCGGCCAACCCCGCCTGTGCTCGTTTGTGCTCAAGGGGCGCCTCACTTTTTGGGGAGGGGTCTCCCCACCTCAAGAGCCTTGGGAAGGGTCTTCCAACAAGGGTTTGGGAAACTCCTTTTCCGAGGATTCGCCTTGGCAAAACCCGGTTTCGGATTCCGCTTCCTTTTTTTGTGGATCCTGGTGGAATTTGTGGGTACACACACACACACACTCAAAAAGAAGGGAGGGCACGCTAAAGAAGCCAATCTTTGCAACAAGGAGGCGTCGTGTTGTTATTATTATTATTATTTTTTCGGGGGCCAACAGTCTTGTTTTGTAGATTATGCAACAGGTCTCGAAGGAACGCCAAAGAGAGCCGGCTGGGGAAAAATAAGAACAAGAATAATAAACTGAGGGAATAATAAGTAACGTTTGGATAGTCTGATTGGGTGTATGTTTCTCCCCCCCCCCCCACCAATAAAGGAGGATGTTTGTAGTTCAGGGTTAAAATGAAGGATCCTTGGTGCTAGCTGAGTTTGGTGGTTTCTTGCAGACGTTTCGTGAGCCAGCTAGGTAACATCATCAGGGGTAGAAGGGAGAAGGGTGTGTGGAGAAGAGGAGGAGGAGGACAGTGGGGTCCTTGGTCTTCTCTGAGCTTGCTTGTTTTTCTGCAGACTTTTCATGACATAATAATAATAATAATAATAATAATAATAATAATAATAATTTCCATCAACAGTGCTGGCAGGAAGGAAGGAAGGAAAGATGGAAGGAAGGAAGGAAAGAAGGAAGAAATAAAGGAATGAAAGAAGGAAGGAAGGAAAGAAGGAAGTAATAAAGGAATGAAAGAAGGAAGGAAGGAATGAAAGAAGGAAGGAAGGAAGGAATGAAAGAAGGAAGAAATAAAGGAAGGAAAGAAGGAAGGAAGGAAGGAAAGAAATAAGGAAGAAATGAAGGAAGGAAGGAAGGAAGAGGACTGTGGTTTCTTCTCTGTTGTTTCCCTGCCGACATTTCATCACCCAACTATGTAACACCATCAATGCTGGAAAGAAGTAGGGTTTGTGGAGGAGAGGAGGAGGAGGACTGTGGGGTCCTTGGTCTTCTCTCAGTTCATTGCTTTCTTGCAGATGTTTCACAACCCAACTAGGTAACCTCATCAGTGGTAGAAGACAGGTGTGTGTGTATGGAGAGGAGGATGGGGATGACAATGAGATGTTTATAGACGTTTCGCGACCCAACTCGGTAACCTCATCAGAGCTAGTCCCAAAACATCTCCAAGAAAACAACCAAGCTCAATCAGGGAGAACCAAGGAGGCCTTGTAAGGGTTTTTTTTTTCTGCTTTCCAACTTGATGCCTTCAATTTTAGGAGGCCGACATCAAAGAGCATGTGAGTTGACTCGGGACTTAGTCACGCTTTGAATCTACCCGCCGGGGGTTAAGGAGAATCTGTTCCAGGGATAGAGCATAATTAAGTCTTAATCCAATTCAATTAATTAAATTATCTGGGTTGGCAACCCGAGAGCCCAGCTAACCATTATCGGCAGATGAAACAGGTTGGGCTCGTCTGTGGATTCGGAACTTCTTGCAGTTCAAAGTTACTATTTATATTTTATTTTATATCATTTCATTATTTTATTTTATTTCATTTCATTATTTTATTTTATCCCAGCGACCGATTAGGTCCCGCAGAGTTGGCCTTCTCTGGGTCCTGTCGACTAAACAATGCCGTCTGATGGGACCCAGGGGAAGAGCCTTCTCTGTGGCAGCCCCGGCCCTCTGGAATCAACTCCCCCCGGAGATTAGGACTGCCCCCACCCTCCTTGCCTTTTGCAAACTTCTGAAAAACCACCTTTGTCGCCAGGCATGGGGAAACTGACATACCCCTAGCTATTATGGTTTTAGGTACGGTCTGTTACATTGTGTGATTGTTCTTCTTTTTATAATAAGGGTTTTAAATTGGTTTTTTAACATTAGATTTGTACATGGTGTATTGTTTTTGTAAGCTGCTCTGAGTTCTTGGAGAGGGGCGGCATACAAATCTTATTATTCAATTCAATTCAATTTATTAGATTTGTATGCCGCCCCTCTCCGAAGACTCGGGGCGGCTCACAACAACAATAAAAACAATATTCTAGTGAAAACAAATCTAATATTAAAAAGCACGTAAAAACCCTATCATATTTAAAAAGCAAACAACACATACATACCCAAACATAAATATAAAAAAGCCTGGGGGAAAGGTGTCTCAACTCCCCCATGCCTGGCGGCATAGATGGGTTTTGAGTAATTTACGAAAGACAAGGAGGGTGGGGGCAGTTCTAATCTTCGGGGGGAGTTGATTCCAGAGGGCCGGGGCCGCCACAGAGAAGGCTCTTTCCCTGGGGCCCGCCAAACGACATTGTTTAGTCAATGGGACCCGGAGAAGGCCAACTCTATGGGACCTTATCGGTCGCTGGGGTTCGTGCGGTAGCAGGCGGTTATTATTATTATTATTAATTTTGTTTTATTTTGTTTTATTATTTTGTTTTATTTTACTTTATTTTATTTATTTATTTATTTTTTAATGTCGCCCTTTTCCTTAGACTCAAGGCCGCTTACGACATGTTAGCAATAGCACTTTTTTAAACAGAGCCAGCCTCTTGCCCCCCACAATCCGGGTCCTCATTTGACCCACCTTGGAAGGAAGGATGGAATCCTTTGTGGTTTAACGGATACGTTAGTATCTTATCAAGTGCAGTGACTTACTTAACAACTGCATGGTGTATGCAATGGTGCTTGGATGCATAGCTAGAGGTAGAACAAGCAGGAAGAGGGAGATTGTGATCCCCTTATATAGAGCGCTGGTGAGACCCCATTTGGAATAATACTGTGTCCAGTTCTGGAGACCTCACCTACAAAAAGATATGGATCAAACTGAACGGGTCCAAAGACGGGCTACAAAAAGGGTGGAAGGTCTTAAGCATAAAACGTATCAGGAAAGACTTCATGAACTCAATCTGTCTAGTGTGGAGGACAGAAGGGAAAGGGGGGACATGATGGAAACATTTAAATAAGGTTCAGAAGGGAAGTGTTTTTAATAGGAAAGTGAACACAAGAACAAGGGGGCACAATCTGAGGTTAGTTGGGGAAAAGATCAGAAGCAACGGGAGAAAATATTATTTGACTGAAAGAGTAGTAGATGCTTGGAACAAACTTCCAGCAGACGTGGTTGGTTAATCCACAGGAACTGAATTGAAACATGCCTGGGATAAACATAGATCCATCCTAAGATAAAATACAGGAAATAGTATAAGTGCAGACTAGATGGGCCAGGAGATCTTTTTTCTGCCGTCAATCTTCTATGTTTCTAAGAAGGAACGAAACTCACTTAACGAATTCTCAGTTACTAAGAAGCACGTCGGACGCCATTGTGGTTATAAATCGAGGACTCCCTGTCTGTATAGCAGAGGGAAAAATAAAACTACCAAAGATGGAAACGGAAAAACCAGTGTTAATAATAACAATAACAACAACAACATAGTTGGAAGGGACCTTGGAGGTCTTCTAGTCTAACCCCCTGCTTAGGCAGGAAACCCTACACTCCCTGAGACAGATGGTTATCCAACATCTGCTTAAAAATTCCAGTGTTGGAGCATATTTGGATTTGTACGATTGTTTATATTTTTTTGTTGTGAGCCGCCCCGAGTTCAGGGAGAGGGGCGGCATACAAATCTAAATAATAAAATAAATAAATAAATAAATAAATAAATAAAATAAAATTCACAACTTCTTACGGCAAACTGTTCCACGGATTAACTGTTCTGACTGTCAAGACATTTCTCCTTAGTTCTAAGTTGCTTCTCTCCTTGTTTAGTTTCCACCCATTGCTTCTTGTTCTACCCTCAAGTGCTTTGGAGAATAGGTTGACTCCCTCTTCTTTTTGGCAACCCCTGAGATATTGGAAGACTGCTATCATGTCTCCCCTGGTCCTTCTTTTCCTTAAATTAACCATAGAAACATAGAAACATATAAGACTGACGGCAGAAAAAGACCTCATGGTCCATCTAGTCTGCCCTTATACTCTTTCCTGTATTTTATCTTACAATGGATCTATGTTTATCCCAGGCATGTTTAAATTCAGTTACTGTGGATTTACCAACCACGTCTGCTGGAAGTTTGTTCCAAAGATCTACTACTCTTTCAGTGAAATAATATTTTCTCACGTTGCTTTTGATCTTTCCCCCAACTAACTTCAGATTGTGTCCCCTTGTTCTTGTGTTCACTTTCCTATTAAAAACACTTCCCTCCTGGACCTTATTTAACCCTTTAATATATTTAAATGTTTCGATCATGTCCCTCCTTTTCCTTCTGTCCTCCAGGCTATACAGGATGGAGTTCATGAAGTCTTTCCTGATACGTTTTATGCTTAAGACCTTCCACCATTCTTGTAGCCCGTCTTTGGACCCATTCAATTTTGTCAATATCTTTTTGTAGGTGAGGTCTCCAGAACTGGACACAGTATTATTCCAAATGGGGTCTCACCAGCGTTCTATATAAGGGGATCACAATCTCCCTCTTCCTGCTTGTTATACCTCTAGCTATGCAGCCAAGCAACCATGTCCAGTTCCTGCAACCATTCTTCCTATGTTTGAGCCTCCAGTCCCCTAATCCTCTTTGTCGCTCTTCTCTGCACTCTTTCTAGAGTCTCAACATCCTTTTTGCATCGTGGTGACCAAGATTAAATGCAGTATTGGGTGTGTCAAAGCGCCCCGATGGCTAAACCAAAGAAATAATAATTCTGGACCCAGCCTTCCCAAATGATTTTGCTTCCAGAGGAAACTCAAGAAGTCATGGGAGTTGTTGCAGGCTGTGAAAGAATTTATCATGTGCCCCTTGTAGGTTTGAGTCATGGGTTTTGCCAGCAGTGAAGTTTGTGCTTGGCTTTCTCAGCAAAAATGAAACACGCGCATTGTTTTTGGTGAGGGAGTCGGTGGCTTGGGGAGGAGGATGAAATGTCCCTTGAGCAATTTAATTATCTGTCCCACTAATTTGTTCTGCCCATCTTCCTGTGTTTTTCCCCCCTTGCTGAATTGAGCATATTTGGCACATGATGCGCTCTGACAACCAGAGTACAATTGAAGAGCCGTTGTGTGGAATATTAGTAATGTTTTTCATTGGCTTCCTCAAGGAATTTTGTCTCCGGCGCAGAAGCCCTCGGTATCTCACCCAAAGGTCATTCGAAGTAATCAAAATTGGCTTGATAGATTGAAATACAGTGGTACCTCTACTTAAGAACGCCTCTACTTAAGAACTTTTCTAGATAAGAACCGGGTGTTCAAGATTTTTTTTGCCTCTACTTAAGGACCATTTTCTACTTAAGAACCCGAGCCCGGAAATATTTTTCAGGAAATTTGAGAGCGGCACGAAGGCCCGGCCAGTTTCCTGCCATTCCCACTTTAATTTCGGCCATCTGGGCTGCCAGAGGAGCCTTTCGGTGGCGCTTAAGGAGGCTTTGGCAGTCCAGAGCGAACGAAGCATTTTCCTTTCTCTGGGCGCTTGGAGAGGGAATAAACCTCTGCCAGCGCCCAGAGAAAAGAAACACTCCCTTTGCTCTGGGCAGCCGAGGAGTCACCACAGTGAAGGAAAGACGTCGGCTACAAAGCAAGCGAGCGAGAGGAGAGGGGAGCCCTTCAGCATGGGAAGGAAGAGGAAGCAGGTAGAAGCAACAGCAGCCAGTGTATGGGAGGCAGCCTCGTGCCGGGTGTATGGGAGGCGCGTGCTCCTCCTCGCCGCCTCAGTCCCTCTTTTTTTTTTTTTTAAAGCTTTAAAGTTTTGGATTTTTTTATTCCTCTCACCTCAGCTTCCTTTGGCAGCGACTCTCCTCCTCCTCCTCTTCGTTCTCCTCCTCCTCCCACCCAAATTCCAAGGTTTTATTTATTTCCCAATGGGTTTGCAAGGAATTATTTGCTTTTACATTGATTCCTATGGGAAAATGTGCTTCTCCTTAAGAACGTTTCTACTGAAGAACCTGGTCACAGAACAAATTAAGTTCGTAAGTAGAGGCACCACTGTACACTGACAATGAAGAAGAAAATGGTTCTTAAGAAGAGGCAAAAAAAATCCTGAACACCTGGTTCTTATCTAGAAAAGTTCTTAAGTAGAGGCGTTCTTAGGTAGAGGTACCACTGTAATTCAATTTAACAGGGCAAGTTCATCACTCGTCAGAAACATTCCCCTTCCTTCCTCCCGTTTCCAAACTTGGAAGGAAGGAGGAGGATGGGAAAGTTAGTTTGGAAGCTCGGGAATCTGCCCCTGTTCACCTACATGACCTCTGCGCCCTGTCGGACTTGTGTACACAAGGACATGAATCAGCTGTCCACCCAAGCTGACCCGTTGCTCCATCAGTTGCACGTCTGATGTTTGCACTGCGGGAGACGGCCTAGTTTTTATTACTCGGGTGGTTTTCCACTCCACCCCCACCCACCCTGCCCTTTGAAGTCCACATTGGGAGAACGCTGCCGTCCCCGTTATTGCATGGAGTAGGGACGGAAGAGAACAGAATGGGGCAGAGCAGAGCAGAATAGAACGAAATAGAAATAGAATAGAATTCAGAACTAGAATAGAATAGAATAGATTGCAGAATATAATATAATATAATAGATTGTAGGATAGAATGCAGAATAGAATAGAATAGAACAGAATGCTGAATAGAATAGAATGGAATAGAATGAAGAATAGAATAGAATAGAATAGATTGCAGAATAGAATAGAATAGACAATAGAATAGAATAGAATGGAATACAGAATAGAATATAATGCAGAATAGAATAGAATGGAATAGATTGTAGAATAGAATAGAATAGAATGGAATATAGAATAGAATAGAATGCAGAATAGAATAGAATGGAATAGATTGTAGAATAGAATAGACAATAGAATAGAATGGAATGGAATAGATTGCAGAATAGAATAGACAATAGAATAGAATAGAATGGAATGGAATATAGAATAGAATAGATTGCAGAATAGAATAGACAATAGAATAGAATAGAATGGAATATAGAATAGAATAGAATGCAGAATGGAATAGAATGGAATAGATTGTAGAATAGAATAGACAATAGAATAGAATGGAATGGAATAGATTGCAGAATAGAATAGACAATAGAATAGAATAGAATGGAATATAGAATAGAATAGAATGCAGAATAGAATAGAATGCAGAATAGAACAGAATGCTGAATAGAATAGAATGGAATAGATTGTAGAATAGAATAGACAATAGAATAGAATAGAATGAAATACAGAATAGAATAGAATGCAGAATAGAATAGAATGGAATAGAATGAAGAATAGAATAGATTATAGAATACAATAGACAATAGAATAGAACAGAATGTTGAATAGAATAGAATGGAATAGATTGTAGAACAGAATAGACAATAGAATAGAATAGAATGGAATGGAATAGATTGCAGAATAGAATAGATTGTAGAATAGAATAGAATGGAATACAGAATAGAATAGATTGAAGAATAGAACAGAATGCTGAATAGAATCGAATGGAATAGACTGCAGAATAGAATAGAATAGAATTCAGAATAGAATAGAATGCAAAATAGATTTTATTTAAAAAACACAAGCCTCTTTCTCCCTTTTGCAGTTAGCCTTCTCCTCGAGTTTTCCTTGGGAAAGTTCAGGAATTTCTTGTTGAATGAAACCGTCCCAGCCGAAGCGGTTTTGAGGAACATTGCCAGCAACGTGACCGTCGTCCTCATTCAGATTCACGCCCACCACCAAAATGTGACCGTCTCCTTCGAGAAGGTATTGCAAGTCCCATTTTCCAAGTCACGTAGACCCTGAAATTAAATAATAAATACACCATATTTTGGGGGTGGGTGGGTTAAGACACACCAGAGTATAAGACGCACCTTAGTTTTAGGAGAGGAAAATAGGGGGGAAATATCTGCCTACCAGGTATTCATCTGGCCAGCGTCCTTAGTCTGGTCAAATTCAGCACATTATTTTATCCCCTGCTTAGGGCTTTAAAAAAAAAACCTTATTTGGAGAGAGTAACAATGAAAGAGCTTGCAAGCCAGTAAGAGCTGGGAACATCGTTAGCACCTGGTTAGGGCTGGAAAGAAACTTACTCAGAGCAAGTTAAAGTAATGAAAAAAAAACCCTGCAATGAGTTAGGGCTTGAAAAGCATTCTTTGCAGAGAGTAACAATGAAAGAGCTTGCAAGCCGCTAAGAGCTAGGAAAATAGGGAAAAGAATCTGTTTACCGGCTATTCATCTGGCCAGCGTCCTTAGCCAGCACATTATTTTATCCCCTTGTTATGGCTTTTAAAAAAAAAACCTTATTCGGAGAGAGTAACATTGAAAGAGCTTGCAAGCTGCTAAGAGCTGGGAACATTGTTAGCACCTGGAAAGAAACATTAGGAGCAAGTAGAGCAATGAAAAAAACCCTGCAAAGACTTAGGGCTTGGAAAGCATTCTTTGCAGAGAGTAACAATGAAAGAGCTTGCAAGCCAGTAAAAGCTGGGAACATCATTAGCACCTGGTTAGGGCTGGAAAGAAACTTACTCGGAGCAAGTTAAAGTAATGAAAAAAAAAAACACACCCTGCAATGACTTAGTGCTTGGAAAGCATTCTTTTCAGAGAGTAACAATGAAAGAGCTTGCAAGCCAGTAAAAGCTGGGAACATCATTAGCACCTGGTTAGGGCTGGAAAGAAACTTACTCGGAGCAAGTTAAAGTAATGAAAAAACACACACCCTGCAATGAGTTAGTGCTTGGAAAGCATTCTTTGCAGAGAGTAACAATGAAAGAGCTTGCAAGCCAGTAAAAGCTGGGAACATCATTAGCACCTGGTTAGGGCTGGAAAGAAACTTACTCGGAGCAAGTTAAAGTAATGAAAAAAAAACCACCCTGCAATGACTTAGTGCTTGGAAAGCATTCTTTGCAGAGAGTAACAATGAAAGAGCTTGCAAGCCGCTAAGAGCTACGAAAATAGGGAAAAGAATCTGGCCAGTGTCCTTAGTCAGCACTTTATTTTATCCCCTGGTTAGGGCTTTAAAAAACTTTATTTGGAGAGAGTAACAATGAAAGAGCTTGCAAGCCAATAATAATAATGCAATCAACTTTATTTGATTAGTCAATTGACCACATCAAAGCAAAAACAGGATCCACATCGGTCGTCATAAAACTGCGACTCGTTAAAATACAATAAAATTGGATAAAATAAAGGGAATGTTGATAATAATAATAATAATAATAATAATAATAATAATAATAATAATTTATTAGATTTGTAAGCCGCCTCTCTCTGAAGACTCGGGGCGGCTCACAACAATAATAAAAACAATATTATAGTAGAACAAATCTAATATTAAAAAACATATAAAACCCTATCATTATTTAAAAAACCAAACAACACATTCATACCAAACATAAAAACAAAGTATAAAAGAGCCTGGGGGAAAGGTGTCTCAACTCCCCCATGCTTGGCGGTATAAGTGAGTTGAGTAGCTTACGAAAGACAGTCTAATATGCTAAAATTGAGTAGTAAAACATGAGAATATAAGTCAGGCAAAGGATTATATTAAACAAATGTAAGGTACTGATAAAAAATATTCTTAAATGAATTCCTCTCCTTTGCATGGCCACCCCAATATGTTCTATAAAACGTATTCTCATCTGAACAGCCCTGACTATAAACTTAACAGTTCTAGAAACTACGTATAAATCTGTACCCTGAAGAAAGTAAGATAATTGCAAACCAGTAAGAGCTGAGAACATCATTAACACCTGGGAAGAAACATTACAAGCAAATTAGAGCAATGGGGGAAAAAAACCCTGCAAAGACTTAGGGCTTGGAAAACATTCTTCGCAGAGAGTAAAAATTAAAAAATTTGCAAGCGCGTAAGCCTCTTTTAGAGAGTAAAAAGGTGTGTCTTATACTCCAAAAATACGGTAAATATGAATATTATAAATATAAATGTAAATGTAAATAAATAAATTTGGGACACTAAAATATTTTGGTTAGCCATTCTTTGGTGCTATTTTTAATTAGAATTGCTTACTGAGTTTTTAAGCTCCTGAAAAGTGGGTTGTTAATAACATAACAACAGAAGAAAATTGAAAATTGAAAACCTTGGTTTCTGGGACGGGGCCATCACTTCTTTCCTTTCTTAGGACCCTACTCCGAGCAACTCGGGGACTGGCATAGACCGAGGCTTAGTTTTGGTGCTTCGACCGGAGCAGAGGGTGTGCACGTGGTATTTGCGAGCGGCGGGTTCGAATCAGGTGCAGAGCACAGCGGTTTCTTTGCCGTACACTGAGAAAGGTAAGTTTGGCCTTTGCCGGCAGTTAAGGTTCAGACCAAAGGGAGTATTAAGCTTCAGCCCTCGTTATGGTGTCAGGTGTTTGGAGGATATAACTATAGGGGCCAAGATTCAACCTCAGAATGCCTGTGGCCATCATAGCACAGTGGTTGTGTCTGTCTGTCTGCTCTATCTATGTCTGCCTAGATATCTGTCAGTCTTCTATCATCTATTCAAAAGTCTATCCACCATCTCTCCCTCCCTATCATACAGTATCTGTCTTTCTCTCATCTCTCTTTCTCTGTCTATCATCTATCTCTCATGCATCTCTCTTTCTCTAACTGTCTATCATCTCTCTTTCTCTAACTATCATCTATCTCTCATGCATCCATCCATCCATTCATCCATCTCTCTCTCATCTCTCTCACACACACATTTCATCCCTCATCTATATCTACCTATTACCTACCTACCTACCTATCTACCTATCATATCTATCTATCTATCTATCTATCCATCCATCATCTATCTATCTATCTATCTATCTATCTATCTATCTATCTATCTATCTATCTATCTATCTACCTACCTACCTACCTACCTACCTATCTAATATCCCTCCCACCCACCCACCCTTTGAGAAGTGCCTGACTGGGGATGAAATACGAAAATCTAGCATAGTGATCTCGTTTGCTGTGTTGTATTGACAATAATAATAATACAGTGTTCCCTCACTTTTCGCGGGGGTTGTGTTCCGAGACCGCCCGCGAAAGTCGAATTTCCGTGAAGTAGAGATGCAGAAGTAAATACACTATTTTTGGCTATGAACAGTATCACAAGCCTTCCCTTAACACTTTAAACCCCTAAATTGCAATTTCCCATTCCCTTAGCAACCATTTAGATTATTACTCACCATGTTTCTTTATTAAAGTTTATTTAAAAAAAATATTTATTAAAGGTGGATGAAAGTTTGGTGATGATATATGACATCATCGGGCAGGAAAAACCGTGGTATAGGGGAAAAAACCACAAAGTATTTTTTAATTAATATTTTTGAAAAACCGTGGTATAGACTTTTCGCGAAGTTTGAACCCGCAAAAATTGAGGGACCACTGTATTGTTAATCGAAACACTACCTGTATAGAACTGTCCAACTCACAGCTATGTCCATCTGTATGCATGGCAACTCAGTTGCACACCATGTTATTATCAAAAGCAGTGGACAAAACCTTTCATTTTCAAGATCTATCCTAACCCTTCCTTACTCCCATTTCTTGATTTTAAAAAAATATATATTTTAAAAACTCTTCCTAGATCCAATACCTGGTGCTTGCAACTTGGAATTTGATTTGGAAACGGACCCCAACCTGTATCTAGACTACAACCTGGCCGAGACCCACATTATATTTGCTCCATCCAATCTGGGCTACGCGAGGTAGGTCCTAAGCGGATTGTTGCTCTTAGGTGAAAGGAAAGCAGACTTCGGAGGGAAGATTGTGGACGATGGTGGTAGAGGTGCCTCTTAAGACCCTGGTAGCTTTTTTTATAGCATGTGAGATTTTTGGCGATTTCTTTGCTTCTGCGCATGTGCAGAAGCAAAAAACCGCCGAAAATTGGCGAAACCTCACATGTGCTAGCATCCTCGTGCAAGATCATACTTCCTGCGCATGTGCAGAAGTTGAATCTCGTGTGGGCGCATACTTTTAATTTTTATTATTGGATTTGTAATGCATTGTATTATTATCATGTTGTGAGCCGCCCCGAGTCTTCCGAGAGGGGCAGCATACAAATCTAATTAATAATAATTATAATAATAATAATAATAATAATAATTATAATAATAATAATAATCATCATCATCATAATTCTGAAGTCTGGTGTGTTATGCTTCAGAATTCTGGTGTGAATTCTGAAGCATAACACACCAGACATTGTGATCGTGGAGAAAAAGAAAGTATGGATCATCGACATCGCAATCCCAGGAGACAGCAGAATTGAGGAGAAGCAGCTAGAGAAATTAGAAATTACGAAAATCTAAAAATCGAGCTGCAACGACTCTGGCATAAGCCCGTGAAAGTGGTCCCAGTGGTCCTTGGCACGCTGGGCGCAGTGCCAAAGGATCTCAGTGGACATTTGAAAACCATCGGAATTGACAAAATCTCCATCTGTCAATTGCAAAAGGCCACTTTACTGGGACATAATTCGCCCCTACATCACGCAGTCCTAGGTGCTTGGAAAGCGCCCGACTGGGGATGAAATACGAAATCCAGCATAGTGATCTCGTTTGCTGTGTTGTACTGACATAATAATAATAATAATAATAATAATAATAATAATAATAATAATAATAATAATAATGCACTTGTTCGAAACACAGAGGTGTATGCGCATCGCCATTGCTCCATTGCTCCTACTGGGACTACGTACAGTGGAACCTCGACATACGAGCAGCTCTACTTACGAGCTACTCGAGATAAGAGCTGGGAGGGGAGCGACATTTTTGTTCGCCTCCCGAGCTCACATTCGGGATACGAGCGCCAAGGAGCTGTCTCCTGAAGCCGAACACTAACTTCTGCTTTCGGCTTCAGGAGACAGCTCCTTGGCGCTCGTATCCCGCGTGTTTTAAAAGGTTGCAGCCGGCCTGGGGGGCTCGGGGGGGTGCTGGCAAGCCCCCCAGGCCGGCTGCAACCTTTTAAAACACGCGCGCTGCTTCGCAGCTCTCTGCTGAATCCGAACGCGGAAGTTAGCGTTCCGGATTCAGCAGAGAGCTGCGAAGCGGCACGCGTGTTTTAAAAGGTTGCAGCCGGCCTGGGGGGCTCGGGGGCTTCCCCCCGAGCCCCCCAGGCCGGCTGCCACGTTTTAAAACACGCGCGCTGCTTCGCAGCTGTCTCTGAAAGCTAACTTCCGCGTTCGGCGGCAGCGGGTTTTTTTGTTGTTGCACGGATTAATTGACTTTACATTGTTTCCTATGGGAAACAATGTTTCGTCATACGAGCGTTCCGACTTACGAGCCTCCTTCCGGAACCAATTAGTCTCGTAAGTCGGGGTTCTACTGTACTGGACTGTCCATGCTCCAACCCAATGCTGGTCTGTTTAGATAAATATCTACTGATCGAAAGAAAGAAGGATAAAATAGAAGATCGTTTTCAGAAATAATTCATGGTTGTTCCCCTCCCCAAAAAATCATCAAAGAAAAATTGGCCAAATGGAATTATTTTACAGTAGTTTTACACCGGAATAAACTACCTAAAAGGAAGCGTTTATTTTTCTCATTTGCAAAGAACCTTGATGGCGGGTGATAAGAGTTCTTGGTTTTTGAACCGCTTCTAGGAATATTTTTTTATTTATTATTAAGCTCAGATTGCACTGGAGAATAAGCAGCTTAAAAAATATTAACCTCCTAAAATTAAAAGCAAAAAAAATCAATAAGGGCAGTTATAATAACCAATCTGGTAGGCCACTGTTAGGGGCAGTGAGAGCTTATATATTCCTACGTGCCGTTCAGTCGAGCTCTGGTTTTAGAATTCTTCAAAAATGTAGTAAGGAAACAGAATCTGGATAATCTTGGAGTAAGCTATCTCGAAAAGGGTGGGGCTGTCACTGAGAAGCCTTAAGTCTGGGGCATATGTATATCTATAGAAGGGGATATATAGAGAGATATCCTTTAAATATTGACATAGATGTTCACACAGTCCAAAGTTAAAAGATGCTTTAAAACGAATTTGCAATTTAACTGGGTGGCTGTTGCTCGGATGAGAATTTCGATATTAACAGAATAACAAGAATTGGATGGGACCTTGGAGGTCTTCTAGTCTAACCCCCTGCTCAATAGTATAGGAAGCCCTATACTATTCCAGACAAAAGGTTGTCCAATCTTTTCTTTAAAATTTCCAATGTTGGATGTTCTGTCGAACTCTCTGGTAGAATCCTCCCAAAAATGCACAGATACAATTTCAGACACACACACGTTTGAAAATTCAAAACAATGTTCTTTATAATGAAAATTCACTTAAACCAAGCCCTCTTTTGGGATAGCAAAGAGCCCTCGTCTCCAAACAAACTGGTAATTTGTACAAGTCCCTTATCAGTTCTGTGATACTTAGCTTGCAGCGGTGAGGCAATTCACAGTCCTTCTTCTTTCACAAAGTGAAACACACTTTGCTCTGGTTTAGTTTCAAAGCGGGGAAAAATCAGCACACAAAAGGTCAAAGTCAGCAAAGCAGTCACGAAACACAACGATCAGATAATCCTCCACAATGGCCAAACCCACAGGCTGCTCTTTATAGCAGCCTCACTAATGACCACAGCCCCACCCAACCACAGGTGGCCTCATTTTCTTTGATAATAATCTCTCAGTTGTTGCTGCCTATGCATCGCTCTCCGCATGCGTGGCTGTATCATTAACTCTTGTTCTGAATCTGAGGAGGAGCTAGATAATTGATCTCCTTCTGAGCTGTCTGCCACACTCTCCTCCTCCCTGTCACTCATGTCTTCTTGGTCAGAGGAGCCTTCATCAGCAGATTCCACCGGGGGCAAAACAGGCCTGCAGCATGTGGATGTCTCCCCCACTTCCACAGTCCTTGGGGCAGGAGCTGGGCCAGAGCTAACCACAACAGTTGGAGTAGCCACATCTTCTGGTGGCAAGCTGTTCCACTGGTTAATTATTCTTGCTGCCAGGAAATTTCTCCTTAGTTCTAAATTGCTTCTCTCCTTGATTGGTTTCCACCCTTAGCTTCTTGCTTTGGAAAATAATTTGACTCCCTCTTCTTTGTGGCAACCCCTGAGATATTGGAACCACTGCGATCATGTCTCCCCTGGTCCTTCTTTTAATTAAACTAGGACATACCCAGTACCTGCAACTGTTCTTCCTATGTTTTAACTACCGGTCCCCTACTAATCAACAGCTGCTCTTCTCAGCACTCCTGCTTCAACTATTAAGAGGTTCCACACCATTAAACCAGAAAGAGTTAATTTGACTACGCTTGCAGCATTCAATCCACAACTTAATTACACAAGGCGTAGCAGCAGCTTACACAAGTCAATTATCGAAGGTGTGAACCTGTGGTTTTTTCCAGGGGTGGCTGAATTACTCTTTTCAGCACTTTTGAGGCTTAGGTTTGCTACTTGGAGTTGCTGCGCTTATAACGTGGTTAAAATGGCGCATTATAACTCATGGACATCAGCTGCTGAAACGCTCTTGAGGTCCATACGTTTCTTCTCTCTCTTTGAAATCATTCTTTTAAGTGGACCGGGTCTGGGGGAATAAGAGTTTAAATATCTGGAGGTATGTTAGGAAGGTTCGGCTCTCCGTCCAAACCATCTCCAATTTCCTTCTATTGTTCAGAGGGGCAAACCCACCACCCTGTGATTTCCAAGCCGGTCTGGATTCCAGGTGGAGGCTGTCTTATGACGTGTACCAATATTTTCTGCCCGAGAACGATTTATCTGAAGTCACATTTTTGAATCATATGAGAAGAATGTCTGAAGTTCAAAGCATCCAGGCCTACGGATCTAAAGTAAGTTTATTTTATTTATTTATTATTTAGATTTGTATGCCGCCCCTCTCCGCAATCTCGGGGCGGCATACAAATCTAAATAATAAAGTTGTGCTTGTGCTGTCACCATAGACAGAGATTGTTGGTTGGTTGGTTGGTTGGTTGCTTGGTTGGTTGGTTGGTTGGTTGGTTGGTTGGTTGGTTGGTTGGTTGGTTGGTTGGTTCGTTCGTACATTCATTCATTCATTCATTCAATCAATCAATCAATTAGGTATGTATTGGTAATATATATAGATATAACGTTTATATACATGAGATGGGTACTGATAAGAGGGAACATTAGGACAGTGATGGTAGCCACGCTGGTGCACCTATGTATGGATATGGATGGATGGATGGATATAGTTAGATGGATGAATGGATGGATGGATAGATGGATGGATAGATGGACAGAGATAGAATTCCACCTATCCACCTATCTGTCTCTCTGTCTGTCTATCAACACCCTTCATTATCAATGACAGATAGATAGACAGATGGACGGAGGAGGGAGGGATGGGCAGACATGACAACTATGGATGGACAGACCTATTTATTTATTTATTTATTTATTTATTTATTTATTTATTTATTTATTTATTTATTTATTTATTTATTTATTTATTTATTTATTTATTTATTTATGTATTCATTTTTTATGCTGCCCTTCTCCTTAGACTCAGGGCGGCTTACAACATGTTAGCAATAGCACCTTTTTAACAGAGCAAGGCTATTGCCCCCACAATCCGGGTCCTCATTTTACCTACCTCGTAAGGATGGAAGGCTGAGTCAACCTTGAGCCGGTGATGAGATTTGAACCACTGACCTTCAGATCTACAAGTCAGCTTCAGTGGCCTGCAGTACAACACTCTACCTGCTGCGCCACCCCGGCTCTTAGCTGTCTGTCTTATCATCCACTCATCATTATCTATGATAGACGGATGGATGGATGGATAGATGGAGATAGATTTCCATCTATCTACTATGCTGTCTTTCTGTCTGTCTAACATCCACCCATCATTATCTAAGATAGATAGATAGATAGATAGATAGATAGATAGATAGATAGATAGATAGATAGATAGATGAGAGAGAGAGAGAGAGAGAGAGAGAGAGAATGGGACCTGTGATCCATTTTTCTTCACCCGCCATCTATTTTTTATGTCCGGGCAGTTGATGACCTTAACCAGCCAAGACAAAACTGAACTCTACTTCTCGTCCCTTCCTGGACAAGGCGTGATCTACAACGTCATTGTCAGAGATCCTAAGTGGAACACTTCGGCGGCATATGTGCCTGTTCACACCTACGCTTGCAGCCTCTCCGCCTTGGTGAATAACTGCCACACCTTTCGTAAGTCAACGGAGCATCCGCAGTTGGGTTGATGCAAATATAGGGGACCAAAAAAATGGCAGCCACCGCCTTGGAGTGAAAACCCCTCCCCTCTTTTGATGGATGTTTAAAATAAGGAGGGCATTCAACCATGTGTTGCAATGCCAGTCACTAACAAATGGTTCAGGCCCTCTTGGTTCCTCCTTCTCTTCTCTTTTATTTTTCTTCTATTTCTCCTCTTTTCTTCTCTTCTGTTTCTCTTCTCTTCTCTGCTTTCTTTCCTCTTCTCTTCTCTTTTATTTTTCTTCTCTTCTATTTCTCTTCTCTTTTTTCTCTTCTGTTTCTCTTCTCTTCTTTTTCTTCTCTTCTATTTCTCTTCTCTCTTCTTCTCTTCTATTTCTCTTCTATTTTTCTTCTCTTCTCTGTTTTCTTTTCTCTTCCTTCTCTTCTCTTCTTTTATTTTTCTTCTATTTCTCTCTCTCTTCTCTTCTTTTTTTCTCTTCTGTTTCTCTTCTCTTTTATTTTTCTTCTCTTCTATTTCTCTTCTTTTCTTCTTTTCTATCTCTCTTCTATTTTTCTTCTCTTCTCTTCTATTTCTTTTCTTTTCTTTTCTTCTATTTCTCTTCTCTTCTATTTTTCTTTTATTTTTCTTCTCTTCTATTTCTCTTCTTTTCTTCTTTTACTCTTATCTCTCTTCTATTTTTCTTCTCTTCTATTTCTCTTCTCTTTTCTTCTATTTCTCCTCTCTTCTATTTTTCTTTTATTTTTCTTCTCTTCTATTTCTCTTCTCTTTTCTTCTTTTTCTCTTATCTTCTATTTTTCTTCTCTTCTCTTCTATTTCTCTTCTATTTTTCTTCTCTTTTCTTTTCTTCTATTTCTCTTCTCTTCTATTTTTCTTTTATTTTTCTTCTCTTCTATTTCTCTTCTCTTTTCTTCTTTTACTCTTATCTCTCTTCTATTTTTCTTCTCTTCTATTTCTCTTCTATTTCTCTTCTCTTTTCTTCTATTTCTCGTCTCTTCTATTTTTCTTTTATTTTTCTTCTCTTCTGTTTCTCTTCTCTTTTCTTCTTTTTCTCTTCTCTTCTATTTTTCTTCTCTTCTCTTCTATTTCTCTTCTATTTCTCTTCTATTTTCTTTTCTTCTATTTCTCTTCTCTTCTATTTTTATTTTCTTTTTCTTCTCTTCTATTTCTCTTCTCTTCTGTTTCCCTTCTCTTCCTCTTTCTATTCCAAACCATAGTCCAATCCTCATTCTCTTTTCTGTTTATAGGGAGGCTGTCCACCAAAATATTTTTCACCAGTTTGGCTCTTCTCGGTGTCTTCATCTGCTTCTTCGGACACAGATTCTGGAAAACAGGTACTGTTAGGAGCGATGCTCGTTTCAGAGGTAGACTGTACCCCATCAGGGTTGGTCTTGTCTGGTGTCAATCCTATGGAATCGTTGCATTGATAAGAAGTCAAGAATCCGGAGCCTGGCTCAACATTTTGAACAAAACAAAAAAAATGTGGGACATGCTTCTCAATTTAATCCAGAAAACATTTCATTTTTGTTGTGGAAAGAAGATCCTGGCTTTTTGTTTTGGTTTTAATGGGAGAGGATTAAGAAATATATGGTCCTGTCGAAGCCCCAGTTCCATGGAACTTGAGCAGAATTGTCATTCTTAAGTCCAGTTAGATATGGCGTAAAGATGATACAAGATGCCAGCGCTACGCCTTGTGCATTGTGAATTTGTGCGAGCCTTTCTATCCGTAGAGTGAGTCTTTGTAAGTTTCTTTTCATTGCTACTCCAAATAAGTTTTTTTCCAGCCCTAAGTCTCTGTAAGCTTCTTTTCATTGCTATCCCCTCTTAAGAAATTTTTTTTCCAGCCCTAACCAGGGGATAAAATAATGTGCTGAAGCTGACCAGACTAAGGACGCTAGCCAGTTGATGACCTTAACCAGCCAAGTAGGTAGATCCCCCCCCCCTAGTAGGTAGATGCCTGGGATAAACATAGATCCATCCTAGGATAAAATACAGGAAATAGTATAAAGGCAGACTAGGTGGACCGTAGTAGGTAGATCCCCCCCCCCCATTTTCCTCCCACAAAACTAAGAGTGCCTTATACTCTGAAAAATACGGTAGATGCAAAAGTCCAGAACATCAAACTGTGTCCTTCAGGATTGGGCAGCATAGAAGTCGAATAATTAATTAATTAATTAATTAATTAATTAATAAACAAACAAACAAACAAGAAAGAGAGAAAGAAAGAAAGAAAGAAAGAAAGAAAGAAAGAAAGAAAGAAAGAAAGAAAGATGCAAGTGTTGCAATAAGAAAACAGAAAATCAATTTTTTGGGGGGGAAGAGAAAAAGTTAAAAAGTTGAAGCCTTTCTTTACATTTATAGCTTGGCAACAGATAATTTGGGGCTCAATTGCAGTTGTGAGTCGAAGATGACTTGTATCTGTATTTCTTAATATTCTGGGGGTGGTGTGGTTGGAGAATCTGTTCTAATTTAACTTTTCCCTCTTTAGGTTTATTCTTCAGTGGATTCATCTTCACGGCTTTCATTTTCTTCATCGTCATAACTAAAACATCGGCTCTCAGCTATGACGGTGAGTTGAAATTTTGCCCGGTTATATTTGCGCCATGCAAAAGCTGTTGGAAGATCTGTCGGAAAAGAGATTGACATTCCGTGAACCCGGGTGGGTTTAAACCTTGTTCACGGAATATCTCGGACAACATTCCCTAGGCTAATTCTTCTCAATTATTTTCTCTTACAAACCCCCCCCCCCACCCTTCGGGAATAAATAAAATTTATTTTATTTATTATCTGGAAAGTAAGGTTACAAGGCTTGTAGCTCACGTGGGTGAAGTTGGTATTACAATTGTGTAGCAGGAAGCCAGCGGAAGAGAACGTTATTTCAAGCCATTATTTCCATTTTTGAAAAGTATAGGAACATAGAAACATAGAAGTCTGACGGCAGAAAAAGACCTCACGGTCCATCTAGTCTGCCTTTATACTATTTCCTGTATTTTATCCTAGGATGGATCTATGTTTACCCCAGGCATGTTTCAATTCAGTGACTGTGGATTTACCAACCACGTCTGCTGGAAGTTTGTTCCAAGCATCTGCTACTCTTTCAGTCAAATAATATATTTTCAAGTTGCTTCTGATCTTTCCCCCAACTAACTTCAGATTGTGCCCCCTTGTTCTTGTGTTCACTTTCCTATTAAAAACACTTCCCTCCTGAACCTTATTTAACCCTTTAACATATTTAAATGTTTCGATCATGTCCCCCCTTTTCCTTCTGTCCTCCAGACTATACAGATTGAGTTCATTAAGTCTTTCCTAATACGTTTTATGCTTAAGACCTTCCACCATTCTTGTAGCCCGTCCTTGTAGGTGAGGTCTCCAGAACTGGACACAGTATTCCAAATGTGGTCTCACCAGCATTCTATATAAGGGGATCACAATCTCCCAAAGTTCCTTTGTAGTGAAAATGAGCAAATATCTTAAATGTAAATAGTGAGCAATTTTGCAAAGACGAGGCAGAGTGGAAAACTTATTCTTAACCGCTCTAATCTTTACTCCCTTTCTCCTCTTCATCCACCCGCTGCTTTTTTCCAGCCGTCCTTGGTGTTACTGCAACAGTTGGCATCATCGGAGCCCTCCTCTTAGTAGGATGCTGGTGGCGATTTGCCCTCGAGATCCCATGTATGCTAATTGTAGGAGTGGTGCTAGGGACCCTTGTGGCCTCTGCACTTTTCTTCACTCCAATCGGTAAGTGGTAGAAACCCTTCTTGTCGCTTGGGTTTTAGATTTTTCAGCAGTGGTTTTTCTCTCTGAACTTGTTCATTTAGTTCTCAAGCGTTTTGTTACCAGGCTACGTAATATCATCAGCAGGAGTTTATTAGAAATATCTTATACAGTGGTGCCTCTACTTAAGAACGCCTCTATTTGTTCTGTCGGGCTCTCTGGTAGACTCCTCCCAAAAATTCACAGGTACAAATTTCAGACACACACACACGTTTGAAAATTCAAAACATTGTTCTTTATAATGAAAAGTCACTTAAACCAAGCCCTCTTTTGGTATAGCAAAGAGCACTGGTCTCCAAACAAACTGGTAATTTGTACAAGTCCCTTATCAGTTCTGTGATACTTAGCTTGCAGCTGTGAGGCAATTCACAGTCCTTCTTCTTTCACAAAGTGAAACACACTTTGCCCTGGTTTAGTTTCAAAGCGGGGAAAAATCAGCACACAAAAGGTCAAAGTCAGTAAAGCTTAGCCGTTTGGTATGACGTCATCTACGATCGCACCTTAACTAGATCGCAAGTTACAGGGAAATGTCAGGGAATTTCAAAATGCTTTCCCCCTGGACACCCTGAAATCTTCTCTTTTTTTGTTCCAGGAGACTATAAAGTTTTTCAAGACAATGCTGTTTTCTGGGTCACCTTCTGTTGCGTTGCCTTGGTGGTTCCGGTGATTTTTGTCTGCTGCCCCAGAGTCGTAAGTACTTCTTACAATTGAACATGGATTTCATTGGCTGCCGATCAGTTTCCGGTCACAATTCAAAGTGTTGGTCATGACTTTTAAAGCCCTACATGGCATGGGACCAGAATACCTCCGGAACCGCCTGCTACCGCATTGCATTGGCAGTTCTGTGTTAGCAAAAACTTCAGAAGAGAAGGATTTAGGGGTAGTGATTTCTGACAGTCTTTTTCTGCCGTCAGTCTTCTATGTTTCTATGTTTCTAAAACGGACACCTGTCTTAAAAGGGCATTCGTGTTCTTCTCTTAGCTCAACATCTTGACGTGTGGAGTTGTCGGTTCTTACACCGTTGTGTTGGCCACAGCATGTTACATCTACACCAGCCTCTCTTACATTGGTATAGATTTACTCCGGAGGATTCTGAACGAAGACTTCAACAAAACTTACACCAGTGTGCCTTTCCAACCTAACGGTAAGCTTTGAGTTGGGCGAAGTTGGGTGCCTGATGGGTCAGACTCACCAGTGAGGACATCTGGAGTAAACCTGTGACATCCCTGTCTCTAAAAAGCCTTACATGGCATGGGACCACATCGCCTACGGGACCGCCTTCTGCACTGGTGAGGTCCCACACAGTCGGCCTTCTCCAAGTCCCGTCAACCAGACAATGTCGCTTGGCACGGCCAAGGGGAAGGGCCTTCTCTGTGGGGCCCCCAGCCCTCTGGAAGCAGCTCCCCCCAGAGATTTGCACTGCCCCATCCCTCCTTGGCTTTTTGTAAGAATTTGAAAACATATTTATGCTGCCAGGCTTGGGGTCACTAGACCCCAGCCTCTGGCCGGGGAATGTGTAGGGTGTTGTGTGTATTTGAATGTTTGATTTTTAGCTTTTTAAAATATTTTAAACTAATTATTTATGTTGGATTGAGATGTGTTTTATATACGGCATTTTTTACTGAAATGTTGTGAGCCCCCCCTTCCCAAGTCCACGGAGAGAGGCGACATATAAGTCCAATTAATAAAAATAAAAGGTTTTTTCAGGCCGTGGAGAATCAACGGAATTTGAGGGGAAATAATGGAAGCAGTGAGGATGGACTTGGCCTGAAGAGTTTTGAAGTCTGGGAAGATTCTCGGGTTATCCAGGTGGTGGTTTCATAGGGCACCTGTACTTTGTTGTTGTTTTCCCATAAAGACATTTCACTTCTTGTCCAAGAACTGAAGAAGCTTCTTGGATGAGAAGTAAAATGCCTTCAAGGAAAACCATAGGCAGACTAGATGGACCATGAGGTCTTTTTCTGCTGTCAATCTTCTATGTTTCTACGTTTCTATGTCCAGCTCTCCTCTCGCTCGCTTTCTTTGTAGCCGGCATCTTTCCTTCGCTGTGGTGACTCCTCGGCTGCCCAGAGCGAAGGGAGCATTTCTTTTCTCTGGGCGCTGGCAGAGGTTTATTCCCTGTCCAAATGCCCAGAGAAAGGAAAATGCTTCGTTCGCTCTGGAGTGACAAAGCCTCCTTAAGCGCCACCGACAGGCTCCTCTGGCAGCCCAGAAAAGCCCGAGATGGCCAGGATTAAAGAGAGAGTGGCAGGAAACTGGCCGGGCCTTCATGCCGCTCTCAAATTTCCTGGGGAATTTTTGAGGGCTCTGGTTCTTAAGTAGAAAATGGTTCTTAAAGTAGAGGCAAAATAATCTTGAACACCCGGTTCTTATCTCGAAAAGTTCTTAAGTGGAGGCGTTCTTAGGTAGAGGTACTACTGTATATTTATCATTATTACATTATATCTATAAAACATTCTAACTCCGTTGCGGCTTCCTCTCGTAGATATTATCCTCCTGGCCGTTTGGACTATGCTAGCCCTCGGAGGAATCACCCTTCAGTTGCGCCGAGAAAGGCACGAGACTCCTTTCCCACCGCACCCGTACCGGCAATGGAAGCGCGAGAGAGAGCGGAGAGTCACCAACGTCTTGGATCCCAGCCACCACGTCCCGCCCTTGAAAGAGAGGATCCATAATAAGCTGTCCCAGATCAAGGACCTCTTTCAGAAAGACCAGGCGGCAAGCGAGAGTACGCCGCTACTCTTCTGAACTGATTTCGCGGACGAAAAGACTTGGGAAATGTGGACGGACCCACCTCGTGGGACAGAAGCCCGGAAGCCGAAGACTTTCTCAGCGGTCTTTTCCACATCCCATCGAACTGGAGAAGCCGCCACAGTTGTCCAAGGAAAAAAAATCCTGTATTTTGTTTTTGAGCGCTGCTGTCGCAGCCAGGAACTTTATTGCCTGTAATTTTAATCTTTGCTAGGGGGGGGGAAAGTAGTTATTGGGGGCAGGAAAGGTCGATGAATAAACCGAGTGCGTAACTTTAAAACTTCATAGCCCTGGCACAGAAAATGATAAATTTCAGCGTTGCAGGGCTGTGGGTCCCAAAAAGCAATCCCTTTTAAGGGGAAATTTAGTTTCTGAACAGGATGTGCAACGTGTTAGGGAAGGAAAAACAAAAATTAATTGTGGCCTTTGTACTCTTTGGCATTAAGTGCTAGTAAATAACAGATTTCATTTGTCAAGCAACACTAAAAATGGAATGTTCCTTGGATTGTGTTTACTAGTTGTGTGTAACAAACGACAAAAATATTTTGACTTTGGGATATCTTAAAAGCCTGTAGCAAAACTCTCCATTTTTCTTTTTGAAAAAGGAGAGTAAAGTTGAATGATCTCTAGAATCTAGTGGTTTTCTTTTTAAAAAAAGAATAACCACGTAATATATCTAAGGCTTTTTAACAGGAGTCCATTTTTATATGGGGCTTCTGTTTGTGAAGAATGAATTGGCTCTAAAATATTTTTCTCTCGTTATTTTTATAAGATAAAAAAAACCAAAAACCCAGTACCTTGAAGCATCTTTTGATACTTTGGTGGAAAAAATGTTTTTAAAAAGGAAGAAGAAGAAAAAAAGCCCATGAAGTCAATTTATTTCTTACAGTAAGCAGAAGGCATTAGGGGCAAGATTGTCTTAAATCATGATTTAATGCTGTTTTTCTTATCTCCTGTGGTTTATATTCAGCCTTAGGGAAAGCAGGTCCTTTTCAAATTGAGCCGACCTATGCAAGGTTAGTTGAGCAGATCAAAACCCCGAATTATTTTATCCTGATTATTCTTTCGGCAATTTTGGAGAACAAACAAGTGACCCAGGGCAAGAGAATTCCTGTTTTTATTTATTATGGAGAGAAAAAAACCCCACATATAAATGATAAGATATTCTGCTGTTGCGGAAATGTATCGAGAAATCTCCCTTTTTTAAATTGGGATTTCGTGATGTTTCCAAACTATGGAACGAAATTCCCGAATCTTCTGAAGGTATGGGGCTTAAATTTCCTTCATTTTTCTTCTTTTTCCCCAGTTGCAAAAGCTATTCTTGTAAGTTTTGAATAGGCTTGCAGACTTAATGGCAGACTTAAAATGCCTTTTTTCCTCTTAGTGCAGACAGGCGAGGTTTACGAGATGAAGAAACTTATTCTTTTTCAATCTCCCTTTTCTGTTTTAAAACTATTTGTTGCTGGATCGTTTCTTTAGCTCCATGTAATTGGGAACGGAGATTGGAAAAGAGTGTCTGAAATGGGTCAAATAGTACAAATTGCAGTGATTTTCCCATCCAGCCAAGGGATTTATTTTTAAAAGTGAGGAAACAAGTGCCTAGCCAAACCAGCCATGTCTTATATCTCCCATTCAAGGGATAGGTGATACGCCTTCTATTTTTCTGGATTGCAGAAAATAAGCTGTTTATTGCTTTGTCCACATAGGTTAACAGATAAGATTCCACAGCTGTATTGTACAGGTCAAGATAGCCCCGAGGGAAAAAAAATGTAAATTTTCAGACCGGTTATCTATGTTGTGTCTTTCTTGTGCTCGGAAACGGTTCAACAGATGGCAATGACGGTGGGCAGTTTTTGAAGATCTAAACAGCCATTCTCGTGTTTGATCTTCAAAAAGCGTAAACCTCAAATCATTTTAAAGGCGAGCAGTAGATTTGATGAAGGGGCACGTCCATAATCGGTAATAGCTACTCATAGGTCAGCTGCATTTTAAGGTTGAAAAGCGACGATAAATCAACATGCCTCCAAGCAGTTTCATACTGCAGGCTACTTTTTTAGTGCTGAGAATAAATTGTCACGTTTGCCGGCGTGGTACTTAGGAATCAAACAATTAAGCTATTTTTAATGTGTTAGAATTGACAATACAACGAACAAAACAAAGCCACCCACAATCCCTTTTAATAATAAACATTAACTTTAAAATGGAAGTGAGAGCTGAGTGATTTTTATTCTACAGTACTATCCCTATCTTTCTTTTTTATCTAAAGAGACAAAATGTTCAAAGCCACTTTGATCTTCCAAAGGAACCACAGAAATAAAGTGCTTATTTGATTCATTCACGAATCCCAGCGACTGATAAGGTCCCACAGAGTTGGCCTTCTCCAGGTCCCGTCGACTAAACAATGTCGTTTGGCGGGCCCCAGGGGAAGAGCCTTCTCTGTGGCGGCCCCAACCCTCTGGAACCAACTCCCCCTGGAGATCAGAACTGCCCCCACCCTCCCTGTCTTTCGTAAACTACTCAAGACTCACTTATACCGCCAGGCATGGGGGAGTTGAGATATTCCTTCCCCCTAGGCCTTTACAAGTTATGCATGGTATGTCTGTGTGTATGTTTGGTTTTATAATAAGGGTTTTTAGTTGTTTTATTATTGGATTGTTACATGCTGTTTTTTATCATTGTTGTTAGCTGCCCCGAGTCTACGGAGAGGGGCGGCATACAAATCCAATAAATAAATAAATAAAAACCTCCATGGTAGGCAGTGTTCCCTCTAATTTTTTGGGGGGGTGGGCAGAAAAGTATAGTGTCTGAGCGGCAGTCCCTTCGGGACTGGGCGGCACAGAAATAATAAGTACCGGTAAGTAAGTAAGTAAGTAAGTAAATAAACAAATAAACAAACAAACAAACAAAAAACCCACCCTGTTTTGCCTCAGAGAATTTCAAAATAAAATACTGTACTGTGTGTCTATAACAGTGAGCTCATAATAGGGCAACTCTATCAATATCAAAATGCCACTTAAATAGTTGAGCTAGTTTCAAACTAGATTTTGATTTTCTTTCTCTCTTCCTTACTCCCATTCTTTTTCTTTCTCTTTTCCTTCCTCTCTTTTTTCTGTTTCTCGCTCTTCCTCTCTCTCTCCTTCCCTCTCTCTCTTTCCCTCTCGGCTTCTGGGCAGGTTTGGAAAACTCTGAGTTGATGATGATTTTTAAGTGAGCGATTGCTCACTGCTCAGCTTAGAGGGAACTATGATGGTAGGACAAATATACTAAAGGGTCCAAGTGGTATCAGGTCTCTTTAACACACCTACAACGACCACAGCTGTGTGTGCTGCTTTTTCACTAAGCAGGGCTGATCTAACCAGCATTCAAGGAACAAAAGATGATCACGATTATTTTGCCTAGCCTCCCAAAAGCAAACCTATTCCCTGAGCAAATTTCCAAGAACCTTTCTACAACTAACAGTGAATACCTCCTTGAATATGAAGACCAAACCAACAAGGCTGTTTCCCGACTGATAAAATACACTGCTGAAAAAAAATAAAGGCAACACTTAATCAACACAATATAACTCCAAGTAAATCAAAGTTGTGAAATCAAACTGTCCACTTGGGAAGCAACACTGATAGACCATCAATTTCACCCGCTGTTGTGCACATTTCAACTTTGTACAGAACAAAGTATTCAATGAGGATATTTCACTCATTCAGATCTAGGATTTCCCTTTATTTATCAGTGTAGATACAAAATATTGTATTATTTGTATTGCTCCTTCACATTTTTTTTTTCCTTGCTGAAATGCAGGAAGGCCCCAGGATTCTAGGTAAAGGTTTTATGTATCATTTGAGCGAACGTAGTTTGCCATTACTAGGTGGAAGGAAGCAAAAGTTGAAATCTACTGTACCATAATCGTGAGATTTCTTCCCTTTAGAAAAAGTCAATCATCCTTCGCTGCTACTGCTAAACTTGCTCTCTAGTTAGTGGATCAATGGCAACGAAGTGTTTGTTGCACACAAAAAGATACAGTGATACCTTGTCTTACAAACTTAATTGGTTCCGGGACGAGGTTCTTCAGGTGAAAAGTTTGTAAGACAAAACAATGTTTCCCATAGGAATCAATGGAAAAGCCATTAATGTGTGCAAGCCCAAAATTCACCCCTCTTGCCAGCTGAAGCGCCCGTTTTTGCGCTGCTGGGATTCCCCTGAGGCTCCCCTCCCACCTCCGGACCTCTGTCTTCGGAGAGGGGCGGCATACAAATCTAATAAATTATTATTATTATTATTTATTATTATTTTGCGATGCTGTGATTTCAGAGGCTCCCCTCGCTGGGAAACCCCACCTCCGGACTTCCGTTGCCAGCGAATCACCCGTTTTTTGCGCTGCAGGGATTCCCCTGCAGCATCACAAAAACACGGAAGTCTGGAGGTGGGGTTTCCCATGAAGGGAAGCCTCAGGGGAATCCCAGTAGCGCAAAAACAGGTGCTTTGCTGGCAACAGAAGTCCGAAGGCAGGGCATCCCAGCGGCGGCAGTGGTTTGTAAGGTGAATATATTTATTTTATTTATTTATTATTTAGATTTGTATGCCGCCCCTCTCCGAAGACGTAAGAGGCAAAAAAATCTTAAACCTCGGGTTTGTATCTCGAAAAGTTTGTATGACGAGCAGTGTTCCCTCTAATTTTTTGGGGGGGTGGGCGGAAAAGTATAGTGTCTGAGCGGCAGTCCCTTTGGGACTGGGCGACACAGAAATAATAAACAAATAAACAAACAAACAAACAAACAAATAAATAAAAAACCCACCCTGTTTTGCCTCAGAGAATTTCAAAATAAAATACTGTACTGTGTGTCTATAACAGTGAGTTCATAATAGGGCAACTCTATCAATATCAAAATGCCACTTAAATAGTTGAGCTAGTTTCAAACTAGATTTTGATTTTCTTTCTCTCTTCCTTACTCCCATTCTTTTTCTTTCTCTTTTCCTTCCTCTCTTTTTTCTATCTGTTTCTCTCTCTTCCTCTCTTCCTCTCTCTCTCCTTCCCTCTCACTCTTTCCCTCTCGGCTTCTGGGCAGGTCTGGAAAACTCTGAGTTGATGATGATTTTTAAGTGAGCGATTGCTCACTGCTCAGCTTAGAGGGAACTATGATGACGAGGCGTTTGTAAGATGAGGTATCACTGTATTTGGGAATGTTGGATAGATTATCGTGAATTGTAAATTATGGATCCTTAGTCCTCTTTTGAGCTTGGTTGTTTTCTTGTAGTTTCATTATACCAGAAAGGTTAGATTAGACTAGATTTATTGGATTTATATGCCGCCCCTCTCCCCTCTAACAAAGGTTAACATACTTTGTTCAGTTCTGGTCACCACACTTCAAAAGAGACATTGAAACTCTGGAGAAGGTGCAGAAAAGAGCAACCAAAATGATCAGGGGTCTAGAAACCAAGACTTACGGAGAGAGACTGAGGGAACTGGGCATGGATAGCCTAGAGAAAAGGAGGGCCAGAGCGGACATGATAGCAGTCTACAGGTATACAAGGGGTTGCCAGAGAGAGGAGGGGGTCACTTTATTCTCCAGGGCACCGGAGGGCTGGACGAGGAACAACGGCTGGAAGCTGACCAAGGAGAGATTCAACCTGGAAATAAGGAAGAACTTCCTGACGGTCAGAACGATCAACCAGTGGAACAACCTACCAGCGGACGTTGTGAACTCCAATACTCTGGACATTTTAAAGGGGAAATTGGACTGCCATTTGGCTGGGATGCTATAGGGTTCCTGTTTGGCAGGGGGTTGGACTTGATGACCCGCATGGTCCCTTCCAACTCTAACAATAAATAAATAAATAAATAAATAAATATCATCACTGATCATGTTACCTAGTTTTGGTAATGAAACATCTGCAAAACCCCCCCAACAAACCCAAGCTCAAAGGGCCCTTTTTAACTCCGAGCTATGAGTATTCTCCTTTATCAGAACTGTAAATTGCTTTCTTTGAAAAGCCGTATGCAAATATGATTGAAGGAATCTGATAGTCACTTTGTGGACTTTTCTGTTTCCCACCTATACTGTATTTAGATTGAAAAGTCCAACTGTCATGTCATTGGTTATGATTTATCCTTTTACCCTCCACCTGTTCCTAACAGCTTGTATTAGTTTCTTGCAGTCCAATCTTGTGCCGAACAAGAAAAAGGACTGGAATTGATCAACTATTACTACATATCTGCATTGGTTGCCGATCAGTTTCCGATCACAATTCAAAGTGTTGGTTATGACCTATAAAGCCCTTCATGGCACCGGACCAGATTATCTCAGGGACCGCCTTCTGCTGCACGAATCCCAGTGACCAGTTAGGTCCCACAGAGTGGATCTTCTCCGGGTCCCGTCAACTAAACAATGTCGCTTGGCGGGACCCAGGGGAAGAGCCTTCTCTGTGGCGGCCCCGGCCTTCTGGAACCAACTCCCCCCAAAGATTAGAATTGCCCCCACCCTCCTTACCTTTCGTAAGCTACTTAAAACCCACCTCTACCGTCAGGCATGGGGGAATTGAGACCCTCTTTCCCCCTAGGCCTTTACAATTCTATGCATGGTATGTCTGTATGTATGTCTGATTTTTATATTAATGGGTTTTTAATCGTTTTTAGTATTAAGATTACTATTGTACACTGTTTTATTGTTGCTGTTAGCCGCTCCGAGTCTCCGGAGAGGGGCGGCATACAAATCCAACAAACAAACAAACAAACAAACAAACATTCTTGGGTGTCCATAACAGCTATGAGACACGGGATTTCATTTCTCCAACTCTTTTAACTGTTGACACATCTACCCAACCCGGTTTACTGGTAAAAATAAGTTTACTGTACAGAATGCATTCTCACCAATAAGGTCAATTTCAAGCATTTGCAATACAAAAATGAGATAGAAAATGGCCATGCCACACAAGAGGAAAAGTCAATGGTTTAAGTACGTCCCTTGACAAATTAAGGTTTCAATTAGATGACCACAGTAAGTTACACATACAAGATATTTTTTCAAGCA
The DNA here is from genome assembly GCF_031021105.1 of Erythrolamprus reginae. Lineage (NCBI taxonomy): Eukaryota > Metazoa > Chordata > Lepidosauria > Squamata > Dipsadidae > Erythrolamprus > Erythrolamprus reginae. Next base: position 2,837,315 of record NC_091955.1, on the reverse strand, counting down.
TGCTTCCATAAATAATTCTTGGTGAGCTAATGACATCTATTTCACAAACTTGAAAGTTTACACATTTACATAGTGAGGAAGACTGCGTTTTGACAGTGCTGTATCACATGCACAACAGATAGTTTTTACTTTACACACCAAATATCAAGAAAATAATTTTTCGTTAACTCCTATTTACAAATGTATTTTAGAATTTACAAAGGGGGGGGTATATATCTGAGAAATTCTTATCTAGATAACATGTTATACAAATTTTTGTGCTAAGCCTAATAGATCTTTTGTCCAAACTTTGCTTTCTAAAGTTAAAAGTTAATCTCTCTAAGGAAAAATTATGAATAAATCCCGTTTTACTGAGGTATTTAATGAACTGGGTATAGATATAAACATCCGGATATTGAAATTAGCAATATATTTTGAGCAGCTCGTTTCTGAAAAATATTGGCGTTAATATAAATAAGCTGTGGAAAGTATTTTAAAGACTGGAATGCCAGATAATAAAAATTATCTGTGTCTAGAATTCAGCTAAAGATATTTGATGGCTAAATATGTACTATAATGTTATAGTAGGTCACAGTTGAAAATCAGAATTAAATAGTTGCAGAATCAAACCAGTCAGCATAATAAAATCACTGGTAAACTCTGAGTTTAACAAAACTTCTTGGAACAACTTGGGAAAAACATGATCACAAGACATGAAAATTTAATCCAAAGCTGTATCACCACCAAAGGTTATTCCAAGCAAATCTGAGAATTTTACACATTTTCCTTCCCTTTTTAATTTTATGTACATTCCTCAAATAAATGGAAATAATTTCAGCTAAGCTAATTACTGTTAAATGTTATATAAATGACTAATGGAGGCCTGCTTTTGTTTAGCCAGGCTCCATGAGGAATCTCTTACAAAAATGCATTTGATCATTTTCAAAAAGTTACAGCTTATCAAGACAAATTTACCTGTTTTTCCATTTCGTTATATTAGAAGTATGATTTATTTGCCAGACGGCTACCCCTCATATATACAAAAGTGGTTCCTGGTGTATTTTTGAAAAGTTGCTTATTAAAATCTTAGGTTAAGGTTTATTATTATTATTATTATTATTATTATTATTATTATTATTATTATTAATTAGATTTGTATGTTGCCCCTCTCCGAAGAGATACTTACCTTAATTCCCAAGTACTCTTTGGACATGGAAGCAAATTAGGAAAGAAACTATCCTGGTTTCTTCTATCAACTGATACAGGTGAAACTCAAAAAATTAAAAATCATGCAAAAATTCATTTTATTTATTTATTTATTTGATTTGTACACCGCCCCTCTCCGTAGACTCGGGGCGGCTACCCACACTAATTTATTTCATTAGTGCAACTTAAAAGATGAAACGTAATATACGAGACTCATTACATACAAAGCAAGATAGTCTAATAATAATAATAATAATAATAATAATAATAATAATTTATTGGACTTGTATGCCGCCCCTCTCGGAAGAACTCGGGGCGGCTCACAACAATAATAAAACAATATAGCAGTGATTTGTCATAATTGTGATGATTAAGGGGTACAGCTCATGAAATACCCAAACTCAGAAAATTAGAAAACAGTATTGTGAAAAGGTGGAATATTCCAGGCTCAAAGTGTCCCACTCTAATCAGCTAATTAAGCCATTTAACATCTTCAAAGGGTTCCTGAGCATTTGAACGGTCTCTCAATCTAGTTCAGTAGGAATCACAACCATGGGAAAGACCGATGACCTGACAGTTGTGCAGAAAACCATCACTGACACCCTCCATAGGGAGGGAAAGCCTCGAAAGGTAATTGCAAACAAAGTTGGACGTTCTCAAAGTGCTGCATATTAAAAGACAGTTACGTGGAAGGGAAAAGTTTCCAGAGTCTGTGTTGATTTGGGGAGCCATGTCATTGAACGGGTCCAAAGACGGGCTACAAGAATGGTGGAAGGTCTTAAGCATAAAACGTATCAGGAAAAGACTTCATGGACTCCATCTGTAGAGTCTGGAGGACAGAAGGAAAAGGGGGGACAGGATCGAAACATTTAAATATGTTAAAGGGTTAAATAAGGTCCAGGAGGGAAGTGTTTTTAATAGGAAAGCGAACACAAGAACAAGGGGACACAATCTGAAGTTAGTTGGGGGAAAGATCAAAAGCAACATGAGAAAATATTATTTGACTGAGAGTAGTAGATCCTTGCAACAAACTTCCAGCAGACGTGGTAGATAAATCCACAGTCACTGAATTTAAACATGCCTGGGATAAACATAGATCTATCCTAGGATAAAATACAGAAAATAATATAAGGGCAGACGAGATGGACCAGGAGGTCTTTTTCTGCCGTCAGACTTCTATGTTTCTATCTGCTGGTGTCCGTCCAATGTGCTTCATTAAGTCCAGGGTCAACGCAGCCGTGTATCAGATTTTGGAGCACGTCATGCTTCCTTCCACAGACGAGCTTTATGGGGATGCTGACTTCATTTCCCAGTAGGACTTGGCCCCTGCCTACACTGCCAAAAGCACTAAAATGTAGTTCAATGACCCTGATTGGCCAGCAACCTCGCCTGACCTGAATCTATGGGGCATTGCCAAGAGAAAGAGGAGACATGAGACCAAACAATGCAGAAGAGCTGAAGGCCCCTAATGAAGCCTCCTGGTCTTCCATAACACCTCAGCAGTGCCACAGGCTGTTAGCGTCCATGCCACGCCGCACCCAAACCAAGTACTGAGACCATATGCATGCTTATACTTTTCAGAGGTCCGATATCGTTCCATGTACAATCCTTGTTTTATTGATTGCAGATAATATTCTAATATTCTGAGATTGTGGATTTGGGGTTTTCATGAACTGGACTCCATAATCATCACAATTATGACAAATCACGGCTTGAACTGTCTTGCTTTGAATGTAATGAGTCTCGTGTATTAGTTTCACCTTTTAAGTTGCATTACTAAGAGAAAAAAAAGAACTTTTGCATGGTATTCTAATTTTTTGAGTTTCACCTGTAGATACTCAACTTCCTGATAAGCCATTCTTCAAATTCCGGGATAGCTTTCCAAAAAAGAGCCAAGATGTTTCATAGAGTAGGAGTAAAAATATGGGTAAAGGCATCTAGACCGTTGTGCGTATGAAATCCCGCCGAACCCCACTGGACATGAAACATTTCCCATCCCTTGATTGGGTAATTGTTATCTCCAAAAATATTTTATAAAACTCTCGAGCATTTCATAAGCGTTTTTTTTAATTCACAGGATATCTCACACAAAAGCACATATGAACCTCAAATTTATTTACATACAAGGGAATGACTTATCCTGACTTACTGAAAGGTAAGAAAAGGTTCTTGCATGTTTATGCTAACTAAAACATGATGTGAATCTGTTAAATTTCATAGGGATCTAAACAGATTTTTCTTTTGTAATTTTACTATATTTCCCATCAGTTACTGGTTGTAAAAGAATATATTTCAGAAATACTTCAGTGTGCAAAATTTCCCTTAACTTTTATTGCTTACTGGCTGATCTTAACGCATCCTACTAGTCCCTAAGTTTTGAGAAGAGCTAAAAATACTTAACATTAACAACAAATGTCAGCAAATTTCTCACCATCCCACCGTCTTCCCCGTGAAGTTATCTTTTTAAAAAGGTGCCGTTATTCTTGTGAAATATTTGTATTTAAAAATGAAGTTCCTGCCCATATGAAAGAGAGTTTCAAGTGTTACACTAGCAATGCACTAAAACAGAATTCTTACAAAACAACCCCTCAAATTTAGGAAAGCAACAGATTTAAAAACACCAGCAATACAGTGACCGTGTCCTGGAGTAGATCAATTACTGTATATGACTGTGCTTTGAAATATTTTCCTCCACCCATCGCCGAGTATTGTATTCTATACGTGGTGTGAAAGAACCAACCAGATTTAGGATATATTAATTTCTCAATGCCCATAAGAAAATCTCTGCTTCTTGCTGTGATAGCCAGACCGTGTTCATAAGAGATTTAATTTTTTCTCAGACTCAAGTCACTGTTTGTTACTAGTGCTGACAGAGATGTACTTTCCGAGGCATCTTCCTTCAGATTCAGGAACGATTCTCTGGTGATCTGCAGAATTTCTCTCAGTCCTTTGTTTTCCTGCTGTAAGCAACAAAACGATGCTTTTAACGCGGCACGACAAAGATTGAAAAAGCTCTTCTCCTTCCCAGCACTAAGTGGTTGTTTTTCTTTCCTTCTGCAATCTTTCATCAAGGTTATCTCTACATTCTTCTCCAATCCTGCCCCCCAGGTAGTGTTGATGTCCCATCCTTGAATACCAGAGAACAGTGTTCCCTCGATTTTCGTGGGTTCAAACTTCGTGAAACGTCTATACCACGGTTTTTCAAAAATATTAATTAAAAAATACTTCGTGGTTTTTCCCCCTACACCACGGTTTTTCCTGCCCAAAGACGTCATTTGCCATTGCCAAACTTTCGTCTGCCTTTAAAAAACATTTTTTAAAAATAAACTTTAATAAATAAAGATGGTGAGGAATAATCTAAATGGTTGCTAAGGGAATGGGAAATTGTAACTTAGGGGTTTAAAGTGTTACGGGAAGGCTTGGGATACTGTTCATAGCCAAAAATAGTGTATTTACTTCCGCATCTCTACTTCGCGGAAATTCGATTTTCACGGGCGGTCTCAGAACCCATCCCCCGCGAAAATCAAGGGAACACTGTACCAGCATACTGATGCACCCAAGCGTCTTTTACTAGAGGAGTTACTCATTAGAGGCTACTAGGGCACAAAGATTTTCTCAAGAACATTTTGGTTTCTTCCCCAAGCATATGGAAAAATATTAAAATTAAAGACTATGCAGAAGATATATTTTCTTTGATTTGAAAGCCTGACTTCTTTCGTTCCCACTATAAGGGATGCGGAAAACAAGTGGGACTTGTAAACTGGTTGAGGCAACAGCATTCTATAGCCACGCAAAATACAGATAGTCCTTGACTTACAACAGTTTGCTTAGTGACCGTTCAAGTTACACTGGAACTGAAAAATGTGACTTACAACCATTCATCAAAATTCAGATTTTTGGCAACTGGTTTATATTGATAACCATTGCTGTGTCCCAAAGCCACCTGACCCCTTTTTGTAACCTTCCGACAAGCATGGGACAAAGCTCACTTAGAATCTGTCTCAGCAACAGAAATCTGGGGCTCAATTGTGGTCGTAAGTCGAGGACTACCTGTAGTTGTCCTCCTTCAGTTCCTCTGGAATTCAACTTCAGTCTAAAGAGCTGGACTTGGGGAGGGATGCAGAAATTTATGTGAACAAATGGTGTTTTTACTCAGGAACTGAACAGAAGTTAAGAAGAACAGTACAGTGGAACCCCGACATAAGAGCTGCTCTACTTAAGAGCAACTCGAGATAAGAGCTGGGAGGGGAGAGATATTTTTGTTCTACTTACAAGCCCAAATTCGAGATACAAGCGCCAAGGAGCTGTCTCCTGAAGCCAAACGCTAACTTCCGCGTTCGGCTTCAGGAGACAGCTGCGAAGCGGCGCACATGTTTTAAAAGGTTGCAGCCGGCCTGGGGGGCTCGGGGGGGGTGCTTGCAGCTTTCTTTCTTGCTCTTTTTCTTTCTCTCTTTTACCTTCCCTTCTATTTCTTCTTTTCTTTCTCCTTCCCACCTTCTTCCCTCCCTCCCTCCCTTCACTCATTCCTCTCTTACTCTCCCCTTTCATAAGTTTCCTTGCTTCCTTCCTCTGTTCCTGTCCCTTCCCTCTTTCCTTCCTTCCTTCCCACCCTCCGTCCATTCATTCACCCATTCCTCTCTTGATCGCTTAAAGCCGGTCCCTGGTGCAAAAAGGGTTGGGGACCTCTGTCCTACAGGATTGGGTGGCAGAGAAGTTGAACATATGTAAATTTAAAAGTTTAAGAAAGTTTACAAGTTAAGTGAAAGAAACTTCATTATTCATTTATATGTACATGTACATTTCTTCATTAAAAACATGTCTTTCTGCATAATTTAGACTAACTTTGTGAGTTTTTTGAGGGCTGGAACCAATTAAAATTATTTACATTAATTCCTATGGGGAAAAGTCGTTCGAGATAAGAGCTGCTCGACTTAAGAGCCCAGGTCCGGAACGAATTAAACTCGTATCTCGAGGTACCACTGTATTTCTTCTGGCCAGCCTGAGCAAACAAACTGAGAACCTGAATTCAAGTCAACATCTGTTTTTTAAAAACAAATATTTAATTATAAAACAGAAGCTACTGTCCATTATTCATTGGGAACCCAGCTATGCCTATAACAAACTTATAAAACAACATTTCCAGATTACCCAGAACAATTTATCTTCAGATAGGGACTTGACTTTAACACTCTTATCTTAGTAATTCTTTGAATTCACTAATTCATTTTTCCAGTTTAAATCCTACCTCAAGCTGAAAAATTCGCTCTTGTTCTTTGCAACCCTGCTGCTCGTCAATTTCAATGGCTTTTCTCATTACTGCTGCCATTTCCGTGATTTGGTCCACGTGCACTTGCAATTCCTAGATCAAGAGTAAAGTAATATTAACAAAGGACAACGTTTTAAAATATCTCCTTAATGCTGTTTTGAGGTTGCAACAGATCACCTTCATAATCATAATTGTATAATCAACAAACAAAACTAGTTTAATTTCTGGTTAAGCCTCATATTTCCTCCACAATAAGAAGAGCTTTGTAATAGTTTTCAAGTCATTACATTATTTCTTGCAAATCGAATATTAGTTATGGTCAGGGATCAAAATTATCTATAACATTTTGAGTTGTGTGGATTTGAATTTCCAGAGTTCCTAGCAACGACCGGAGAATTTTGGGAGTTGATGTCTTACAGTACATCTCTAATGTTTTATAGAAATCATGGTTGAATATCATTTTGTTGCTGTGATCCCCACAGAGGTAACATGGGAGGCAACATCAATCAAATAAAACCAGTCAATGTTTTGTAACCTTCTTTTGAGATTTATAAGTATTTATTTATTTATTTATTTATTTATTTATTGGATTTGTATGCCGCCCCTCTCCGCAGACTCGGGGCGGCTAACAACAATGGTAAAAGACAATATGTAACAATCCAATTTAATAAAACAACTAAAAACCCTAAGTCTTCGGAGAGGGGCGGCATACAAATCTAAATAATAAATAAATAAATAAATAAATAAGAAACCAAACATACACACAAACATACCATGCATAACTCGTAATGGCCTAGGGGAAGAAATATCTTAACTCCCTCATGCCTGGCGACAAAGGTGGGTCTTGAGTAGTTTGCGAAAGACAAGGAGGGTGGGGGCTGTTCTAATCTCTGGGGGGGGGGGAGTTGATTCCAGAGGGCCGGGGCCGCCACAGAGAAGGCTCTTCCCCTGGGCCTCGCCAAACGGCATTGTTTGGTCGACGGGACCCGGAGAAGGCCAACTCTGTGGGACCTTATCGGCCGCTGGGATTTGTGCGGTAGAAGGCAGTCCCAGATGTATTCTGGCCCAATGCCATGTAGGACTTTAAAGGTCATGACCATTTGCTGGTTAATAAGAAATCCACACTTATATAACCGCTAGGGATCTACCAGGAGAGATGATGATGATATTACTTCAGAGTGCCAAGTGTGGTACAAGGTGTAGCTCCACAAAGCAGAGGATATTGATTTAACTACAGGTAGCCCTTGACTTACAACAGTTCCTTTACTGACCGCTCAAAGTTACAACGGCACTGAAAAGTGGCTTATGGCCATTTTTCACACTTACGACTTTTGTAACATTCCCATGCTCGAGTGACCAAAATTTAGATGCTTGGTAACTGACTGATAGTTTCTCAAGGTCATGTGATTCTCGTCTTGTGACCTTCTGACAAGCAAAATCAATGGGGGAAACAGATTAACTTAACAACCGCATTACCAACTTATTAACTGCTGTGATTCACTTAAGAACCGTGGCAAGAAAGGCTTAGGAAATGGGGCAAAACGTACTGAACAACTGTCTCACTTAACAACAGAAATATTGAGCTCAGTTGTGGTCGTCAAGCTGAGGAGTGCTTCCTTAACGAAGGGCCAGGTTTGATTTTCCAAATCTTCTTTCTGGCATTGCCATTTTGCAGGTCAAGAATGTAAAATCTGATTGAAGATGTGTGTTGTTTTGTACCAAATTAAGACAGCAAATAAAATCTGTGGCACCCAAAGTAAAGCCTGGGACCAGAAGAGATTTACACAAACATTCAGGGTCTGCTACCTTGGAGTGCTGCTCCTTTAACTTCATTATTATACCCGGATCATCTTTTTTGCTGGCCATGAGCAATCTAAACATCTGTTCTCTATATTTGCTCATTATTAGCTCCAAGGCACACTGATGTTCTTCGAGAGACGTTCGGAGTTCTGTCAGAATACACAACAAATTTAACATGCGCAGGTATTTTTAATTTATTTATTAAATTTATATATAAACAACTCAATGTAAATACAGCCTCCCCTTTTTACTGGATACAATAGAATCAACTAGACTCTTGGTTGCCTTTAACTATCTCATGAAGGAAAAATCTGCCTTTGCAGGTGATTCAAAAACTGTGAAATATATCAATAATTTCCCCCCAAAAATTTAATTTATATGGACTGCTATTTTTTCATCATGAAAAGCCCTTAGATATGTTTTTATATATGTTTTTTAATATTGGATTTGTTTTACTGCTATATTGTTTTATTACTGTTGTGAGCCGCCCCAAGTCTTTGGAGAGGGGCGGCATACAAGTCCAATAAATTATTATTAATTATTATTAGATGACACCATGCAAGAAAACAGTTCAAAGTATTTTGCAGCATAACATATGGCTGATGGAAGTAAAAAGGTTTATTGAAAGCGCAGCTATGATTAGAATAGAATTCATAATACCCTCTGGAAAAAAGGCTGCTATTTATATTGATAAAATATTACATTACAATATTATCTGTAAAGCAAATTCATCACAAATAATAATGCAAAGATGCTGACCAGTTCTGACAATATCTCTTGAATTCAAAAGGAAAATTTTATTGATCCTGCGCAGCTGCTGAGCAAACTCAGGAAAAATACCTGCTCTCTCTTTAAGAGAGCCAAAAACAACCATAATCATTTGCCTGCTGTTGGCTCCACATGCTGCATGCTTCCTATGCTATGTTTAAGAATGATACATTAAAATTTATACAGAATCATATTATTACATTCCTTATGTAGGTCTCTGCTCCCAACACACAAACATGCTAAAGCCCCAGAAGATGGAAATAATTGCAACAGAGGCTTCAGGTATTTCACTGGCCTATGCTCACATCATATTAGGAAGATTTGCTGATGTCTCATTGTAAGCTATTTGGCTAACCCAATAAAGATGCTGAACTTTAAAGAGAAACCTTGGACTATTTGGAGAGTTCACAGGATTCTACTTAAACTGAACACTCATTCACCTTTGTTTTCTTGTTGTAGTTCTCTGATCTGTCTATTTTCCTGCTGGATGCCTAAGACCAAGGAAGACCGAGGCCTGTGTCTTGCTACTTCGTTAAGTTCTTGAATTTCTTCCTGGTACTGAAATTATAAAACAGACAGAATGGCAAAACATTATCGGATATCTAGTATTAAAAACAAATATGAACTTCAATTTCAAAACCAGACATTTTGATATATATCATTAGTACTATGAATCCATATTTTTCAAATGTGAATTTAAAAGCTGAACACTTTGAACAACTTAACCATAAAATACAGAATATTTAATTTTTTTATTGAAATAAATTCTATTTCAGTAGAACTGAACTAATTAAAATGCCTGCGGTCTGAAGTTACCCATTAAGACATTAACATACTGCAATCATATCACAAATTGTTCTGATTGCTATAAATATTAAAACAATTGGAGCAGCTTAAAAAACACCAAATTTACCAGTGTGTAAGTAAATATTGTAATATTGCTTAAAATTAAATGCAAAAAAGTCCACAATTTAACACATTCATCTGGTACTGTAAAATTAAGAGGGGGACAGAAGATTTCAAGGGTGCCATTTCAGATGTTGGAGAACAGATTTGACCTAATTTTGGATTACCTTATGCTATGTATTGCTGTTCATGTTTACATTCTTGGTTCATATTAAGAATGAAGAAAATCTAATCTGAGTTGAGCAATAAAATGTATAACAAGTTCCATTTTGAAAGTAAATACACGATTTGTAAAATTATGTAATACTATATAGTAACTGAACTAATCCATTCCAAAATTTCAGGGTTTCCTCCTTTTAAAAAGTGAAATGCCATTTTTAATCGTAATGCTCACGCAAGAAAGATAATTCACTATATTACAGTCTTATCCAAATAAAAAAGTGTAGCACTGAGCATCTTGTACTTTTAAGTCTGCACATTTTAAAATGCCACAATGAAGCAATTTTAAAATTGTTTCTGAATAACATTTAAGAGAAGAGAAACCTGTTTCATTGCTTCCACTCGTTTGTTGAGATCGGTAGTTTGTTCAATGAGAGCTTCCGCTGCAGTGTCATGCTCTCTTAGTCGCTCCACTAATGCTTTGGCATCCGCTAGGGCCTTCTCAATTGTGCAACTCATTTCTAAAAATTAAAATAAAAGATAATACATTATATAATACCAGCTACCCTTCCACTTTGTCAAGAAGTTGTCAGAAGCACCATTTAAGTTGCCTGGCATCCTGAACATGCAGGCTGAATGAAGCATAAAAAAGTGCAATTCCTGTTCCTTTTGTTAATGTCACTGAAGGTTGATGTTATCCTTTACTGTACAGTATATCAAGTATTTACTTCTGCAATACAGAAGTAAAATGCATGGATTTCTGTACAGGATTGCCTTCATTTATATCACTTGTAAATCACAGTTCTCGGAAATGATAGTGCCATGCTTCCAATCTGGATGTCCTGTCCTGTAAATAAAATATTACCATATTTTTCGGAGTATGAAACGCACATTTTCCTCCTTAAAAGAGGCTGATTTGGGGGTGTCTTATACTCTGAATGTAGCTTTTTTCAAAACTTTCCCCCCCCCAGACCTAAGTGCTAATGATCTTCCCAGCTCTTACCTTGCAAGTTCTTTCATTGTTATTCTCTGCAAAGAATGTTTTCCAACCTCTAAGTCTTTGCAGGGTTTTTTTCATTGCTAACTTGCTCCGAAATAAGTGTCTTTCCAGCCCTAACCAGGTGCTAACAATATTCCCAGCTCTTACCAGTTTGCAATCTCTTTCATTGTTACTCTTTGCGAAGAATATTTTCCAAGCCCTAAGTCTTTGCAGGATTTTTTTCATTGCTCTACTTACTCACAATGTTTCTTTCCAGGTGCTAACGATGTTCCCAGCTCTTATTGGCTTGCAAGCTCTTTCATTGTTACTCTCTCCGAATAAGGTTTTTTTAAAAAGCCCTAACCAGGGGATAAAATGTGACAAAACTAACCAGACTAAGAATGCTAGCCAGATGAATATGTGGTAAGCAGATTATTTTCCTTATTTTCCTCCCGAAAAACTAAGATGCATCTTATACTCCAAAAAATACGGTAACTGTCACTCTGCATGTTCTGAAACATCATGTTGGGAGACCTTTTAATTTTTGAAAAAGTATTGTATATGTACGTAAGGCCTGTACATCAATAACAGTGTAAAAATATTTTGCACCTTCATCAATACAAGAACTAGAAGAAATTTTAATAAGTTTTGATTTCAAAGAAGTAACCTATTGCTCGTATTGTACCCTTGCTAATGGTGACACTGGTAAAATACACATGCAATTCAAGCCACCCTTTCCTGTTCAGAGGTATTATTTCTCACAAAGCAACCAGAACCCACTTTAAAAATTACCCTGCTAATTTAATACTTCCTGTCTGACATGTACAGAGTTTTCATAACAGAAAAGGAAAGACTCAGTTAAATAAGTCTTTAAATACAGCTCCTAAATTTAAACATCTATTTTTTTTTATTTTTAGGTATCTATTGTTTTTTGGGTTACCTTATTTAGACATTAATTCTCTTCACTGATCATTGATCACTTTCTCACTAACCTAGGGAAATCTGAATATCAAATATGAAAAATATTTTATTTATTGAGGACGGCATATACTGTAAATGCCCTGACACTCACATCCTCAAATCCTCAAATATCTTATTGGACACGGGACATGACCGATAATTAACTAATTAAATAACTGTAATGGATATCCCCACATATATTAGGACACTGGGACAAAGCAATAAATAAATAAACAAACACTCATATCTTATATGACACAGGGACGTGATCAATCATTAATTGATTCAGTAACTAATTGTGCATTTCCCCACATATATTAGATGACACAAGGATATGACAAATAAACTATTAATTATACATATACCCACATATATTGTGACACAAGGACATGACCAATAATAATAATAATAATAATAATAATAATAATAAAAAAATTAGATTTGTATGCCGCCCCTCTCCGTAGACTCGGGGCAGCTCACAATAAAACAATGTATAACAAATCTAATAATTAAAAATCACTAAAAACCCCTTATTATGCACATAATTAATTAACTAATTAATTTGTTGAAAGCCACCCTGGGTCAGTTGAGAAGGGGGGCATAGAAATCTAAATAAATAAATATCCCCACATACATGACAAACGGACATGACCAAATAAATAAATAAAAATATGCCTCTACTCACATCCACACATACATTATATGACACGGGGACAAGGCAGATAATTAATTGATTAAATAAGTGTAATGCATTTCTGCATTACATTTTCTGCGCCAACTCAGGAAGCTCAACCTGCCCAAGGAACTGCTGACCCAGTTCTACAGAGGAATCATTGAGTCTGTCATCTGCACCTCTACAACTGTCTGGTTCGGTTCTGCAACCCAACAAGACGCATACAGACTTCAGAGGAGAATCAGAACTGCAGAAAAAAAGCATGGCTGCCAACCTGCCTTCCATTGAGGACCTGCATACTGCACGAATCAAAAAGAGGGCTGTGAAAATATTGACTGACCCCTCGCATCCTGGACATAAACTTTTTCAACTCCTACCCTCAAAAGGTAGCTACAGAGCACTGCACACCAAGACAACTAGACACAAGAACAGTTTTTTCACGAACGCCATAAATCTGCTAAACAAATTCCCTCAACACTGTCAAACTATTTACTAGGACTGCACTACTATTACTATTTTTTCCCCTCACCATTCCTATCACTCATCTCTTCCCACTTAGGACTGTATGACTGTAACTTGTTGCTTATATCCTAAGATTTTTATTAATATTGATTGTTTGCTGATTGCTGATTTGACCCCTATGACAATCATTAAGTGTTATACCACATGATTCTTGACAAATGTCTCTTTTTCTTTTATGTACACTGAAAGCATCTGCACCAAGACAAATTCCTTGTGTGTCCAATTACACTTGGCCAATAAAGAATTCTATATATGACAGAGGCATCTGACCAATAAATAAAGAAAAATATGTATCTATTCACATCCCCATGTATCTATGTATCCTCTATGTATCTATTCACATCCCCATATACATTATACGATACAGGGACAAGACCCACAATTAATTAAATAAGTGTAATGCATATCTCCACATATATTATGACACCGGGACAAAACAAAGCAATAAACAATACACACTCAAATCCTCACATCTCTTATATGAAACAGGGACATGACCAATAATTAATTGATTAAGTAACTAATTGTAAATTATATAGATACAGGGATATGACCATTAATTAATTGATATATATCCCACATTTATTTATTGAATTTATATTATGACACCAAAGCAAAGCAAGGCAAAGCAAATAAATAATATACAGTACTCACATCTTCACATATCTTATATTTATTTATTATTTATTTATTGGATTTGTATGCCGCCCCTCTCCGGAGACTCGGGGCGGCTAACAGCGACAATAAAACAGTGTACAATAGTAATTTGGTATTAGAAACTGGTGCACAAGGCGAACCTGGGCGAATGTCCCCCTCGCCACAGCTGAAAGATGTTTCTCTAATGTGAGCTGTGGATCAAGGAGGACACAGGGACATGACCAATAATTAACTAATTGTAGATATCTCAGCATATAGGACACAAGTTAATTAATTGATTATGCATATCCCCACGACAGAGGGACATGACCAAATAAATAAAAATAGGGACATTTATTTACTATTTATTAATCAGATTTCTATGCCTGGGACTCAGGGCGGCTCACAACAAAGAATGGCCGACAATTAATTGATTAAATAACTATAATGCATATACCCATCTATATTATATGACAAAGGACATGACCAATAATTAATTATACATGTCCCCACCTATATTGTGACACAAGGACATGACCAATAATTAATCAATTAATTATGCATCTCTCCACATACATGGCAGAGGGACATGACCAAAATAAATAAAAATATGCTTCTCCTCATACTTACACATACATTTAGACAACACAGGGACATTTATTTATTTATTATTTATTAATCAGATTTCTATGCCTCGGACTCAGGGCGGCTCATAACAAAGTACTGTATGTCCGACAATTAATTGATTAAATATCCCCACATATCCCCTCAAGAACCGTTTAACGGCCTTTCCCAACCGTCGCTCCCGCCCGCCCACCCCACCAGCCAATCAGAGCGCGGCTAGGCCACCGGCAATCTCTCGCTCACGCGCTCTCTCCCCCCTCCGCTCACGCGCGCATCCCCCTCCGAGGACGCACGCGCGTGCGCGCGCACCCTCCTCCTCAAAAAGCCACCCAAGCTGCCCCCTCTCTCCTCACCGATGGTTCCGATTCATTCCTTTGCGCGCTCTTCCCCCTCCCCCTCCCACCCGGCAGGGCGCAGACGCGGGCGAGAGGATGTGGAGGGACGCCGCCGCCGCCGGCTCCTCGGCCGCTCCGCCGCCCGCCTCCCGCGTCGCCCCTTCACACGGCGGCAGCTCGAAGGACAAGAGGAAGAGGCACCGGCCGGCCGGGCGACCCCATGGGGCAGCGGTGAGGTAGGTAGGCGCGAGAGAGCCGCTCGCCCGCCGCTTGGAGGAAAGCGAAAAGGGAGGCGATGCGGGTTGAGGGGAGTTATCGCGAGATTTGGCCTCTTCCTCCTCTTTCCTCCCCTCAAGGTAGTGAAACATCGCGAGGTCGGTTTTTCTTTCTTTTTTTTTAAATTTCCTCGCCTCCCCCCCAAAGGAAATCTCGCGAACGTTTGCTTAAGGGGCGGGGAGAGTTCCCCAGCCAATCGGCCGTTCCGTCCGAAGTCTCGCGAGATGTCCGTTGCTCTCCCTCTTCTGCCCCTCGCCCTCTGATTCGCACGAGTGAAAGATTGCTCAAGGCGCATGCGCGATCTGCTCCCTGGAAGTAGGAGAGAGTCTGAAAGTCGAAAGTGGCTGCTTGTAAGGCAACATACGTTGTGTGGTTGTGTGTGTACTATGGGAGGGAGGGTCGTTTGGGGTTGAAAAAAAAACAAGTCTGGGGGGGGGCTCTTGCATTTTTAAAAGCCAAGCTTCCCACCTTGCAAAAGTGGGAGGGCTGCTTCCTCCTTTTATTGCAGGTAGTCCTCGACTTACGACCACGATGGAGCCCTTGTCCCTAAGCGAGACCTTTGCTCAGTGTGCTTTGCCCCGTTAAGTCAGTCGCACTGTTGTTAGCGAATCCAGCCTTGGCTGGTCAGGAGGTCCCAACACAGAGATGCCAAGCGCCTGGATTTTGATCACATGACCATAGGGAGGCTGCAGTGTGAAAAACGGTCCTAACTCGCTTTTATTCAGAGCTGTTGCAACTTGGAACTATGTATACCTTCTTTTCTATCCTTTCTTAGATATATTTTACTATGAGTATCTCCTCTATAACCTTCATCATGTATTTTACTATGTGTATATCCCTTAATTTTCAAATTCAGCAAAAGAACATGTGACATACTGTGTATGTGTGTGTGTGTGTGTGTATATATATATATATATATATATATATATATATATATAACATATATATACAACACAAAGATTGGAACTTCAGCCTGATGATGGTGAATGTGATTTCGGCGAAACGTCGCATAGACATGCAAAACATTACACAGGGCAAAACCCGAACTCAGAACAATCTACATATATATATATATACACACCCACTAAAACTCTTATTGTGTATTTTACAAAATAAATAAATAAAATAAATGTTCGCTGAAATTCCTTGAAAAGAAATAATCAGACAAAGAAGGCTTCAGAGTAAGGAAACAAGGTTTATTTATTTATTATTATTATTATTATTATTATTATTATTATTATTATTATTATTATTATTTATTAGATTTGTATGCCGGCCCTCTCCGAAGACTCGGAGCAGCTCAATGGTCAACCGAGTGGCTCAATGGTCACATATTTTATATACAAAACTTTTAATTCTTAAAATCTTCAGCTCTCAGTCACTAAACAAACTGTTGCAAGACAAGGACTTGGAGCGGCTTATTTGAGCACAGTAATCTCTCTACTGCCCCAAGCGATTTGCAAAACATGGTGCCATCTAAAGGATGGACACACTTACAGAAACAAAATGCAGGTTAGTTATGCCCTAACAGACTCCTCCCAGATATGCCAGCTAATCTGATGTACTGGGTTACAAACTAAGTTCATCTCCTAATATTTACACTATTATTATTATTATTATTAATTAGATTTGTATGCTGCTCCTCTCCGAAGACTCGGAGCAGCTCAATGGTCAACGGAGTGGCTCGATGGTCACATATTTTTATATACAAAAGTTTTAATTCTTAAAATCTTCCGCTCTCAGTCACTAAACAAACTGTTGCAAGACAAGGACTACCTTTACTTCGACGTGACGCAAATTAGCAATAGCAATAACATTTAGACTTACATGCCGCTCCACATTGCTTTGCATTCCTCTCTAAGCGGTTCCAGTTCATTTAGGGACCTAAGTTACGTCAGCACTGGAAAAAGCGAATTTATGACCGTTTTGCACACTTACGACCGTGGCAGCCTCCCCATGGTCACATGATCAAATTATAGAGGCTTGGCAAATGACTCGTATTTATGACCGTCGCAGCATCGTGGGGTCACGCAATCCTTGTTTTACAACCTTCTGACAAGTCAAATAAGCTGGATTGATTTTAACAACCCTGTTAAAGCCCCGATCCTTTGGAACCAACTCCCCCAGATATCAGAGTTACCCCCACCCTCCTTGCCTTTCGTAAGCTCCTTAAAACCCACCTCTGTCGTCAGGCATGGGGGAATTGAGACTTTCCCTTTCCCCCTAGGCTTATAAAATTTATGCATGGTATGTCAGTATGTATGATTGGTTTCTTAAATTGGGTTTTTTAAAAATTAACTTAAAAATTAGATTTGTTTACATTGTATTATTATTGCTGTTAGCCGCCCCGAGTCTACGGAGAGGGGTGGCATACAAATCTGATTAATAAATAAATAATTAATAAATAAATAAACAATCGCAGTGATTCAGGTATGGTCATCAAATGGGGTACAATTCACTTCAGAAATGGGTAGCTTAAATCATATAGTGGACATTTGGGGCTCAGTTGTTCCCTCCCTCAGTCTGTTTAACTAGCATCTTACTCATAACTATAGGAAAGAAGCCTCCCCTAGAATAAAATAGAATAGAATTATTTATTGGCCAAGTGTGATTACACACACTTGGAATTTGTCTTTGGTGCAGATGCTCTCAGTGTATATAAAAGAAAAAGATGCATTTGTCAAGAATCATAAGGTACAACCCTTAATGATTGTCATAGGGGTCAAATAAGCAATGAGGAAACAATATTAATAAAAATCTTAAGGATACAAGCAACAAGTTACAGTCATACAGTCCTAGGTGGGAGAAGATGGGTGATAGGAATGATGAGCAAAACTAGTAGTAATAATAGTGCAGACTTAATAAATAATCTGACAGTGTTGAGGGAATTATTTGTTTAGCAGAGTGATGGCATTCTGGAAAAAAATGTTCTTGTGTCTAGTTGTCTTGGTGTGCAGGGCTCCGTAGCGACGTTTTGAGGGTAGGAGTTGAAACAGTTTGTGTCCAGGATGCGAGGGGTCACTCAATATTTTCACGGCCCTATTTTTGACTCGTGCAGCATACAGGTCCTCAATGGAAGGCAGGTTGGCAGCCATTGTTTTTTTCTGTTATTTTCAAATAACCATGTGTGCGGTGTGCTGTTGTGCAAAGCCTTGTGTGACAGTGTCAGGATGCCTGTGTCACTGACCTTACCTCTGCAGATGCTCAAAGTTTACTCACCTTTAAAGTTTTTGCTATTTGGCTGAGTTCAGGCAAGTGTACTAAGATAATATTCACCCTAGATTTAAACTCCAGTGTTCTTGAATCTAGTTCAACCTGTCCATGTGGTTTACTTGTCAACAATCAGGAAGTAGTTGGCCACTGCTGTGTGTGTGTGTTTTCTGCCAGTTTCACAATCTAGTGGCAGCACCTGGCGGACCTTAGCTGACCTCAGAAAAGCCAACTGGGACCAGATCTGCTTATGTTGTGAATAAGAAAACACCAAAAGCTGGAAAACACACAGTGTTTTTTCAATGCTGGGATCTGATAGTTTCATGGAGCTTTCTTTTCTTTCTTTCTTTTTAATATAAATATGTTTATTGGTTATACATACATTAAAAACAGGGTACAGAAAAATAAAGGGAATATATATAATGTACATTCTAGCAATTATAGTTTACTTATATAGCATGCGTGATTGAGGAAGGAGAGGGAAAGAAAGGGAAAGGGATTTAGAAAGAAGGGAAAGAAATACAAGAGGAGGACGAATAGAAAAATAAAGCAAGGAAAGAGTAGTAAGAAGAGTGGGGGGGGGCAGCGTTGGAGCTGGGGCTTCTATGTTTTGCGGCCTGTGGTTTAAGCATATAGGTGGTATAGATTTTACTGAAGTTTTATCCATATGTATTTGACGTAGTTGCTAGTGCCAACATTTATCAGCAATTTATAAATTTGTTCATTCAGTTTCTTTGTACAGTAGTTCAAAATTTGTGTCGATCGATGTTTACATTTTATCGTTTCAATTTGGTATTATGATTCATGTTGTTGTTTACTGGTTTTACACGTTGTTTTAGTTGGACATTTTTCTTGATGTATAATTTTTAAGTAATTTCTTTTTTTTAACCAATGGTACCATTTGTCCCATGGAGCTTTCTTATGTCGGTATAAACAGACACAAAACAATAGGACTGAACAAATCTTAGTAGTGAAGTGAAAAATTGCCAGTTAAAATTTAGCAGGTATAGTATTTAACCTCAGGATCTAAAGCATTATAAGTATCTGAATTACCAGGTAGTTGCATATCTTCATTTTTGTGATCTCCTTCTCTTCGGTGCAGCCCTGGTAGTTTAATTTTGTTTAATAATAATAATAATAATAATAATAATAATAATAATAATAAACAATTTATTGTCATTGTCAAAAACAACGAATTGTCATTGGCAACGAAAGTTGTGTGACACCCAGAGACCAGTCCCACCATACATACAATCAGAATAGGTAAGTTTAAAAATAAAATAAAAAATAAAATAAATGTCCCACCCACTACAAATTCCCCACCCTGAACCACTCAACCATCTACATGACAAACTGAGTAATATTGTCCAACAGTTCACTGGTAGTGACCCTTTAGTTCGTTGTTAAGTGTGAGTATAGCTCTGGGATAAAAACTATTCAGGAAACGTGTGGTCCGAGTTCTAGTTGTTCTGTATCTTCTGCCAGAAGGCAACAATTCAAAGAGATTGTAAGCAGGATGAGCATAAAATGTTATTCTTCACGTACGCAAGAACCTGTCTTATGAAGACGATTTTCAATGTTATAGTATCATCATCTACATTTAACAGCCTCATTTTTAATGGATGTGTTTGCCTAAATCTTTCATTCCATCTGTTGCAGAAAGAAAATGAAGCTTTTCGCGGAGTCGCACAAAACAGTTTTTGTGGTGGATCACTGCCCTTACATGGCAGAATCCTGCCGGCAACATGTTGAGTTTGACATGCTTGTAAAGAATCGGGCGCAAGGCATCATACCTCTCGCCCCTATATCTCGATCCCTCTGGACCTGTTCCGTGGAGTCCTCCATGGAATACTGCAGGATAATGTATGATATATTTCCTTTTAAAAAACTAGTAAGTATCCATTACCTTTTATAAGCACTCAGATTTTGTAGACAAGAGGTTCACTGCTACTGTTCTAACTCATGCTTCGTGCTAAGCCATGAGCTTTGTTTACCATACTTGTTGAGTAGACATCCACAATTGGGGTAAATCAAAATTTCCAAGAATCAAATAAGGGCTTTAGTGTGAAATCTTGATTCTGTCTAGTAACACCAGGCAAAGAATATTGATCTCAAATTCACTGGAAGGTATTAATTCAACTGTGCATTTTCAGTACTTGGAAGTACAGTACTTCAGTACAGTGGTACCTCTACTTACGAACTTAATTTGTTATGTGACCAGGTTCTTAAGTAGAAAAGTTTGTTAGAAGAAGCACTTTTTCCCATAGGGATCAATAATAATAATAATAATAATAATAATAATAATAATAATAATAATAATTTATTAGCTTTGTATGCCACCCCTCTCCGAAGACTCGGGGTGGCAATGTAAAGGCAAATAATGTGTGCAATTGGGGAAACCATAGGGAGGGTGGAGGCCCTGTTTTCTCCCAGGAGATTCCTAGAGAGGCCCCACGGAGGCTTCTCCCTGCCTTTTCTGGCCCTGTTTCCTCCCAGGAGATTCCTAGAGAGGCCCCACAGAGGCTTCTCCCTGCCTTTTCCAGCCCTGTTTCTTCCCAGGAGATTCCTAGAGAGGCCCCACAGAGGCTTCTCCCTACTTCTCCGGCCCTGTTTCCTCCCAGGAGATTCCTGGAGAGGCCCCACAGAGGCTTCTCCCTGCCTTTTCCAGCCCTGTTTCTTCCCAGGAGATTCCTAGAGAGGCCCCACAGAGGCTTCTCCCTACTTCTCCGGCCCTGTTTCCTCCCAGGAGATTCCTGGAGAGGCCCCACAGAGGCTTCTCCCTGCCTTTTCTGATTAGTTTCGGAGGCTCGGGTTTGCAAGTGGAAAATGGTTCTTGAGAAGAGGCAAAAAAAATCTTGTAACATCCAGTTCTTATCTTGAAAAGTTCGTAAGTAGAGGCGTTCATAGGTGGAGGTACCACTGTACTTGTGACATATTTGTTTGTTTGTTTGTTCGGTTTCTAGGCCGCCCTTCTCCTGAGACTCGGGGCAGCTTACTACATATTAATACATAACAATGGAAGAAATCAAAATTAAAACATCACTATAAAGCAGCACTATAAAAAGCCCTTAACTTAAAACATATCACAGACAACTCATCTCATTACAACTCTGTCATATCTCCAACAATCAAACAATAATAGGGGCTGGCACAAAGTGACCAAGTTCAACAGCCCCACGTCTGCTGGCATAGATTTGTTTTTAAGCTCTTCCGGAAGGTCAGGAGAGAGGGAACAGTACTGATCTCCGGGAGGGAGCTGCTTCCAGAGGGCAGGGGCAACCACCGAGAAGTCATTAAAAGTTTTTACACTTTTCAGGTGAACTTCATCGTAAGCGATTCTGGAGCAAATGTCTTAAACTCATGGAACCAGGAAGACCAAAACCTTCAGGAGGTAAATGAAATTATTAAGGATGTACACGGTTGTAATCATTTCATAAAGCAGGCACAGGTTGGATTCAAGCAGAGTTAGATTCTACTAAAATCAAAGGTTAAGTCAGCCATGGCTTAAATTCAACTAGGTCTAAATCCCAGTTGGTCAGTTGCTACTCTTCAGCACAATAAGACATCTACGAAGCTGAACTTAACAAGGTGGGTTTAGTTTAGAGAAGCAGGACTAGAAAGATGCAGGGTGGTGGCAGCGTTCCCCGTAAGCTGCGCGCGTGCACCCCAAAATACCCCCCCACGCACCCTTTCCCACGGGCGCGCACTCCCCATCCCCCTGCCAGCCCGCGGGGGGTGAGTGAGGGCGGGGAGGCGCCGGCAATAGAAGAAAAGGGAGCCACGGCCGCTCCGGCCCCCTCACGCCCCTGGCCTCTTGGCACTGCCCCCTGCCCGCCCGATCTGCCCCCTCTCCTACTCCTCCACCTCCTGCCTTGGGGCGCGACTTATCTCGCGGCAGTGGCCGTGGCTTTTCCTCCTTGTTCTCATCTGCGCTCCCAGCTAGGGGGCTGCGAGAGAGGGTTTTCTCCACACGCTTCAGGAATGCCCGCCCCGCCCCTCTCGCAGCCCCCTCGCTGGGAGCGCTTTCGTCCCGGACTTTCAGCAAGGGGGCTGCAGTAGAGGCAGGGCAGGCGTTCCCAAAGCGCTCGGAGAAAGCGTTCACTCACAGCCCCCTCGCTGACAGAGAGAGAGAGGGAGAGAGAAAGTAAGTGAGAGAGAGAGAGAGAAAGGGGGGGAGAGGGAGATAGCAAGATAGAACAAGAGAAAGAAAGAGTGAGAGAGAAAAAGAAAGCACTAGAGAGAGAGAAAGAAAACAAGAGAGAAAGAAATAGAAAGAGAGGGAGAATGAAAGTGAGAAAAAGAGAGAGAGCAAGAGGGGGAGAGAAAGAGAGAAATGACTCTTGATTTAAAGCATATGGTAAAAAAAACCCAAATAATAACAGAGAAAAAAAACCCCAGCTGTTTGTGTGTGTGTGTGTGTGTGAACTCTTGAACCATTTCCAATAGCTCACCTGTTATTGGAAATGGTTCAAGAGTTCACACACACACACACACACACACAAGGGGGGAGGAGACAGGGATGGAAAAAGAGGAGAAGATAGTAATAATAGTAATAGATTTTGGTTTTGTTTTATTATTAATTTCTTTTAATAAAAAAGAAGGGACTGCCGCTCAGACACTACCTTTCTGCCCACACCGAAAAAAAATTAGAGGGAACATTGGGTGGTGGATTCATACCCATGAAATTATTACGGAAGAAACTTTACTCATTAGTGTCTCTTTAGCTTTGGAAACTGCGAATGTTATGGAGGGGAATCAAAGCATATTTCTTTCTTGATCAGCTAATGGCTGCCTTGGCCACGGTCGGGCCTCCCAATCCTCGCGCGGACCCAGAATGTTGCAGTATCCTACACGGCTTAGTAGCGGCCGTAGAAGCTCTTTGCAAAATTACCGAGTACCAGCACGAAGCTCGGACGTTGTTAATGGAGAACGCTGACCGTGTGGGAAACAGAGGGAGGATCATCTGCATTACTAACGCAAAGAGGTTTGTGGCTCTCTCTCTCACACACACACATTAAAGTGCCAGTCTTGGCGTTAAGCCACCCCACCCACTGTTCTTGCTCCTGTTACAGATCAGAAAATATAGCACACACTCAGTTGGTTCAAACCTATGTTTACTCAATTGCCTACTACTAATAAACTTGCTTAGTAGTTGACACACACAAACACTATTTGTTGTACATACTCTTGATCAGTTGGAGGATGATGAAGATATTGAGGATTCAGATTCAGATAGTGTTTATGAAGTAGTGGGGGCCCCGGGGTTACAGGTAGTAGAACAGGTGGGAGGCCAGCCACAGGATGGGGCTATGAGTTCAGGATCTAGTGAGGGAGAATCAGACACTCGGTGGGTTAATCCTAAATTCAGAAGGGCCCAAAAACGTAGAGAACAGAGGTCTGGAAGAAGATATTAAGGAGAGGAATGGGTTAAATATTGTAGTGATGTATTTGGCACGTCAGGGGTCAGTGGAGAAGAAGGGTGGAGTTTCAATGTTGCTGAAAAGAAATATGGAGGGTTTTTTCTCGCCAGGCTAAAGTAAGCCAAAGTATTTTGTATTGTATTTAGTCAGTGTGACTGTTTTTTATAGCTATGTAGTTAGGAAATAAATTTTATCTCAGTTAAGCAGGAAAAGGAATGTGAGAAATGCGGCTAGAAGAGAGATAACATACCGTTTGATGTCGGAAATGTGTTGAAGTACAAGAGAGCAGAGAAATAAATGGAATTGCTTTATTCATGAAGTGATGCATTTAATGAGAATTATTTGTAATTACTAAACTTCTACCAGAAACTAGAATACTATTTAAAGCAGTTTTTTATTGAAAAAAAAACCAGCTGTTAATTAAATGGCATTAATAGCTAGCAAAAGTCCATAAAGTCATAAATTAAGTCTAAGCAATTAGTCCTGGATATCTCAAGAAGCATAGAAGGGTTGGGATAATTCCTAGAAGCTGTCCGCAGGAAGAAAGCCAAAACAGATAAGCTGAGCAGACTTTTTCAGACCATCTGACCAGACAAATGTTGTTTTCTGCAGTTTTTGCTGTCCTCATCCCATCAGCCTACCTAGGGATTGGCCAATTAGACCCAAGCCTTTACTCCCGAGGAGACCTCCCTCTGAGTAACCACTCCTGCCTTTTGGCAGCTCTGCGTTCCCATGCATCAAGATGAGACTCCTCCTCACTGTCTGACTCTGGTGCTAGCTACAGAAGCTGCTGACGGGCCACAACACCCACATTCTGATTTGCCTGTAAGGTTTAGACACATAGCCATTAACTTACGACCACAATTCCATCGCTGAGCGAGGCAGTGGTTGGGGAGGGGGGAGTTTTGTCCCATTCTGCGCCTTTTCTCGCCACCGTCGTTAAGTGAATCCCTAGAGGTGAATCCCTACAGTCAACTTACTGATGTGTGTTAAATGAATCAGGCTTCCCCACTGACTCTACTTTTACGCTAACTTCAAACAGTCACTAAGTTGTAAGTCAAGGACTTACTTGTGTGTGATTAAAATGTTAACCAGTTGAGTGTGGCCATTTGCACAATCACAGAGCAGATTGGGGAGCCTAGCATTCACTTTGGAATGAAGCTGGACTCCTGAATCCACACCGACATTTCTCCATGAACTTCAGAACTAAGTTATAAATGAGTAACAAAATGATTTTTAAGTTGAAATCTCCCTTAAGTTGAGCAAAGCTACGGATGATTATGCTGATGCTTCCTTGAGAATAGGATATTTAGTTATACACATATTAACAGCGGCCAGGATAGCATATGCCCAACAATGGAAAATGGATAAAGCACCAGAAGAAAATATAGTAATTAAAAAAATATTGGACTGAGGAAATGGACAGGTTATCTAAAAAATTAGAGGGAAAGGAAGATTCAGATTATTATAAAATATGGGCAAAATTCTACAACGGGTTAAAGGAAAGAACAGCGAAGAATTAAATAAAAATTCAAGCAAAGCAACACGTCAAATAAAAGAATTAAAGAACCAATATTATGTAAAAGAAGCAAAATTCTCTGATTGAACACTCAAAAAAAAAAGTGGGGAAACTCTCGTTTCCCAAATGTTGTATGTATATGTTTTGTGTATGTCTTTTTCTTTTCTTTCTGTTATATTTGAAAAAAATTAAAAAAAAATTAAAAAGAGAATAGGAAAAAAGCATTTTATATCATAGAGTATCCCCTCACCCCACCCCCCACCCCCAGTTTTTCAGATTAGGATAAAACAGTAGCAAAACTGTTAACGAATTGAAAACTTTTACATCTTTTCTAATTGAGATTAGGGAAAAAACCCTATTCATTAGAGCAGTGTTTTTCAACCAGTGTGCCGTGGCACACTAGTGTGCCGCAAGACATGGTCAGGTGTGCCGCGAAGCTCAGCAAGAGAGAGAAAGCGGGAGAGCGAAAGAAAGCAAGAGAGAGAGAGAAAGAGAGACAAAGAAAGAAAGAGAGAGAGAGAGAAAGAAAGCAAGAGAGAGAGAGAAAGAGAGACAAAGAAAGCAAGAGAGAGAGAGAAAGCAAGAGAGAGAGAGAAAGAGAGACAAAGAAAGCAAGAGAGAGAGAAAGAAAGAAATAGAGAGAAAGGGAGGGAAGGAGGGAGAGAGAAAGAGAAAAAAAGAGGAAGGAAGGAAGAGAGAAAGGGATGGAGAGAGAGAGGAAGGAAGGAAGAGAGAGAAAGAGGGAGAACGAAAGAAAGCAAGAGAGAGAGAGAAAGCAAGCAAGAGAGAGAGAGAAAGAGAGACAAAGAAAGAAAGACAGAGAGAGAAAGAAAGCAAGAGAGAGAGAGAAAGAGAGACAAAGAAAGCAAGAGAGAGAGAAAGAAAGAAATAGAGAGAGAGAAAGAGGGAGGGAAGGAGGGAGAGAGGAAGAGAGCAAAAAAAAGAGGAAGGAAGGAAGAGAGAAAGAAAGAGGGATGGAGAGATAGAGGAAGGAAGGAAGAGAGAGAAAGGGAGAGAAATAGAGCGAAAGGGAGGGAGAGAGAGAGAGAGAACTTTTTTCCCAAACTTTTTTTAGCCCCCCCATTCCCCCACCGCTCAATGTGCCCCATGATTTTGTATATGTAAAAAATGTGCCACAGCTCAAAAAAGGTTGAAAATCACTGCATTAGAGCACTCAGATATACAATACCATATTTTAAAAAAAGTCTTAGTGAAAACCCTATTCACAATTCCATGGGTTATGAGGATGGCTCTGTATATTTCTTTTTTTCTAAAATTAGGATTTTTCTCCCCTTCCTTTCCAGTGACAGCCACGTACGAATGCTGGAGGAGTTTGTCCAGGAAACAATACACGAACACAATAAATTAGCCGCTAATTCTGATCAGTAAGTGCACGAAACTGGTGGCATTTTGGCTGTACAGTGAACCCTCGATCATCGCGAGGGTTCCGTTCCAGGACCCCACGCGATGATCGATTTTTAGCGAAGTAGCGGTGCGGAAGTAAAAACACCATCTGCGCTTGCGCAGATGGTGTTTTTGCTTCCACTGCCGCCCGCCCTTCGCCCGCCCACCCCGTTGCTCGCGCCCGCCCACCCCATTGCTCACGCTGTTGCTGGGGCCGCTTCCCAGCTGGGGAGCCGAGCTAGGGAGTCCCGACCGCCCGCGCGTTGCTGGGGAAAGCGCGCGCGCTTGGGGAATCCCTAGCTCCGCTCCCCAGCTGGGAAGCGGAGCTAGGGATTCCCCAAGCGCGCGCGCTTTCCCCAGCAACGCGCGCGCGGTCGGGACTCCCTAGCTCGGCTCCCCAGCTGGGGAGCGGAGCTGCGATGTCCCCAAGCGCGCGGGCACCGCCCGCCCGCCCACGCTGTTGCTGGGGCCGCTTCCCAGCTGGGGAGCCGAGCTAGGGAGTCCGGACCGCGCGCGCGTTGCTGGGGAAAGCGCGCGCGCTTGGGGAATCCCTAGCTCCGCTCCCCAGCTGGGAAGCGGAGCTAGGGATTCCCCAAGCGCGCGCGCTTTCCCCAGCAACGCGCGCGCGGTCCGGACTCCCTAGCTCGGCTCCCCAGCTGGGGAGCGAGCTGCGATGTCCCCAAGCGCGCGGGCACCGCCCGCCCGCCCACGCTGTTGCTGGGGCCGCTTCCCAGCTGGGGAGCCGAGCTGGGGTGTCCCCGCGCGTGCCGCCCGCCCGCCCACGCCGTTGCTCGCGCCGCCGCTGGGGTCTTACGGGGGCAAGAGGGGGAAGACCCAGGGAAGCTTCTGCCCGGCGGGGAAACTCCACCATCTACGCATGCGTGGAAGGGCACGCATGCGCAGATGGTGGAGTTTACTTCCGGGTTGAAAACTCGCGAAATAGCCCTTTCGCGATCCTTGAGGACGCGAAACTCGAGGGTTCACTGTATCTCACGTTTGGAGTGTCCAGTCTTAAAAAGGATGTTCACAGTTCCGTTGTGGAATCTACGGGGGCTTGTCAGTTGTGGGACCTTCTGTACGAGTTGCACAAGAAGTTGAATAATTCGGTGTTAGAGCCAATAGTACGGTACCCATTTTTGATATTTTTAATTAGGGCTGCCAAGATTCCAGGATTTAGGATCTAAAGAGTCAGCATCCGTTTAATAAAACTACAGTGGTACCTCATCACACGAACTTAATTGGTTCCAGGAGGAGGTTCGTAAGGTGAAACGTTTGTAAGATGAAACCATGTTTCCCATAGGAATCAATGTAAAAGCAAATAATGCGTGCAAATCCTTCAGGAAAATCCCAAACTTTAGAAGGGAGGCGAACAGAGGGCAGGGAGGAGCAGCTAAAGGGGGCGGGTGGAAGAAGCAAGGCTAGGCTAAAGGGTGAGTGGGAAGGAAGAAAGGCAAGGGGGGCGCCCCTCCCTTTTCTTTCTTCAAAAGACACCGTTTCAGTGCCTTTGCAAGCATGCAAAATCTTTACTCCTCCAAGCTGCCCCTCCCTTTTCTTTCTTCAAAAAAAGGGGGGGAAAGAAACCCCTTCATCCCAGCAGTAGCTGCTTGGGTTTGTAAGGTGAAAATAGTTCGGAAGAAGAGGCAAAAAAATCTTAAACACCGGGTTCGTATCTTGAAAAGTTTGTTAGAAGAGGCGTTCGTAAGATGAGGTATCACTGTACTGTATTTTTCGGAGTATAAGAAGCACCGAAACATAAGACGCACCTTAGTTTTGGGGGAGGAAAATAGGGAAAATAATCTGCTCACCAGGTATTCATCTGGCTAGCGTCCTTAGTCTGGTCAGTTTCAGAACATTATTTTCTCCCCTGGTTAAGGGCTTTTAAAAAATTATACTGAGAGAGTAACAAGCTTGCAAGCCAGTAAGAGCTGGGACCATCATTAGCACCTGGAAAGAAACATTACGAGCAAGTAGAGCCATGGAAAAAACCCTGCAAAGACTTAGGGCTTGGAAAACATTCTTCTTTGCAGAGAGTAACAACGAAAGAGCTTGCAAGCCGGTAAGAGCTGGTAACATTGTTAGCACCTGGTTAGGGCTGGAAAGAAACTTACTCAGAGCAAGTTAGAGCAATGAAAAGAAGCCTGCAAAGACTTAGGGCTTGGAAAACATTCTTTGCAGAGAGTAACAGTGAAAGAGCTTGCAAGCGGGTAAGAGATGGGAACATTTTTAGCACTTGGTTAGGGCTGGAAAAAAAAGCCACATTCAGAGTATAAGACGCACCCAAAGTATCAGCCTCTTTTAGGGAGGAAAAAGTTGCCTCTTATAGATTGAAAAATACAGTATTTGTATTGCATCAATATCTTTAACTGGTTGATAGAGAATCCTTACCTATCCTCCGTGTAATGAGAGGTTGCTCCTATCAGAAAATTTGCATACAATAATGTAGAATATTGATTGGAATTAGAGATTCATTCTGCCTAGATATTTCCTGAATTTAATAATAACCGCGATCCTGTAAACACTCCGGTGACCTCTGAAATTTTTTGGGTCTTCAGTTTTCATCAACGATTGAATGCTCCATTATTTGTTTTAGAGCAAAATATTTCATCTTTTTCAGTCTTATGCAGATCCAGAAATGCGAGCTGGTTTTAATTCATACGTATCCTGTCGGAGAAGAGAGCCTTGTATCCGATCATCTTAAAAAAGAGGTGAGTCTCTTAAATCAATGTGTAAACTCAGGTTGGTTTGTGAATTGTGTCTTTAAAGCACCAGTTAAGCTTATGCAGGTATCGTTTCTTGCCGGGCGCGTCCCCCCTGGCACACTCGAGCAGGAAAGCAAGGAGTAGCACTATCGCTATCACAGCCTCTAAGCGGTTTGCGCGGTCATCATCTTGGCCCCAAGAATCTGAGTTCTCATTTTACTGACCTCAGAAGGACGGAAGGCTGAGTCAACTGTGAGCTGGTCAGGATCGAACTCCTGGCAGTAGGCAGTGAGTTAGCTCGCATTGCTGCACTCTCAACACTGTGCCACCACAGCTCTTGCTGCAGGTTTCATCCTCTAAGTAGACACATCCGTTGGGAGACAGAAGAAGGGCCTTCTCCGTGGTGGCTCCCTCCTTGTGGAATATCTCTTATACTGGCCCCTATTTTGACACCCTGTTGTAAGGCCCTGAAAATGTGGCTTTTGCCAATGGTCCTGGGGAACCCAGTGTGTGATGGACCCCATCAAATGGTTGATTCCAGTGTGTGTGGTCACTGACAGGTGTATGTGTGCGGGTATTATTATTATTATTATTATTATTATTATTATTATTATTATTTTATGTCGATACAACACAGCAAACGAGATCACTATGCTGGATTTCATATTTCATCACTGTGGCACAGATGATCCACTGGAACTTGTGCCGGAACTACCATTTACCAGTGGCAAAGAACTGGTGGGATCATAAGCCCGAAAAAGTGGTCGAAAATGAGCAAGCAAAACTACTGTGGGACTTCCGACTTCAGACTGACCGAATTCTGAAGCACAACACACAAGACATTGTGATTGTGGAGAAAAAGAAAGTATGGATCATCGACATCGCAATCCCAGGAGACAGCAGAATTGAGGAGAAGCAGCTAGAGAAATTAGTGAAATACGAAGATCTAAAAATCGAGCTGCAACGACTCTGGCATAAGCCCGTGAAAGTGGTCCCAGTGGTACTTGGCACGCTGGGCGCAGTGCCAAAGGATCTCAGCGGACATTTGAAAACCATCGGAATTGACAAAATCTCCACCTGTCAATTGCAAAAGGCCGCTTTACTGGGACATAATTCGCCCCTACATCATGCAGTCCTAGGTGCTTGGAAAGCACCCGACTGGGGATGAAATACGAAATCCAGCATAGTGATCTCGTTTGCTGTGTTGTATTGACATAATAATAATAATAATAATAATAATAATAATAATAATAATAATAATAATAATAATAAGCGCCCGACTGGTGATGAAATACAAAATCCAGCATATAGTGATGTCGTTTGCTGTGTTGTATTGACATAATAATAATAATAATAATAATAATAATAATAATAATAATAGGTCCCCAGATTGTTGGGAGCAATATGCCGACTTTGTAAACTGCTTAGAGAGGGCTGTGAAAGCACTGCGAAGAGGTATATAAGTCTTATCGCTATTACTACACCTCCCTCCATTCCTTCCTTTTTTCCATCCATCCTTTCAAGGTCAGTAAAATGAGGGCCCATATTGTTGGGGGCAAGAGGCTGATTCTATAACTGCTTAGAGAGGGCTGTGAAAAGCGGTCTATAAGTCTAAATGTTATTGCTATTGCCTAGAATGTGGGTGGTGGTGGTGGTGAAGGGCTTATATAAGTTTTCCAAACTGAAGAAATGCATTTGTTGTTGTGTTTTTCTTAAAATGGTTCTCTTCATCGATGTCTTGCGGAGTTCCCTTCCACGCCCGCGTATGTATGTATCTCTTATCTTTCCTTTGAAAAAGCTCTCCTCTGTTTTAACCAGCGAAGTCCATAGCGTTCGGGCTGGACGGCATCTGGCCACCAGGCTGAACCTCTTAGTTCAGCAGCATTACGATCTCGCCTCCACCACTATAACTAACATCCCGATGAAGGTAAGTCCCGCCTTCCCTCCGAGGCCGCCGGGCCGCTTCTTCGAAATCCGTCAAACGGGGTTTTTATTTTACGATGAATTTTACTGCCAATGAAAACGCCTGTGCTTTTTTTCCCCCCTTCCTCCCTCTCCATTATTGCCTTCCCCCCCTTGTTTCTTGTTCTTTTTTTCCCCCTTTTCTTTTTATTAGCCTACATTCAATGTCTGTGACCAGGTTAGTAAATTTTGACCGAGGAGGAGGAGGAAGAAGAAGAAGAAGAGGGGGAAATGGATCGCAGAAAAAGGATCACAGAACAAACAAATTGCCTCCTTGGCTTTCCCCCCCCCAAATTTTATTCAATTATATAGAATAAATATATATAGATATAGAGCGCTGGTGAGACCACATTTGGAATAATACAGTGTCCAGTTCTGGAGACCTCACCTACAAAAAGATATTGACAAAATTGAACGGGTCCAAAGACGGGCTACAAGAATGGTGGAAGGTCTTAAGCATAAAACGTATCAGGAAAGACTTAATGAACTCAATCTGTATAGTCTGGAGGACAGAAGGAAAAGGGGGGACATGATCGAAACATTTAAATATATTAAAGGGTTAAATAAGGTCCAGGAGGGAAGTGTTTTTAATAGGAAAGTGAACACAAGAACAAGGGGACACAATCTGAAGTTAGTTGGGGGAAAGATCAAAAGCAACATGAGAAAATATTATTTTACTGAAAGAGTAGTAGATCCTTGGAACAAACTTCCAGCAGACGTGGTTGGTAAATCCACAGTAACTGAATTTAAACATGCCTGGGATAAACATATATCCATCCTAAGATAAAATACAGAAAATAGTATAAGGGCAGACTAGATGGACCATGGGGTCTTTTTCTGCCGTCAGTCTTCTATGTTTCTATGTTAAATGTGGAGTTGGACTTTTCAAAAAGTTTTCTTTTATGGGAACAATAGCCTTTGTTTGCTTTGAGTGACTTTGTCTGTGATTCTTTTCAAAGCCTGTGTTAGAAGTCCCCCCCCCTGCATTTTAGCGGTTGTGCATTTTAGCGCCTTATTCAGCCCCCTTCTCTGTCCCGTTTCCACGTCCTCTCGACTCAAAGGTGTTTGTAGCAAGCAGAAAGCAAGGAAGCCCAAATCTTCCTTTCCCCCCAAATCTGGTCCCATGACTGTCCTCAATTTACAACCACAATCGGAGTATTTATTTATTTATTTATTAGATTTGTATGCCGCCCCTCTCCGTAGACTCGGGGCGGCTCACAACAATAACAAGAACAATGTAAGAACAAATCTAATAATTTAAAAATCACTAAAAAAAACCCTTATTAAAAGCAAACATACACACAAACATACCATGTATAAACTGTATAGGTCCGGGGGAGATGTCTCAGTTCCCCCATGCCTGACGGCAGAGATGGGTCTTAAGAACTTTACGAAAGGCAAGGAGGGTGGGGGCAGTTCTAATCTCCGGGGAGAGCTGGTTCCAGAGGGTCGGGGCCGCCACAGAGAAGGCTCTTCCCCTGGGTCCCGCCAGACAACATTGTTTAGTCGACGGAACCTGTAGAAGGCCAACTCTGTGGGACCTAACCGGTCGCTGGGATTCGTGCGGCAGAAGGCGGTCCCGGAGATAATCTGGTCCGGTGCCATGAACGGCTTTATAGGTCATAACCAACACTTTGAATTGTGACCGGAAATTGATCGGCAACCAGTGCAAGAGTCCCTCAATTTCTGACATCATTTCTACGACCTTCCTCACCAGCGAAGTATTTTTGTTTGTATTGATTTAAAAAACAAACAAACAAACCCCCCAAAGCTACACAGAAATAAAAGTTAGAATAATAGTCAGGATGTTTCACTGCCTTTTAAATTTGTACTGTGTATAAGCTCAGAGGGCTTTTCAGCCATTTTAATGGCATTGAATTGCACTTTTTAAGGTTTGCAAAAAGACCTTGTTTTGCAAGGCATTTTAATGGCAGCGAACTGCACTCGATTGGATGCTTTTTCTGTAATGTTTGCAAAAAAGACCTTGTTTGCAACTGCCTGGCCTCCGTGCTTTCGTTCTGCTTCCCCCTTCTTGCCTTTTCCCCTTCCTTGCAACATGTCTTTCCTCGGTATCATTCACTGAATACAAAACAAAGCCCTAGGTAGCTAGGTTGGTTTTTGCTAATCTGCCGTTTACATCACAGTTGCCCCCAGTTTATATTCTGCTTTTTTAAAAGAAAGGCTTAGTGTGCTTTTTAAAAAATGTCTTATTTTGCTTTTCTTTCTTTTTTTAATCCTTCTGCATGCAGCTTCTAGGCTTCAGCTGTGGCAGCCTGATAAAATTATGTGTGGCTTCTCTTGTTAAACCTCCCACCAGATACCCAAACTTCCATTAACAAATAAGAATGGCTAGCTTTTCATCATCATTTATTTATTTTATTTATTTTATTTTATTCATTGTATTCATTTTATTTATTTATTTATTTATTTTATTTATTTTATTTGTTTGTTTGTTTGTTTATTTATTTTATTTGATTTTATTTGATTTTATTTGTATGCCGCCCCTCTCTGCAGACTCGGAGTGGCTCACAACAGTGATAAAAACAGTATACAACGACAAATCTAATATTAAAAGTCTATAAAAATGGATCTAACATTAAAAGTCTAAAAACCCCATTGTTTAAAAATCATGCACACAAACATACCATACATAAATGAGCCGGGGTGGCGCAGCAGATAGAGTGCTGTACTGCAGGCCACTGAAGCTGACTGTAGATCTGAAGGTCAGCGGTTCAAATCTCATCACGGGCTCAAGGTTGACTCAGCCTTCCATCCTTCCGAGGTGGGTCAAATGAGGACCCAGATTGTGGGGGCAATAGGCTGGCTCTGTTAAAAAGTGCTATTGCTAACATGTTGTAAGCCGCCCTGAGTCTAAGGAGAAGGGCGGCATAAAAATCAATCAATCAAACAAACAAACAAATAAATCTACATAGGCAAGGGGAGATATCTCAGTTCCCCCATGCCTGACGGCAGAGGTGGGTTTTAAGGACCTTACGAAAAGGCAAGGAGGGTGGGGGCAGTCCTAATCTATGGGGGGAGCTTTCATCTTTTAACGACCCCATAATTCCTTGCAGAGTGGGGTCTGGGCAACTGAATGGAGCTAGCAGAATGTTTTTTCCTGGCCTACTGCCCTTCCCTGTCGCCAGTGCAGAGGTTTTGTTCTGCAGATATATTCTCATGCACACAGAGAGAAAGAAATAACTGCTTCTACCTAGGATTGAACTCACAACCTCCCGATTGGGCCACTGCAGCACTCAATGGCTAGCTTTTCGATTACTGTTAATTCCTTAAGCTTCCTTATCTGCCATCTTATCGCTGGACAGAAGTGGGTGGCGGCTCTGTTTTTATATGGGCGTTTTTATTTTAATTTATTTATTTATTAGATTTGTATGCCGCCCCTGTCCGAAGACTCGGGGCGGCTAACAACAATAAAAAAGACAATGTAAACAAATCTAATATTAAAAACAATCTAAAAACCTCAATTTAAAGAACCACTCATACATACAAACATACCATGTATAAATTCTTCAAGCCTAGGGGGGAAGGGAATATCTCAATTCCCCCATGCCTGACGACAGAGGTGGGTTTTAAGGAGCTTGCGAAAGGCAAGGAGAGTGGGGGCAACTCTGATATCCGGGGGGAGCTGGTTCCAGAGAGTCGGGGCCGCCACAGAGAAGGCTCTTCTCCTGGGTCCCGCCAGACGACATTGTTTAGTCGACGGGACCCGGAGAAGGCCAACTCTGTGGGACTTAACTGGTCGCTGGGATTCGTGCGGCAGAAGGCCGGAGATATTCTGGTCCGATGCCCATTAAAACAAGTTCGCCTCTCGGCTTCTCTCTAGGCCAGCAAAATGTAATTTCCAGAAACCTGGAGGTTTTTCCAAACTAAAATTTGTATTTAGGTGAAAATAGGACTTTTAGAATAAACTTAACATGGGCTCAAGCAGCCTACATCCTTTTTTTCCATAAGAAAAGTTATCTCTTTTTTTCCAGAATTGTAAACCAGGGGTCTCCAATTTTGGCAACTCTAAGCCTGGAGGACTTCAACTCCCAGAATTCCCCAGCCAGCAAAGCTTAAACGTTCCAACCTTGGCAATTTTAAGCCTGGCGGACTTAAGAATTCTGGGAGTTGAAGTCCGCGAGGCTTAAAGTTGTCAAAGTTGGAGACCCCTGTAGCTAATTTATTTGTATTGTGAGGGTTTCCCCCCCCCCCCCCCTTTTGGCAATTTTGTATTAAAAGGCAAAAGGTCGAATTTTTCTTCTGTGGTTTGAAAAAGAAGAAACTAAACTAAGGAAAATTTGTTCAGGTAATGCTCCAATGTTTCTCTTTTTTCAAAAAAAAAAAATCTAGGAAGAGCAACACGCCAACACCTCTGCCAATTATGATGTGGAACTGCTACATCATAAGGAAGCCCACGTAGACTTTTTAAAAAGCGGTGAGTATGGCAAAAAAAATTAAAAATAAATGTATAACCTTTGTTATCTACAAAGGGAACAAGAAAATAATCCATTGTTTGTCAGGATATTGAATGGTCTGCTCAGGTCATCTTCGGCTTAACGGCCGGAACTGAGCCCAAAATGTTGCTAAGCAAAGTTCAAGACCATTATTCTCTCCCTTTTCCAGTTGTGTTGCTATTAAAATATCATTAAGTTACACTAATTAATATTTCAACTGTGTATCGCAGGTGACAACCACATACCTGGCAGCAGCAAAGACGGGACCTGCAAAGAAACCATCACTTTGAAATGGTGCACCCCCAGGACAAATAGCGTCGGTAAATATCCATTTCTCCTCTAAAGCTTTTCACACGTGGTTTGATTCTAGAAGTCATGCTATATTTGTTCCTTTTTTCCCAACTCCAAAATTATTATTATTATTGTTGTTGTTGTTGTTGTTATTGTTGTTGTTGTTATTATTATTATTATTATTATTATTATTATTATTATTATTATTTAGATTTGTATGCCGCCCCTCTCTGTAGACTCGGGGCGGCTCACAACAATAACAAAGACAATATAAGAACAAATCTAATAATTTAAAAATCACTAAAAACCCCATTATTAAAAGTAAACATACACACATCCATACCATGCATAAACTGTATAGGTCTGGGGGAGATGTCTCAGTTCCCCCATGCCTGATGGCAGAGATGGGTCTTAAGAACTTTACGAAAGGCAAGGAGGGTGGGGGCAGTTCTGATCTCCGGGGGGAGCTGGTTCCAGAGGGTCGGGGCCGCCACAGAGAAGGCTCTTCCCCTGGGCCCCGCCAAATGACATTGTTTAGTCGCCGGGACCCGGAGAAGGCCAACTCTGTGGGACCTAACCGGTCGCTGGGATTCGTGCGGCAGAAGGCGGTCCCGGAGAAATTATGGCGATTGGGCATATTTTTAAACAAGGAACCTGCCTGTAGGACAAGTTCTTTCTGGTAAATAACATGGCTTTTAATTAAGATCAGGTATTCTCTAAGACAGTGTTGGCTGGGGAATTCTGGGAGTTGGAAGTCCAGATATCTTCAAGTGGCCAAGGTTGGGAAACACTGCTCTACGAATTGTAAAAATCCTCCTCTCCTCCCACTCCCAGAACTGCATTATTGCACCGGAGCGTACAGGATATCTCCCGTCGATGTGAACAGCCGGCCTTCTTCTTGCCTGACCAACTTTCTTCTTAACGGTAAAACATTTTTTCCCCACTCAACGTTCTCACAAAACAACAATTGCAGTTTGCCAATGGCGCATTTGGGATTGAACGGGGTAAAACGTCCTCTCAGATTTAGGCATTTTATTTTTTTGTTTATTTGATTGATTGATTGATTTCTATGCCGCCCTTCTCGAAGCGACTCAGGGCGGCGTACAACATTGTAAATACAAACAATATACGTGAGAAATCTAATTATTTTAGAAGGACATATACAAAATTAATAAAAATCTAAATGCCTCTTATGCAGTCATCCACATTAGGGAGGAAAAAGGTGTGTCTTATGCCGCGAAAAATACGGTGGGTGGGTCGATGGATGGATGGATGGATGGAAAGATAGATGGACGGATGGATAGAAGATAGATAGATAGATAGATAGATGAGAGAGAGAGAGAGAGAGATGATTGATGGTTGAAGATTGATAGATGATAGAGAGAGAGTTGATAGGTGATAGATAGATGATAGATAGATGATAGATAGATAATAGAGAGAGAGAGAGAAAGAGATAGATAGATGATAGATAGATAGATAGATAGATAGATAGATAGATAGATAGATGATTGATGGTTGAAGATTGATAGATGATAGAGAGAGACTTGATAGGTGATAGATAGATGATAGATGATAGAGAGATGATAGAAAAAGAGATAGATAGATAGAGAGAGAGATGATAGAGAGATGATAGAGAAAGAGATAGATAGATGATAGATAGATGATAGAGAGAGAGTTGATAGGTGATAGATAGATGATAGATAGATGATAGATAGATAATAGAGATAGATAGATAGATGATAGATAGATAGATAGATAGATAGATAGATAGATGGATGATTGATGGTTGAAGATTGATAGATGATAGAGAGAGACTTGATAGGTGATAGATAGATGATAGATGATAGAGAGATGATAGAGAGAGAAAGAGATAGATAGATAGATAGATAGATAGATAGATAGATAGAGAGATGATAGAGAGATGATAGAGAAAGAGATAGATAGATGATAGATAGATGATAGAGAGAGAGTTGATAGGTGATAGAATAGATAGATAGAGAGGTGATAGAGAGATAATAGATAGATGAGAGAGAGAGAAAGAGAGATACAACAAGGAAATTGTGCATCTCTTGAATTGAACCTTGGATAGTTGGGTTTCATAGTATTTGCCAGTTTATGATGCCTGCTCACCTGCAGCTTTTGGTTTGACTCAAATGTTTCTCCCGCTGTAAGAAAATATTTTTATGGCAATCTAGAAGTCTGTTCTTTGACTGATTTTCTTCCTCATTATAAACCAGAAGGATGATTAGGTGTCATGCATAGTAATAAATAAAACTTTTCCCTTCTTCCCCAGGCCGCTCTGTGTTGTTGGAGCAACCCCGCAAGTCGGGCTCTAAAGTCATCAGCCACATGCTGAGCAGCCATGGAGGGGAGATATTCCTGCACGTCTTAAGCATGTCTCGGTCGATTCTGGAGGATCCCCCATCCATCAGTGAAGGGTGTGGGGGCAGAGTCACCGACTACAGGATTACCGTGAGTTAAGGAGGGTGCAGAGAGATCTCCGAGTGGTCAAAGATACACACGCACTTAGGAAACATAGAAGTTCTAGCAGATATCCAGCCGACAGCCCAGAGAGACAAGTAATGGTTCAGTAATACAATGCAGATACATTAAGAGTGTAGAAAAGTACAGTAGTCCCTCGCTATACCGCGCTTCACCTACTGCGGCTTCACTTCATCGCGGGTTTTCAGGAAATATTAATGAGAAAAATCATTCACGGATCTTCGCTTTTTCGCGGGTTTCTGAGGAAGTCGATCGGCAGATTTAAACAGCCCGCGGAACTCGATCGGCAGGTTTTTAAAAAAAAATATATCCAAAATTGTAAATGCTGTATCTAAAATAAATACTGTGTGGGAAGGGTTTATAAACACTTAAAACAATGAAAACTTACCAAACAATTACAATATAAATACTTAAATAAGTACTATCAGTCGATAAATTCCCCATCGCGGATTTCACCTATCGCGGCCGGGTCTGGAACGTAACACCAGCGATAGGTGAGGGACTACTGTATATAAAACATTATCTCCGGGACCGCCTTCTGCCGCACGAATCCCAGCGACCAGTTAGGTCTCACAGAGGGGCCTTCTCCGGGTCCCGTCAACTAAACAATGTCGGTTGGCGGGGCCCAGGGGAAGAGCCTTCTCTGTGGCAGCCCCGACCCTCTGGAACCAACTCCCCCCAGAGATTAGAATAGTCCCCACCCTCCTTGCCTGTCGTAAGCTCCTCAAAACCCACCTCTGCCGTCAGGCATGGGGGAACTAAGATAATCTTTCCCCCTAGACTTCTACAATTTATGCATGATATGTTTGTATGTATGATTGGTTTTATAACAAGGGTTTTTATTGGATTTTTACATGCTGTTTTTGTCAGTGTTGTTAGCCGCCCCGAGTCCGCGGAGAGGGGCGGCATACAAATCCAATAAATAAATAAATTGTTACATTGAACGCTGTGAGCATCTCTTTCACACCAAATTAATTTAATATGAAAAATAAGATGCAGGGACTAGAACGTATTTTGTTGTCTTTGAGAAAAACTGTTGATTTTTCTGTTTTATTTTTTCCCCTACATAGGATTTTGGTGAATTTATGAGAGAAAACCGTCTCGCTCCTTTCCTCGAGCCTAGGTACAAGAATGACGAGAGCCTCGAGGTTCCTTTGGAACGCGCCAAGGACCAGCTGGAGAAACACACCCGCTATTGGCCCATGATTATTTCACAGACCACCATTTTCAACATGCAGGCGGTAAGGTCATCCTGGCGGCCTTGAATCCCCAGCCATCGGGCACATTTCAATTACGGATGCCCAAATCTCACTGAAGGTGGAACTCTTCCAAGTACCTTATTTTTCAGAGTGTAAGACGTGCCGTTTTCCCCTCCTAAAAGAGGACAGAGATGTCGGTGCGTCTTATACACCGAGTGCAGCCATTTTCGGCTTCCCAAAGTCCCGCTCCTGCGTCCCATTTTTTTGCAAAACAAACGCAAAGACGTTTGTGTGCTTTGTTATCGTCTTTTTTGTTTTTGTATTGTTTTTAAAACTTAATAAATTGAAAAAGGGAAAAGGAAGGTCTTAAGCATAAATCCTAGGACTTCACAAATAACCTTTACAAATAGCAAGCAGGAAGAGGGAGATTGTGATCCCGCTATATAGAGCGCTGGTGAGACCACATTTGGAATAATACTGTGTTCAGTTCTGGAGACCTCACCTACAAAAAGATATTGACAAAATTGAACGGGTCCAAAGACGGGCTACAAGAATGGTGGAAGGTCTTCAGCATAAAATGTATCAGGAAAGACTTCATGAACTCCATCTGTAGAGTCTGGAGGACAGAAGGAAAAGGGGGGACATGATCGAAACATTTAAATATGTTAAAGGGTTAAATAAGGTTCAGGAGGGAAGTGTTTTTAATAGGAAAGTGAACACAAGAACAAGGGGACACAATCTGAAGTTAGTTGGGGGGAAGATCAAAAGCAACATGAGAAAATATTATTTCACTGAAAGAGTAGTAGATCCTTGGAACAAACTTCCAGCAGACGTGGTAGATAAATCCACAGTAACTGAATGTAAACATGCCTGGGATAAACATAGATCCATCCTAAGATAAAATACAGAAAATAGTATAAGGGCAGACTAGATGAACCAGGAGGTCTTTTTCTGCTGTCAGTCTTCTATGTTTCTATGTTTCTAACCTTCATTTTCACTTCTTTTTAATTGCCCAGGTGGTGCCATTAGCCAGCGTCATTGTCAAAGAAGCCCTGACGGATGAAGATGTGCTCACCTGTCAGAAAACAATTTACAGCCTGGTAGAAATGGAAAGAAAAAACGATCCCTTGCCGATATCCACCGTTGGAACAAGAGGGAAGGGCCCGAAAAGGCAAGGCTCTCCCCCCCCCCCCCCACTTTCCTTATCTTTTATTATGCAATTAAAATTAAAATTTTGGATGCAGGGATGAACGAGTTCTTTCCCATCAACTTATACATTTGTTTATTTAGCTATAATTTACTATATTAAACACTGGATACATATCAAAAGAAGATGCTGTAAATATTATTTGCTGTAAGAAAGTGGGCGGTTTCCATGACTCCCCCATTTCACTATAGAGTTGAATGCATCTTGGAAAGGCAGTTTAAATACAGCTAGTCCTCAACAACAAGAGATGATAGATAGAGAGACAGACAAACCCAGACAGACATCTACAATGGATGGATGGACAGACATATACAGACAGATATGGATGGATGGATGGATGGATGGATGACACATAGGCAGGCAGACAGATAGATAGATAAAGACATACAGATTAGGTAGGTAGGTAGGTAGGTAGGTAGATGGTAGGTAGGTAGGTAGGTAGATAGATAGATAGATAGATAGATAGATAGATAGATGCACATGGTAGATAGATAGAGAGAGAGAGAGAGAGAGACAGACAGATAAATAGATAGACAGAGATAGATAGATAGATAAATAGATAGATAGAAAGATAGATAGATAGATAGATAGATAGATAGATAGATAGATAGATATAGAGAGAGATAGAGACAGATAGGTACATAGATAGAGAGAGAGAGAGAGAGAGAGAGAGAGAGAGATAGATAGAAAGAAAGACAGGGAGGCAGGGCTGGAAGATGGATAGGCTGATAAATAAATTTTGGGCTCGAGGATACCTGGATCTTCAGAAAAAAGAGTAAAACAGAAGTAGGGGTAGAATTCAATATTGGAGCTCTGTTGTTGTTGTTGTTGTTCTTGTGGTCATTTACTTTGGGATCCGTCCTTTGTGTTCTTATCCAGGGACGAACAGTACAGGATCATGTGGAACGAACTGGAGACCCTCGTAAGGGCTCACATCGCCAACTCGGATAAGCACCAGCGGGTCTTGGAGTGTCTCCTGACTTGCAGAAGTAAACCTCCTGAAGAAGAAGAGCGCAAGAAACGAGGCAGGAAGAGAGAAGACAAGGAGGACAAGTCCGAGAAAGCGGGGAAAGATTACGAATCAGAAAAATCCTGGCAGGAATCAGAGAGGTGAGCTGCTCAGGGACAGTTCCGGTAGCGGCCCATCACTGCTGTGTGTGTGTGTATATACTTGTGTCTGGTCACTTGGCTCTTGGACTTTCCAGAAACATGGGAGCATTTGGGGGAAAGTTGGAGCAATAAAGGGGCAGGTTGAACTATCCCTGAGGTCACCAAGTTATTTTCTCTTGGTCTCTGCAGGTTAAAAGGTTTATTAGATCGCGAGAAAGAGGAACTGGCAGAAGGAGAGGTCATTAAAGATTCCCCCGATTCTCCGGAGCCCCCCAACAAGAAGCCCCTGGTTGCAATGGATGACTTGCCAGGGCCGGAGAAAAATAAAGGTACCGTCCAAATTATTTGAAACTACAGTGGTACCTCGTGATACGAACCCCTCGCCATACGAACAATCCAAGATACGAACCCGGGGTTTGGAAATTTTTTGCCTCTTCTTCCAAACTTTATCCGTCTTACAAACCCGCCGCCCGAACGCCGAACCCGGAAGTTCGGCAAAAGTTCGGGTTCGGGTGGCCGCCGAGATGCCCCGCTGCCCGGCTGTCGCTTTTTGAAACAGCTGGGGGGCTTCTCGGCGTCCTCCCGAACCTGAACGCCAAACACGAACTTTTGCCAAACTTCTAGGTTTGGCGTTCGGGAGGCCGCCAAGAAGCCCCCCGGCTGTTTCAAAAGGTGACAGCCGGGCGGCGGCAGTTTTTTGCGTTTTTTTTTTTTCTTGCACGCATTAATTCATTTTACATTGTTTCCTATAGGAAACAATGTTTCGTCTTACGAACCTTTTCGCCTTACGAACCTCCTCCGGGAACCAATTAGGTTCATAAGACGAGGTATCACTGTATTTAAAAAAAAGTGAACCAGTGTCATATTTTTTAAATGTATAAGCAAAATGTGCACTTAAGGGAAACGATGGCCGGGTGGAACAGAACGATCGTACGGAGTGCAGCTAAAACTTTTATGGAGGAATAAAAACTGCATATCCATCCTAAGTGCTTAGATTCTGCCTGAATTTATGGAGGGGAACTCATTCCGCTAAAGTGAGTAGAATTAAAATCTGACGAATAGGCTTGTTCGGTGTCAACTCATGGCCCCGTGGCATTAATCACATTAATTTCAACAAGGCATAAAACCAGCACTGTGGTTGCATCGTAGATTGAATAGATTATAAAAAGTCTGCACTTGTAGAGCCAGAGGGCCAAATACTTTATGTGACAGGTTGCCTTCCAAAAAGAAAGTAACTTACAAACCTTGGGAAATGTTTTTGCAATGGATTACTCTTGTGTAGAAAGCAACACTGGTTTGGGGGGATTGG
Source organism: Erythrolamprus reginae (assembly GCF_031021105.1). Taxonomy (NCBI): domain Eukaryota; kingdom Metazoa; phylum Chordata; class Lepidosauria; order Squamata; family Dipsadidae; genus Erythrolamprus; species Erythrolamprus reginae. The sequence goes on along the minus strand of NC_091955.1, from coordinate 2,793,940 downwards.
TTTTTTCTCTTTATGACGCCACCGGAAAGTACTAGGAGATAGTTCTTCTGTTTTCACGTGAGACAAAATTGAATCGTATAATGATTTCTCTCTTCACTGAAACTGATTCTGACCCAAATTGCACTACTAAGGCTTTGCCTTGGATTTTCCTTGGTGTTAAAATCACAAATAAGGTGAAATCTAGATTATTATTATTATTATTATTTTTTAATAAATTGGAGGTGCAATTGTAGATTTTACTACAAAAAAATAAGGCAAATAACAATGCAAAACCAGGAAAGTACAAGTATGAGAATAAGATTTAAGAAGGGGAATTAATGAGGGTCCTTAGATTTTCTTCCTGGATTTTTATCTTTTAGGGCCAATATCCCTTCTGTCTCTTTGGAGCAACAGGATTAATGCCGCAAATTCTAGGAAGCATCAAGAATTTGTTGGCCGCCTAGGTTCCGTCAACAATAAAGCCGAACTGTACCAACATCTTAAAGAGGAGAATGGGTTTGTATCTCCACATGGTTTGCTGCAGGAGGTGTGGGTTGTGTCTGGTTAATAACGTGTCTGAACATTTTTCCCATCATACAATAAAGTCTAATCTTAATACAGAAGATAATTGAGTTTGCCATTCTCCTTATTCAAAATGATGGTATTAAAATAATCTATTAAAACATTCTGATATTGTGTGTGTGGTGCAATGACCTAGAGATGGAGCTCTGACCTCACAATCAGGAGATTGTGAGTTTAATCCTAGGTAGAGGAGGATAATCCGTGTGATGAAATAACTCCGCATTAGCGATAGGAAGGGTATCTGGCCATTAAAACACTTAGTTGCCCAGACTCTACACAGCAAGGGATTCTGGGGTCATTAAAAGAAGATTTGTGTTTGTATGTGTATTTGCCATTTAGAATAAGAATTATAAATAAAGAGCAAAAAGCATTTTATTCAACCACTGAAAAATGTTAAAGATTTAGTTCTTGTAAATAATATCTTGGAAAGAAAAGATTTATATGGACATCGGTCGTTTGATAAAAAGCAGCATGTTAAGAATATACTTAATTTCCTAAACTCAACAGGCTGAATTAAACGGCAAAGATACTCACTAACCTTCTAATTTTGTTTTGTTTTAGAATGGAAACCACAGAAAATGGGAAACCCAGCCGGCAGTGAATTCTGTTCACAACCTGTAAACTTGTAATGCCCGATTTGATATCTCTATATCGAACTGTACAGTTCTGTTAACTTTGATTGCTTTTTACATTTTTGTAATAATTCTTGCGCTTTTGTATGAAAATGCAAAATAAATCTACTATTTGTTCCGAATCCCATTTGACCCTTAAGAGCAAAAAGAATTTCAATTTATACTCAGATCTTGATGACTTCATAAAAAGGACATTGCTGGGTTGTTGGGGTGTGTGTCTGTGTGTGTTTTTAAAAAGCACAATGGTTGTTATTTGAGTTTTTCGCCCCCTTTGCTATTCTTGAGAGTCCAGGCTTTTAGCAAAATTCTGTCCATGTGATCTATGCTTGCTGGGGAATTCTGGGAGTTGAAGTCCACACATCGTAATATTATTAAGATTGATAAAGGCAGCTTTAAACCATAATTCCATAGGACACCCCTTAAAGAAACCGACAGTTCGTGTGAACTGACTTGTTCTCATGTTGTAGTGAGGCAAACTAGACTTCGTGGTTAATTAAAATAGGGCTAAGAGGAAAGGGTTAATTCTACCTCTTCTACATGGAAATACAACTTTTAAATTTTCCTTTTATCCCTTAGAGGAAATTCCTTCCTTATGTCTAATCCTGCCCTCAATCTATCCAGATTGACAGCTGTCACGACCTCTTCTGGAAGGGAATTCCATCAACCCAGGACCCTCTGGGTGAGGAAATATTTCCCTTGATTTGTCCTCGTTTTCTTACCTATGAGCTTTAGGGAGGGCCCCCTCGTCCTAGTATTGTGTGATGGAGAAAATGGAGCCTCTCCCTTATGAAACCAGGTTGCAATGCCTTGGTCTCTTTCTGCCTTGAAAGACTGCGTTTAAGAGGTGACTTGATCGAAGGGTATAAAATCATGCATGGGATAGAAAAGGTGGATAGAGAAAAATTATTCCCTTGATCATTCTTGTTGCGATAGAATAACTGTCCCATCCTATCGAAAGAGGTGAAAGGTTATTGCTAATGTTCTTGGTTAGTTACATGATTTTTATTACGACATTTTGAATAACATATCTAAACGTATATTTAATTATTATAATATATGGGGAATTTTTTGCAGGGGGAAAAAAAACGTGTCAATTTGTTTGGCTAGAATGGGTGTCAAACATAAGGCCCATGAACCAGATCCAGCCCTTGATATGGCTAGAACAGCACATAAATTTAATAAATAAATGAGAATAGGCTTCCATTGGAATTGAGCGACTAGGATCATCCAGGATCCCTTCTTCCATACAATGGCGGAAGTCTGTATTTTGGAGGGGACGGAAGCTGTGAGATCACCAGACCTGGATGTGGTCTGAAGGAACGCTGTTGAGAAGCCATTGACACGGGTAACCGAGTTGATGGAGGAACATCCTGTTCCGGTAGAGGAGATTTGCGCGAAGTCGGCCTGTCCATCTTGAAGTCGACGTATCCACCGGAAAGTGAACACTGTGGTTCAAATGTTTTCTTGCGATACTTCCGACAACGGACAACTACCAGGAACGCTAGAGTTGTGGAACATATGGCAAATAACAAGGCCAAGAGCGTGTGTGTTATCCCACAGTTGCCGCCTTTAAATCCGGTGACGGTCTTGTTGAACACTACAGTCTCGTTTGTTGGTTTCGTCGCAGATAAGCAAACCCCAGCGTACGTCACCTCTCCGATTTGTTCAATTTCGAACTCTGGCAACATGGCCTCTGCAAAATCTGGATGGACGTCTTTCCCGCACCTTCCTAGTTTGGCGAGCACATCCTCGATGTCACCTCTTGCACATTTCTCAGTCTTCGGGCAAAACGATTTGTTGTACCACGTAAACACGGCGGAGCCAGTGTTGAGACGAAGGAGTACCACATCCCCCGGAGTCCCCGCCAACAAATAATCGGAAAGTTTCTTTAAAAAGAGGTGAATCCTCCTCCTATTTTTCAGAAACGAGTCGTAGCTATTTGTTGCGACGACCGTATAAACGTGGCACGGAATTATAGTTGGTTTGAATATTTCTACGAGGAATTTATCTTCGGCCTTTAATCCTCCTGAATCGATGGCAAAGAGTACAAACCCCCATGGGGAATACTGGAAATCGGCATCTAGTGGATAGCCGTACATACTTTGATCCCCGGCATTAAATTGTAACCAGCTTTCCAGACCTGTCGGGGAGCCATTGACGAGGTTTATTCCGAGGGTCAGCTGAGTTGAATTCCCGTCTTCTTGGTCATGAAACGTCTCTGGCGGTATTGAAAACGAGAGCTCGTGCCCGACGGTTGCCGCAATCCACTTAATAGCGTGAATGACCCTGGGAGGAGTGTTCGGCTGACCTGAATAAAAAGGAGTGAGTTTACTGTCATTGCGCCTCGTACAACGGAATTAAACGCCATCTTCTGTGTACATTATAACTATAAAAATAAAACACAAACGCACATCCTTCACATTCTATATCAGTGATGGTGAACCTATGGCGCATGAGCCACCGGTGCCACGCAGAGCTATATCTGACCATTATATCTTTGGGACCACCTGCCGCACGAATCCCAGTGACCGATTAGGTCCCACAGAGTTGGCCTTCTCCGGGTCCCGTCGACTAAACAATGCCGTCTGGCAGGACCCAGGGGAAGAGCCTTCTCTGTGACGGCCCCGGCCCTCTGGAATCAACTCCCCCCAGAGATTAGGACCGCCCCCACCCTCCTTGCCTTTCGAAAGCTCCTGAAAACCCATTTATGTCGCCAGGCACGGGGAAACTGATATGCCCCTTAGCTACTATGGTTTTTTATGTATCGTTTGTTAGGTCAGTGTTTTTCAACCAGTGTGCCGCGGCACACTAGTGTGCCGTGAGACATGGTCAGGCGTGCCGTGGGGAAATTAAACATGGGTCCCCAAACTACAGCCCTTGTGCTGAATACGGCCTGTGGAGGCCATTTATCTGGCCCACCACCAGCTGCCTCCATCCGAACATAAATATTCCCCTCAGAATCCCTCCAGCTATCAGTGACAGGAAGAGTGGAGGGACAGGGAACACTCACTGACCAATCACCTACTTGGATTCATCCCGACCACTAGCGATGAACCAATAGCAGTCCGCCTCTCATCCACACCAAGGAAGGTCCCTGCTCGGGCTGCCGCGCACTTGTCATTGTGTGGCCCTGGCGAGTAGTTGAAGCTGCTACTCCTCCCGTGGTCCTGATTTGGACTGGAGGTAAATGTTGCCACCACTAGGTGAAGCCTCAGCCTCAGCTGGTTATATCTATCCTATTCACACTAAGTGAGTATAAATACATTTAGAAACTATATTATTAACTATATGTATAATATGTACTGTGTTAGAGTGTCATTTTGTGTCATTTTGGTTGGTGGTGTGCCCCAGGATTTTGTAAATGTAAAAAATGTGCCGCGGCTCAAAAAAGGTTGAAAATCACTGTGTTAGGTTGTGTGTTTGTTTTTTTATAATAAGGGTTTAAAATTGTTCTTTTAACATTAGATTTTTACATTATGTATTGTTGTGAGCCTCTCCGAGTCCTTGGACAGGGGCGGCATACAAATCTAATAAATAATAATAATAACAATAATAATAATAATTATTGTTGTTGTTGTTGTTTGAAAACCATCGGAATTGACAAAATCTCTATCTGTCAATTGCAAAAGGCCGCTTTACTGTGATCTGCACACATAATTCACCGCTACATTACGCAGTCCTAGGTGCTTGGGAAGCGCCCGACTGGTGATGAAATACGAAATCCAGCATAGTGATCTCGTTTGCTGTGTTGTATTGCCAATAATAATAATAATAATAATAATAATAATAATCGAGGACTACCTGAACTAATTAACACCACAACTTACCTTGTGTTTTCTGGTACGTAGTAGTGGCACGAAGTCCATTCTCTGTGGATATTCCTTTGCAGCTGGAAACTAGGTCCACTTCTTTCAATTTTGAGACAATATCTCTTGTCATTTGGACATTCATTTTGGTTCCAAGTGAGCTTTCCAAATTGAAATCCTTTATATCCAGTTGCAAAGCATCGGGTTCGAACACGGGCGTCCGAACTAAATTGTGGATGGACTCCCACTGATTTGTAGAAAAATACACAACCGAGGCATTAGTAATCCATGAAGATCCATAAGAGAGCAACTCCAATGCCTCAGATCTCTCTCCTTCACTAAGGAGTCCGCTGCTTAACATAACAGCACTGGACGTTGTGACATAAAACCGAGTTGTTCCTTTTATCCACAAGGAAGTGTCCGTTTCAGTTTTCGTAACTACTAAGGCACTGTTTCCGGTCATATCAAATCTGTAGGTTGTAAAAGATTCACCGGCGTTTATTCCATCTGACCTAACTTGTCTTCTCTCGGGCAATTTTTCCATGATGGGGGATATATTACTAGATCCAAACAAAAATGTCAATTCCACTGGTACCGATAAGAAGAAAGAAGGAAAAAGCACAGGGTTGCTAATTGTTTTAGACAGGAGGCTAAATGTTAGTAGTGTTTTACTGGAGAACCAAGTGCTGCTATTTAACGTATCTGTGGAATGTTTTGAGGATGTTAGATCATTACTATAGTAATATAATTGAGTTGTTGGGCTTGTATTGGACAAAGAACTAGGTCTGGGGTCAAAATAACCATTCGTAATGATAGCATCAAATATTGATGGGATGTTGGTTGAGATGGAGCTTTTGATCCATTCAGAAATGTCTATCTCCTTCATTGGTGCCAATGTTATAAAAGTCTCTGAGATGGAACTGTAGACGTTAAGTAATTTTGGGTTCTGATAACTGTCATGTAAGAAGAGCAGAGATATTGCAACGCTAGAAAATGACAGTTCAGGTGGTGATGAAGATGATGTCCTTAAATATGCTAACGTCGCCATGGAAGGCTCAATTATAGAAACGATCTCTCCAGACTTAAATCGAGATACTGTTTGATGCATGAACAGGCTATGGTCATTTAGACTTCTTAATTCACCTGAGAAAAGCTCTGGAGATGATGCCGTCGAAGACATTTCTTCTGGTAAAATGTCCCTTGGGTCGCGAACAGAGTTGGAGAAATGGTTTTTGGTCATAGACATGAACCAGCTGAAGGAATAGAATATGGAAATGTCCTTCGGTTCAGATTCTTGAGTTGTGGGGAATTCCTCTTGCGTTGAGGTATCTAGCGAGGCTTCACACAATACTGGCTCTGATATCGGTGGGGTTTCAAAAGTCCCTTTCCCTTCAAATTCTGTGGAACTTAGCATCAAGGAAGGCGAAAGGTCAGAAGAGAGATAGTGAAACATGGTAGATTGAGTGACCTGAGGGGTCTCTAAATCTCTATTGACCACGACAGATCGTGTACTGAGGTCAACGTAAGGATGGATAACAGAGAAAGTGGTTTTATTGACAAGTGATGGGCTCATCTCAGACTTTACAACTGGATATGGCACAGCAGTTATCAAAACGGCAACGTTCCGAGTTTGGGTTGGTCTCCATGTAGGTTTCGGGGTAGCCATTTTCCTCTTTTGCCACTTGTTGGGATTTCTGTTGCCATCACCTTGTTTAAGGACCCTCCAGCCAACCACTTGATAGCCCAGGAGCCGCGAGAGACTGTCGGACTCAACATTGTGGCTCAGAACTCGCACCAATTCAGACAGCATAGCAAACACCCCGAACCCAACTGGCCAACAGAGTCCTACACGACGCCTTTTTGTAGCATTGATGCATCTGATACCTTCAGCCAACACAGTTAGGTTCCGAAAATATTTATTTAAGGAATCTTCGACTGGGATAAGTGTGAGGGAGGAAGGGTCCAAATGGAGATATTCCCCCATGGTGCAAATCAGGTTGAGTTGTTCTTTAATTTCCGGAGTATTGTCCATCTGAAGTACGATCTCAGCGAAGGTGATGGAAACGTGCTTGGCATACCAGCCTCCAGAACAAATACTGAAAGCGCCAAAACAAATACTGTTAGAAGACAGGCATGGAATTATAATTTAACATTTTCCAAATCTACTCAATATGATATATGTTGTACATACTCCTGATCAGTTGGAGGATGATGAAGATATTGAGGACTCGGATTCAGATAGTGTTTATGAAGTAGTGGGGGGCCCGGGGTTACAGGTCTCCGGAGAGGGGTGGCATACAAATCCAATAAATAAATTGGAGCCGGGGTGGCGCAGCAGGTAGAGTGCTGTACTGCAGGCCACTGAAGCTGACTATAGATCTGTAGGTCAGCAGTTCAAATCTCATCACCGGCTCAAGGTTGACTCAGCCTTCCATCCTTCCGAGGTGGGTCAAATGAGGACCCGGATTATGGGGGCAATAGGCTGGCTCTGTTAAGTGATATTGCTAACATGTTGTAAGCCGCCCTGAGTCTAAGGAGAAGGGTGGCATAAAAATTGAATAAATAAATAAATAAATAAATAAATAAAGGTAGTAGAACAGGTGGGAGGCCAGCCACAGGATGGGGCTATGAGTTCAGGATGTAGTGAGGGAGAATCAGATGCTCGCTGGGTTAATCCTAAACTCAGAAGGATTCAGAAACGAAGAGAACAGAGGTCTGGAAGAAGATATTAAGGAGAAGAATGGGTTAAATATTGTAGTGAGGTAATTGGCATGTCAGGGGGCTAGTGGAGAAGAAGGGTGGAGTTTCAACGTTGCCGAAAAGAATAATGGATGTGTTTTCGCCATGCTAATGTAAGCCAAAGTATTTTGTATTGTATTTAGTCAGTGCTGCTGTCTTTTTTAAAACTATGTAGTTAGGAAATAAATCTTGTCTAAGTGAAGCAGGAAAAGGAATGTGAGGAATGCGGCTAAGAGAGATAATGGACCGAATGATGTCTGGAATATGTTGAAATACAGGAGAGCAGAGAAATAAATGGAGTTGCTTTATTCATGAAATGATGCATTTAATGAGAGTTATTTGTAATTACTAAACTTCTACCAGAAACCCGGAACGATATACGAGGGTTATCCAGACAAGTAAGTTTACAAGGCACGTAACTCCCGCTGGGAATGTTCGCAGGGGAAGTTGGTATTATTTAAAGTCAACGTTGTAGACCTTTGGGAATAGACCCTTATATCAAGATGCTCAAGACCCATCATCCTTACGTATCAATGGGACTTACATGTTCTTTGCATGGACGCAAATGCGATCTTGACTGTGGAGTCTAACATCGGCCTTGGCGGCTGGAATTTCACACGCCTCACCTTGGGCAATGGCGATCAAATGAAGTTCTTTGCTCTTCTTCTCCATCAAAGGCATCGCTTCGTGTGTGTTTGCGGAGGAAAGACTAGATTCTAACCATTTTGACGAAGTTGAATCAATAGCCAGAGTGATCTAAATAATAATAATCACAAGCATCATGAAAGAGAGGCAGTAAGGCTATGGTTCTAAATTATGCTGTCATAAAGAATAGAATAGATCTGCAATAGAATATATGCTGCAACGTCCTGCCTGTCGGCGACTACTTCAGCTTCAACCACAACATCACAAGAGCACACAACAGATTTAAACTTAATATTAACCGCTCCAAACTTGACTGTAAAAAAATATGACTCCAGTAACTGAGTTGTCGAAGCGTGGAACTCATTACCGGACTCCGTAGTGTCATCCCCAAACCCCCAACACTTTACCCTTAGATTATCCACGGTTGACCTATCCAGATTCCTAAGAGGTCAGTAAGGGGCGAGTACAAGTGCACTAGAGTGCCTTCCGTCCCCTGTCCTATTGCTCTCCTATATCTCCTATACCTTTCTTCTATTCCTATATCTCTTCTTCTATTCTTTCATTGATATGTTCTATTACTATACCTTCTTTTCTATTCTTTCTTAGATATATTTTACTATGAGTATCTCCTCTATAACCTTCATCATGTATTTTACTATGTGTATATAGATATATACCCACTAAAACCCTCATTGTGTATTGGACAAAATAAATAAATAAATAGATGGACCATGAGGTCTTTTTCTGCTGTCAATCTTCTATGTTTCTATGTTTCTAATAGAATTTTATCTCTGCTTTTTAGTATGTCATTTGTCGTATTCAGTCGGCAAGCTTCAAAGACAGCAAATTAGATGATTCCGGTTCCAGTTGTAACCCAACATCATATCACCCTAACTGGTATATTTCATTCCCCGGAAACATCAACCACTCTTAACTATTGTGTTGGAAAGAGTGGCAAATACTTCAAATGTTTTGAAGCAGTAGATCTGTTCTATGCCTCACTAAACACAGTCAGACTTATTTCCAACTCAATGAAATATTAGGTTTGTTGTCAAAATGGTAGAAATAATGGTGTTTTTACTCTCAGTATAAAAAAGGTTGATGGTATTAGCAGAGATACCATTCTGCGTTATTAGGCGATTGCATTGGTGAGGTGTTGTAATAGACCGATGGATACCCAGTAAGTTGAATAAAGATAGGATAGAATAGGATAGGATAGATATTGGAAGAGAAAAGAGAAGGGGAGAGGAGAGGAGGAGAGAAGAGAAGAAAGGTAGCTTAGAGTAGGGTAGGGTAAAGGAGAGGAGAGAAGAGGAGGAGGAGGAGGAGGAGGAAGAAGAAGAAGAAGAAGAAGAAGGAAGAAGAGGAGGAGGAGGAGGAGAAAGAGAAGACTTTGTCTGGTCAAGTGTGATTGGACACACAAGGAATTTGTCTCCGGTGTAAAAACTGTCCGTATACATACAAAGAACAAAGCAATATAATAATAAGATACCAATACGAGAAGGTAGTATAAAGATGAGAAGGATAATAGCAATATAGTCATACTCTGCGGGTAAACATAGACATAAGACTGTCTAAGTGCTGCGGAAATTAGGTGTTCAGCACAGTCATGGCACCAGGCGAAAAAACTATATTTGTGTCTAGTTGTTTCGGCAAGCAATGCCCTATAGAGGCATCCCAAGGGGAGGAGTTTGAACAGTTCATATCCAGTATGTGAGGGGTCTGTGTAGATATTTTCTCAGCCCATTTTCTGACTTGGTAAAAATGGCAGATTTATTTATTAGATTTATTTTATTTATTAGATTTGTATGCCGCCCCCTCCGTAGATTTATCTCTGGGTGGACTCAAATCCTGGGAGTAACAGTCTTTCCCATCATCATCACTGCAGCCCTTCTGTTTTCTAGCAACTTAATCACAGAGTTGAGTAAAACCATTTCACCAATCAAGCATGGCTATCCATTCGATTCTTGGTGGTCTTTATTTTACCTCAGAGTACGTTGTTCTTCATTTTACCTCAGAGTACGTTGTTCTTCATTTTACCTCATAGTTCGTTTTTCTTCATTTTACCTCATAGTACGTTCTTCATTTTACCTCAGAGTATGTTGTTCTTCATTTTACCTCATAATACGTTGTTCTTCATTTTACCTCATTGTACTTTGTTCTTCATTTTACCTCATAGTACGTTCTTTTTCCTTGGCAGGCAAACAGAGATAGGGTTCGGGAGGACGTCTTTGCAGCAACTACCCCTCTTCCCAGAACTCCTTGAAGGATCTGTTCATCTTCACACGTGTGAGGCGGTTCCTTGACAACCAAGGAAATCCCAGCGAAGATGAGGGACGTCCAGAGAAGAATATTCAAGGAGAAGTCTGCCAGCACTTGCTTCCTTGGCAGCGAAGGAAAGGCCAGGTAGACGTTGAAGGCCATCATGGGGGTTGGTTGAAGCATCCATCCAACTGTGGAGAAGAGAAGCTTTCCTAACACCGCAGATCAGACCTGTGGAAAGATAAAGCGAGTTTGAGATCATGCAGGAAACCCATATGAACCTCAACAGCCATTTTTTTCTTCTAACAAACAATACATAGTTTCTGCACAAAGTGTTGTCCAGATCACATTTCATAATCATGCATAGTTTTTCTGATACATAATCAATTCCATTATCATCTCTCTATCTCAATTCCAAACCCATAGTATTATCCATACATATTTATTTATCTTAATTTATTTTCTTCTTGTTACATACATAATCCCAGCGGATTAGGAGGAAATGGGGATTTTGCAGGATCCTTTCCCTGCCACGCCCACCAAGCCACGCCCACCAAGCCACGCCCACAGAACTGGTAGGGAACTTTTTTTGACTCCCAACACTGGTTTGAAGGCAAACAAGACCTTCCAACTCTGTTATTCCCACCTACTGGATGCTTCCAATAAGAAAAAGACCAGAACTGAACTTGCTTCTCTCTCTCTCTCTCTCTCTTTCTTTCTTTCTCTCTTCCTTCCTTCCTTTCTCTCTCTCTCTCTCTCCCTCTCTCTCTCTCTCTTTCTTTCTCTCTTCCTTCCTTCCTTCCTTCCTTTCTCTCTCTCTCTTTCTTTCTTTCTTCCTTTCTCTCCCTCTCTTTCTTTCTCTCTTTCTTTCTTTCTCTCTTTCTTCCTTCTTTCTCTCCCTCTCTCTATTTCTTTCTCTCTTTCTTCCTTTCTCTCTCACTCTCTTTCTTTCTCTCTTTCTTCCTTTCTCTCTCTCTCTTTCTTCCTTCTTTCCCTCTCTCTCTTCCTTTCTCTCTTTCTTCCTTTCTCTCTCTCTCTCTTTCTTTCTCTCTTTCTTCCTTTCTCTCTCTCTCTCTCTTTCTTTCTTTCTTCCTTCCTTTCTCTCCCTCTCTCTCTCTTTCTTTCTCTCTTCCTTCCTTTCTCTCCCTCTCTCTCTCTCTTTCTCTCTCTCTCTCTTCCTTTCTCTCTCTCTCTCTCTTTCTTTCTTTCTTTCTCTCTTTCTTTCTTTCTCTCTTTCTTCCTTCCTTTCTCTCCCTCTCTCTCTCTTTCTTTCTTTCTTTCTCTCTTTTGTACTTCCTTTCTCTCTCTCTCTCTCTTTCTTTCTTTCTCTCTTTCTTCCTTTCTCTCTCTCTCTTTCTCTCTTCCTTCCTTCCTTCCTTTCTCTCTCTCTCTTTCTTTCTTTCTCTCTTTTTTCCTTCCTTTCTCTCTCTCTCTCTCTTTCTCTCTTTCTTTCATAAATAAATTTTACTTTGTTGATTTTATCTATCTTGATTTTTCTTCATCTGTTGCTGAATTCCCGTCCAGCAAAGCACCCAGGAAGATTCAGAACCTTGTTAAAATGGCTCACCTGTTGTTTCCTTTGGCTCTTGGTGCAACCTGGGACACGTCTGTGTGTTCCGGTTGCTGGGTTACTCGAAGACACATCGGCTGCTTCTCAAGTTACGAGGCTCGACAAAGCCAACTTATTCCTGGGAGGAAACAGGATACTTGTTAGGAGATGAGATTACAACACTTTTTGGGGCCGGGTAACGTTTGGGGCTCCGTCGTTGTGAATGACAGTTTTTGGGTGGGGCTGCTCTGCTCCCCAGATTCCTTGGAAGCAGTTGAAAGTCCTGTTGATGGAACCCAGATCTAGATCTACCTATTTTCTGTCTTTGCAAGAGTCCATTGTAGGTAGGGAGACACCGTCGTAAAGAAAGGCAAAGGACTGAGTAGAGTTGATTTATTTTTAAAAAGGTGACAGTAACAGAGTTGGAAGGGACCTTGGAGGTCTTCTAGTCCAACTCCCTGCTTAGGCAGGAAACCCTATCTAATTTCAGGCAAATGGTTCTCCAATCTCTTCTTAACCACTTCCAGCGTTGGAGCATTTTCAACTTCCAGAGGCCATTCCCTTCCCTTCCCTTCTATTCCCTTCCATTCTACTCTATTCTGCATTCCATTCCATTCAATTTCCATTCTCTTTTGCATTCTATTCTATTCTATTCTATTCTGCATCCCATTCCATTCTATTCTATTCCATTCCATTCTATTCTATTATGCATTCCATTCCATTCAATTTCCATTCTCTTCTGCATTCTATTCTATTCTATTCTGCATCCTATTCCATTCTATTCTATTCTATTCTATTCTATTCTATTCCATTCCATTCTATTCTATTCCATTCCATTCCATTCCATTCCATTCTATTCTATTATGCATTCCATTCCATTCAATTTCCATTCTCTTCTGCATTCTATTCTATTCTATTCCATTCCATTCTATTCTATTATGCATTCCATTCCATTCAATTTCCATTCTCTTTTGCATTCTATTCTATTCTATTCTGCATCCCATTCCATTCTATTCTATTCCATTCCATTCCATTCTATTCTATTATGCATTCCATTCCATTCAATTTCCATTCTCTTTTGCATTCTATTCTATTCTATTCTGCATCCCATTCCATTCTATTCTATTCTATTCCATTCCATTCCATTCTATTCTATTCTATTATGCATTCCATTCCATTCAATTTCCATTCTCTTTTGCATTCTATTCTATTCTATTCTGCATCCCATTCCATTCTATTCTATTCTATTCCATTCCATTCCATTCTATTCTATTATGCATTCCATTCCATTCAATTTCCATTCTCTTCTGCATTCTATTCTATTCTATTTCATTCCATTCCATTCCATTCTATTCTATTTGGAGAGGGGTGGCATACAAATCTAATAAATTATTATTATTATTATTATTATTATTATTATTATTATTCCATTCCATTCTATTTTATTTCATTCTATTCTATTCTACATCCCATCCCATCCTGTTCTGTTCCATTCCATACCATACCATACTATTCCATTCCATTCCATTCACCTTAGTACGATCACACCTGGAATACTGCATCCAGTTTGGTGTGGGTTCCAGAGAGATGAGTTCACACCTGGAATACTGCATCCAGAAATGCGGTGTGGGTTCCAGACGGATGAGCTGTATTCAAGGATTGGTCTGGTGAATTTTTTTGTATGCTCTGGTTAGTAGTGTGACATCACCGGAGCAGAAGCTACGTAGGGTTAGGTTAACAACTCTTCAAGCCTTTTTGGCAATGTTGTTGCAGTGGGCTTGGGCACTTAGGTCATTGGATATGAGTACTCCAAGGTTTTTTCCAGAGTGAGGGTTGTCTGTAAGGTCTTGTTTATTCAGCTTGTATTTGGTGTTCGGATTCTTTTTGCCTGCTAACTTGCTTTATTACTCAATTACCTGGGCTTGCCTGCACTTGTTGCAATTCCCACAGACTCCTTGGAGTCATGACTTTTAAGATGGCTTGATGGGTAAGGGGGGAAAAAACCATACCTGGATCTGTAGAATTTCTTGGGAACCGAGCAGAATTTATTTATTTATTTATTAATCAGATTTGTATGCCGCCCCTCTCCGTAGACTTGGGGCGGCTAACAACAACAATAATACAATGTAAACAAATCTAATATTTAAGTTAATTTAAAAAAACCCAATTTAAGAAACCAATCATACATACTGACATACCATGCATAAATTTTATGCAAAGTACCAAACCAAATAGAGCTGGAAGGATGTGGTGTGGGTTGCAGACACCGCATTTCGGACATCAACACTTCATGGAATATTCTACAACACATTATTATTATTATTATTATTATTATTTATTAGATTTGTATGCCGCCCCTCTCCGCCGCCAATATATAGGTGGTAGGGAAAGCAAGTAGAATGCTTGGCTGCATAGCAAGGAGGAAGAGGGAGATTGTGATCCCACTGTATAGAGCGCTGGTGAGACTCCATTTGGAATAATACTGTGTCCAGTTCTGGAGATCTCGCCTAAAAAAAGAGATGGATCAAATTGAACGGGTCCAAAAGACGGGCTACAAAAATGGTGGAAGGTCTTCAGCATCAAACTTATCAGGAAAGACTCCATGAACTCCATCTGTCTAGTCTGGAGGACAGAAGGAAAAGGGGGGACATGATCGAAACATTTAAATATGTCAAAGGGTTAAATAAGGTCCAGGAGGGAAGTGTTTTTAATAGGAAAATGAACCCAAGAACAAGGGGACACTATCTGAGGTCAGTTGGGGGAAAGATCAAAAGCAACGGGAGAAAATATTATTTTACTGAAAGAGTAGTAGATGCTTGGAACAAACTTCCAGCAGACGTGGTTGGTAAATCCACAGTCACTGAATTGAAACCTGCCTGGGATAAACATAGATCCATCCTAAGATAAAATACAGGAAATAGTAGAAGGGCAGACTAGATGGACCAGGAGGTCTTTTCCTGCCGTCAGTCTTCTATGTTTCTATATATTGCCAACCCAACAGTTATGGACAGCGTCCAAACAACGGTTGTTGAGTGAATCCATGGCTTCCCCATGCACAAAGGTCACAAAAGGAGATCATTTGACCCTGGGACGCTGCGGCCATCATAAAAATGAACTGGTTGCCAAAACGTCTGAATTCGGATCACATATCCACGAGGCTCCTGCAACAGTTGTATGAAAAACATTCATAAATTGCTTTTTTCCACAGCCGTCGTAACTTTGAAGGTTCGCAAAATGAAAAGTCACGGAATCCCTGTAGAATCCATTTTAGTCCTATCAACTAAAATATTGGGTTTTTCTTTTTCCTTATCCGGCAGGAATTCTACACCCCAAAGAAAACTTCTGTCATCGAGAGCTTTCCTTGGTACCGAGACTGTTGATTGACAGATTTGAAAAGAATTAAGAATTTCCTCTGTTTATTCCCTAACTGGACTCTAGAGATTATGCAGGGCCAAAGCTCCTGGCTTGATCTTCCAGAAGGCAGGAAGTGGAGTTTCGCAAAAGCCTTGCTATGCATTGGATAGAGTTCCTGTTGATTGCGGGGTTTTTATAGCTTTCCCCAAGGCATTTTCCAGCATTATCAAATAATGCCTGGGATTATTTTTATATCCAAGTGAAGTCAAGGACCTTGAATTTGCTTGTGGGTTTTAAAATCAAGTGACTTTTTTTCCACCAACCTTCCATAACATTTAAAAATCTATGTATCTATCTATGTATCTATCTATGTATCTATCTATGTATCTATCTATCTATCTATGTATCTATCTTTCTATCTATCTATCTATCTATCTATCTATCTATCTATCTATCTATCTATCTATCTATCTATCCTTCCTTCCTTCCATCCATCCATCCATCCATCCATCCATCCATCCATCCATCCATCCATCCATCCAGTCTGGGGGAATAAAGTATTTTGTTATGAGTGGAGGAGTAAAGGGCTCTTCTTGTGAAATATTTCTGGACTCTCTCGATTGTTCTAATGTCTGATATACAACGCGGGTTCCAAACAGGTGAGCTGTATTCCAGAATTGGTCTAACAAATGTTTTGTATGCTCTGGTTAGCAGTGTATTATTGCCAGAGAAGAAACTACATAAAATTAGATTAAGAACACTTTGTGCCTTTTGGGCAATGTTGTCACAGTGGGCTCATGGTCGTATCCTGTGAACGTTGCTTTTTCATTTTTTTTTCTTCCTCCAAAACATACTGCAAGAATTCTGTTTCTTCTTGATAGTTCAGTGTTCCAATTTAATTTTATTTAAATTAAATTTTTATTTGAGAGAGAGAGAGAAGCGGGGGGAGAGAAATTAATGAGAGGATATACTAATAAAAAAAAATGAGATTGCATCTGGAATGTAGACTCACCTCTCTCGAAAGCCAGCTGGGGTGTGGAGAAGCCTTTCTTTGGCTTGTGTGAACTAGTTCCATCCAGTCCTTGTGTTGTTGTGTTGCTTCAAAGTTAAACAAATGTTTAGCCGGGAGGCAGAATCTGGGTTTAACACCTCCGTGCAGATGGCATTTAGCTTTGGAAAGTTTGCTAAACAAATTCAGCAAAAAAAGTTTGTGACACCTGTCAGATTAAAAAAAACTTTTATTCTGAGATGTTTCCCAACCAAGAATTTTGTGAGGTCACACAAGCAGAGTGTGTGACTCTGTGCCATGTCCAGGTTGAATAAGGCTACTTGCTCGGGGGAGAGAAGCAACCTTGAATTAAGGACAAATTTCCTAGCAGTGCAAACAATTAATCAGCAGAACGGCATGCCACCAGAAGTTGTGAATGCTCCAACGTTGGAAGTTTTCCTTGCTTTCATGACTGATTAGCAGAGTTCGAAGAAATCCTGTAGATGATCTAGTCCAACCCCTGCCCAAGCAGGAGACCTTACACCAATTCTGACAAATGCCAGTCCAGTCGCTTCTTGAAAACTTCCAGTGATGAAGCTCCCAAAACTTCTGAAGGCAACTTCTGTTCCATTGGTGGATTGCTCTCTTTCTAAGAAGAGATTGGACCCAGGGGAAGAGCCTTCTCTGTGACAGCCCCGACCCTCTGGAACCAACTCCCCCCAGAGATCAGAATTGCCCCCACCCTCCTTGCCTTTCTTAAGCTCCTTAAAAACCACCTCTGTCGTCAGGCATGGGGGAATTGAGATATTCCTTCCCCCTAGGCCTAAACAGTGGTACCTCGTCATACGAGTTTAATTCGTTCCAGACCCGAGCTCGCAAGTCGATCAACTCGCATCTCAAACGAATGGCTTTAGACTTTGTTTTTCGCGCCGAGATAACTGGAAGCAAGGAGATTCTTGCGCCACCTAGTGGAAGCTCGGCTCATATCCCGAATTTGAGCTCGTGTATCGAACAGAAATTTCACTCACGTTGTGGCTCGTAACTTGAAATACTCGCATGTGGAGCAGCTTGTATCTAGAGGTACTACTGTACAATTTATGCATGGTATGTTTGTGTGTATGTTTGGTTTTTAATAAAGGTTTTACACTATTTTAAATATTAGATTTGTTATACGCTGTTTTATTATTGTTGTTAGCCGCCCTGAGTCTACGGAGAGGGGCAGCATATAAATCTAACAAACAAACAAACAAACAAACAAACAAACAAACAAACAAATGTGTGCCGGCCAGCTGGGAGGGCATTTTTGGCTTCCAGAGAGCCTCCAAGGGGATGAAACAAGCCATTTCCGGCCTCCAGAGGGCCTCCGGAAGGGTGGGGGAAGCTGTTTTCACTCTCCCCAGGCATTGAATTATGGGTGTGGGCACTCACACATGTTCAATAGCATCCACGCATGCTCTTTCTGCACTGGAGGAGAAAAGCTTCACCATCACTGCTATAGGGATTGGTCAACAATTCCCTTGAGTTACAAACTCCCATGCAAGTATTCCTGTCTTTTTCTTAGCCTACTACAGTGGGTATCTAGCAAAGGCTCCTGATCTTCCTCCTCCTTCTCCTCTAAGTCAGACTCTACTGTCATGGGCATATCTGCCACCTCGGGTGGTCCTTCAGGTTCATCCAGGTCTATTTCTCCCTCACTCTCCCTTTCTGTACCAGCTGGCAACACCAGGGTACAAAGATGGACTTGGCTCATCCTCCTCAGAGTCCATCCTTACCAGAATGGGTTGAGGGGCACTCACAACAGAAGTGAAGCCTAAAACTCCTTTGAAGCACCTGTGGCAGGTAGGGCTGAGACAGAGCAGGTAGACAGAAGGAGGAGGAGCAGGTTGTCTAAGTTTAGGAGAACATGTTGCTGGAGGCCACCAGACAAGGTGTGGAGCAGAAAAGACTACACCTGGGAGAGCCAAAAGTCAGAGGGAGACCCAGAAAGGACTCCCAAGACAGCTGAAGCCAGAGCAGAAAAAAACAACATCAGAAATTGGCATAAGGAATGAGCTCCAGGTGGTGTTCACCGGTTGGCAAACCAGCCACAAAAAACATCGAGAGAAGAAGCATCCAGGCATTTGAAAGCCAGAGGCCACGTTGGGTGGAAACGAGCCGCGAGGTGTCTTGTTTTATAGGCAAAGTCGTAAAAAATTAAGTTGTTTGACTGAGTTGCTTGAGTATATATTTGTGCATGGTTCCTACAGTGTTTGTGTTCCTTTACGCCTGGGTTGACTCCTGGCAACAGCCTGAACAAGTCGCTGCAGTTTCCTTGGCCAGAGTTCAGAAGTGGTTTGTCACTGGGCCAGTCACTCTTTCTCAGTCCTTGGAAGAAGGCAATGGCAAAGCACGAGACAGAGAGCTAGTTAGATAGATAGATAGATAGATAGATAGATAGATAGATAGATAGATAGATAGATAGATAGATACTGTAGATGAAGATAGATATATAGATAAATAGATAAAGATAGCTAGATAGCTAGATAGATAGATAAAGATAGAGAGAGAGAGAGAGAGAGAGAGAGAGAGAGAGAGAGAAAGATAGCTACCGTAGCTAGATAGCTAGATAGATGGATAGGTAGATATAAATAGATAGCTAGATAGATACTGTAGATAGCTAGCTAGCTAGCTAGATAGAGAGAGAGAGAGAGAGATAAAGATAGATAAAGATAGATAGATAGATAGATAGAGATAAAGATAGATAGATATAAATAGATAGCTAGATAGATACTGTAGATAACTAGCTAGCTAGCTAGCTAGCTAGCTAGATAAAGATAGATAGAGTTAGATATAGATAGATAGATAGATAGATAGATAAAGATAGAGAGAGATAAAGATAGATAGATAGATATAAATAGATAGATACTGTAGGTAGCTACATAGATAGATAGATAGATAGGTAGGTAGGTAGGTAGATAGATAGATAGATAGATAGATAAAGATAGATAGATAGATAGATAGATAGATAAAGATAGATAGATAGATAGATAGATAGAGATAGATAGATAGATAAATATTAGATAGATGATAGGTAGGTAGGTAGATAGATAGATAGATAGATAGATAGATAGATAGATGGATAAAGATAGGTAGATAGATGATACAGAGAGAGAGAGAGTGATAGATAATATGTAGGTAGGTAAATAGATTAGCTAGCTAGGTAGAGAGACAGACAGGCATGGATGGATAGATACCATGGATAGATGGATGGGTGGATGGATGGATGGATGGATGGAAGGAAGGAAAGATAGATAGATAGATAGATAGATAGGTAGGTAGGTAGATAGATAGATAGATAGATAGATAGATAAAGATAGATAGATAGATAGATAGATAAAGATAGATAGATAAAGATAGATAGATAGAGATAGATAGATAGATAAATATTAGATAGATGGTAGGTAGGTAGGTAGGTAGGTAGGTAGATAGATAGATAGATAGATAGATAGATAGATAGATAGATAGATGGATAAAGATAGGTAGATAGATGATACAGAGAGAGAGAGAGTGATAGATAATATGTAGGTAGGTAAATAGATTAGCTAGCTAGGTAGAGAGACAGACAGGCATGGATGGATAGATACCATGGATGGATGGATGGATGGATGGATGGATAGACACACAGACAGACAGAGATGGATGAATAGATACGATATATAGATATAGACAGACAGACAGACAGACAGATAGACAGATAATAAATGGATAGATGGACAGTCAGAGGGATAGATGGATGGAGGGGGGGGGCAGAGAGAGATAGATGAAAAAAGTTGTAAAATGTGGCCCAACTCTCTGAACGAATGTCTCACTTAACAACAAAAAATTGGGTTCAAGTAGTGTCGTAAGTTGAGGGCTCCCCATAGAAATATCCTTTTTTTTTTTACCAGTAGAACATTTGCTCGCTTGTTCAGGTTGTTCTGCTTCGTTGCCTTTCCTATTAATCTTTAACATTTAGAAAAACAATGATGCCGCCCACTTGCTTTGCAGGGAGAAAGTCCTTCTGGACTTTTGAAAAGTTTGGAGTTTTTCCCTCTTTTTCCCTAAGAAAAATCCACCCCACTCATCAGGAAAGTTCAGATCTGAGGTCGAACCTCCAGCGAAGGACTTTGGGGAAGAATTTAGTAATGCACAGGTGATAGTAGTTATGCACAGGTGATAGCTGTCCTCCTCAACTGTGTAAATAAATTGACCTTAGACTTCGATTGCACACTAATCGGCAACATTAAAGCGAAACCCTGCTTCCTGCAGCTCTCAAAGTGCCAGCCCTTCCAATATACATTGTATAAACTCAACGAGATAAATAAACATAAAATTATGCCCAGGCCCAACTATATTATATAGCACAGAGAAACAACCGAGTCCAGTTTGGAGGTACAGTATATACCTAGCGAGATAAACTCTAGTTCAACCTGCAGCAGTGACGTAGATGTAGCTAAGAAACAAGAACAATTCTGCTTTTTGAAAGGTGAGAAATTTCCTTAGTTAATTCTAGTTTTTAAAAACTGGACGGTGTAATTAAAGCAGACCTGGAAACATAAGAATGACAGCAGAAAAAAGACCTCCTGGTCCATCTAATCTGCCCTTATACTATTTCATGTGTTTTATCTTAGGATGGATCTATGTTTATCCCAGGCATGTATGTTTGTTTGTTTGTTTGTTTATTTATTTATTTATTCGTCCAATACACAAATACATAGGAAGAAAAATAGACATGTAGTAATATATATAAGGGTAAAAGTGAACTTAGAGGAGAGGATATATGAAAGGAAGAGAATATATATGATAAGTGAGAGAAAGGAAAGACAATTGGACAGGGGACGAAAGGCACACCAGTGCACTTATGTACGCCCCTTACTGGCCTCTTAGGAACCTGGAGAGGTCAATCGTGGAGAGTCTAAGGGAGAAGTGTTGGGGGTTAGGGGTTGACACAATGGAGTCCGGCAATGAGTTCCACGCTTCGATAACTCGATTGTTGAAATCATATTTTTTACAGTCAAGTTTGGAGCGGTTCGTATTAAGTTTGAATCTGTTGCGTGCTCTTGTGTTGTTGCGGTTGAAGCTGAAGTAGTCATTGACCGGTAGGATGTTGCAGCATATGATTTTGTGGGCAATACTCAAATCGTGTTTTAGGCGCCGTAGTTCTAGGCTTTCTAGGCCCAGGATTGTTAGTCTATTTCATGTATTTTATCTTAGGATGGATCTATGTTTATCCCAGGCATGTTTAGATTCAGTGACTGTGGATTGACCAACCATGTCTGCTGGAAGTTTGTTCCAAGCATCTACGACTCTTTCAGTCAAATCATATTTTCTCACGTTGCTTCTGATCTTTCCCCCAACTGACCTCAGATTGTGTCCCCTTGTTCTTGGGTTCACTTTCCTATTAAAAACACTTCCCTCCTGAATCTTATTTAACCCTTGAACCTCTTTAAATGTTTCGATCATGTCCCCCCTTTTCCTTCTGTCCTCCAGACTCTACAGATGAAGTTCTTCCAGAACCTACAAAGATTGGAAAATCTCTCACAGCTCAGCACACACAACAGAGATATTTTTGCAAGCGTCTCCTCTTTGCCTTTGGGCTAATTCGTGTCATTATAACACACCACCTCTTTGCCAACTCTAGTTAACTTACATTTAGTTCAATTAGCCAAACATTTCCCCCCCAATGTACCAGTTCCCCAATTTGCATTTTTATGTAGGCGTTGGTAGGGATTGTGCTCAAATTTTATTTTTATTTTTATTTGTCAAGTATGGGTAGTATACAAAGACAGAACACTGTTTATACACTTTCATACATTTTATAATTTTTATAATTTTATTAGTATTTTATTATTACCAATATCGTATATACACTGCTCAAAAAAAATCAAGGGAACACTCAAAGAACACAATGTAGATCTGAATGAATGAAATACTGTATTCTCATTGAATACCTTCTTTTGTACAAAGTTTAATTTCAGACACACACACGTTTGAAAATTCAAAACAATGTTCTTTATCACAAAATTCAAAATAAACTAAGCACTCTTTTTGTATTGCAAAGAGCACTCGTCTCAAAACAACCAGGTAGTCTGTACAATTTCCCTTAAGCAGTCATTAAGTACTTAGCTAGCAGCTGTGAAGAAACTTCACACCCCTTCTTCTTCCAACAAAGTGAGACACACACACACGTTGCTCTGCTTTGGTTTCAAAGGCGTGAAAAATCAACAAAGTCCAGAAAACAGGATTCCTGAAGAACTGCAATCAGATACTCTTTCACAATGGCCAAACCCACACGCTGCTATTTATAGCAGCAGCCCTAATTACTGGAGCCTCACCCAACCACAGGTGGCCTCTCTTATCTCCTGTAGTATGTCCTTACTTGGTCTCTTCAACGCATAATTCTGTGCTTGCATGGGTCCAAGACGTCTTCATCCGAATCAATGGAAGATAAGGGAGATTGACTGCCTTGGCTGTGTGCCAAGCCCTCCTCTTCCAAGTCATTCCCACCTTCTTCTTCGTCTGAGGAAACTAAACTCTGAACTGACTCTGTCGGCAATAACACAGGCCTGTGACATGTTGAAGTTTCCCCGGCATCCACCTCCCCATTACCTGGGGCAGGAGCTGGGCCACAGCCAACCACAACAATGGACAAACCAGAAGTGCGTTTTTTGAACTTCTGGTTTGCCGTTGTGCTGTTTTTCGCACTCCAGAGGGTTCCGGGAAGCTTCCTGAAGCCTCAGAGTGCAAAAAACAGCACAATTGGCACAGTTGAAGTGCATTTTTCTCAAATTTCCAGCTTGCCCATTTGGGCAATTTTTTCACCTACCAGGCTTCAGAAAGTCCTGTGCGCATCCACCGGTGTGTGCACGCGCATGTGTGGCGGGAGGGAAGGAGTGTGGCCATGTGCACGCATACTAGCAAACCCATACATAACCTTTTTGACACATGAACCGAAAAAGGTTCACCATCAGTGGTCTACGCCCAAAATTTCAAGTCTGGCAGCATAAGGTATACTGTATAAGGCAGGGGTCCCCAAACTTTTTACACAGGGGGCCAGTTCACTGTCCCTCAGACTGTTGGAGGGCCGGAATATAAAAAAACCTATGAACAAATCCCTATGCACACTGCACATACCTTATTTAAAGTAAAAAACAAAATGGGAACAAATACAATATTTAAAATAAAGAAGAAGTAAAAAGTAATTAAGTAATTAATAATTAAATAATAAAGTAATTTATACTTTTTTATTAACAAGTAAACTTAAACTTAAATCAACAAACTCCATTTCTCCTTCCTTCCTTCCCTCCTTCCTCTCCACTTCTCTCTTCCCTCTTCCTTTTCTCTCATTTGTTTCATTTTCCTCTCCCTCGTTCTTTCCCTCCATCATTTTCTCATTTTTCTCTTTCTCTCTCTCTCTCTTTCCATCTCTCCCTCTTCCTTTCTCTCTCCCTCTCTATCTCTCCCTCTTTCTCTTTTTCTCTCTGTCCCTCTCTCTTTCTCTTTCTCTCTCTCTCTCTTCTCTCTCTCACTCACTCTCTTTCTAACTCTCCCTCTTTGAATCTCTCACACTTTCTCTCTCCCCCCTCTCTCTATTTCTCCCTTTCTCTCTCTCGCTTTCTATCTCTCCTCTTCATTTCTCTCTCCCTCTCTATTTCTCCCTCTTTCTCTCTCTTATTATATTGACCGGTAAAATTTTGTGTGCTGCCGCAGGCTGGTTAAAAGACCTCAGCGGCCCTGCATCCGGCCTGCGGGCCGTAGTTCGGGGACCGCTGGTATAAGGTATCGTAAAGCACAGAGAGGTATTTATTCCTCCCCCCCCCTGTCTCTACAAAAATAAGAAAATAAAATTACAGGATCCTTTCTTGCCCTCTTAGGCACAGGGGAGCCTCTCCTTTCCTTCCAGCTGTGATGGTACATGCAGATAAGCACAACTCCAGACCTTACAACCGGGTGTGAATTAAAATGCCCACAGGAAAAAAAATAAAACACTATAAAATTCTTTGGAAAGCTTCCTTCATTCTTATTGCTGGGGAGAATAAAATCCTCAGAATGGGTTCACAATTAGGGTGTCCTCCTAGACTCACAGCTAAGACAATAATAATAATAATAATAATAATAATAATAATAATAATAATAATAATAATAATAATAATAAGCTGTGGCTAGGGGGACGTTTGCCCAGGTTCGCCTGGTGCACCAGTTGCGGCCCTATTTGGACCGGGAGTCATTGCTCACAGTCACTCATGCCCTCATCACCTTGAGGCTCGACTACTGTAACGCTCTCTACATGGGGCTACCTGTGAAAAGTGTTCGGAAACTTCAGATCGTGCAGAATGCAGCTGCGAGAGCAATCATGGGCTTCCCTAAATATGCCCATGTCACACCAACACTCCGCAATCTGCATTGGTTGCCGATCAGTTTCCGGTCACAATTCAAAGTGTTGGTTATGACCTATAAAGCCCTTCATGGCACCGGACCAGAATATCTCTGAGACCGCCTTCTGCCGCACGAATCCCAGTGACCGATTAGGTCCCACAGAGTTGGCCTTCTCCGGGTCCTGTCGACTAAACAATGTCGTCTGGCGGGTCCCAGGGGAAGAGCCTTCTCTGTGGCGGCCCCGACTCTCGGGAACCAGCTCCCTCCGGAGATTAGAACTGCCCCTACTCTCCTTGCCTTTCATAAAGTTCTTAAAACCCACCTCTGCCATCAGGCATTGGGGAAATTGAGGCACCCCCCCCCCCCCCCGGGGCCTATACAATTTATGTATGGTATGTTTGTGTATATGTCTGCTTTAATAATGGGGTTTTTAAGAGTTTTTAAAATTTATTAGATTTGTTATGAATTGTTTCATTGTATGCTGTGAGCCTCCCCGAGTCTACGGAGAGGGGCGGCATACAAATCTAATTAAAAAATAAAAATAAAAATAAAAATAAAAATAAAAATAATTTATTAGGTTTGTATGCCGCCCCTCTCCAAAGACTCGGACCTGGCTCACACAGACAATACGAAATACAAATCCAATATTAAAAAAACAATATTTAAAACCCTTATTAAGAAACAATCATGCAATCCAAATAAATCAAACATAAAGCGGAACAGCCGAGGGGTATATCAATTTCCCCATGCCTAGCGACATAGGTGGGTTTTCAGGAGTTTGTGAAAGGCAAGGAGGGTGGGGGCAGGTTAGGGCCACCACAGAGAAGGCTCTTCCCCTGGGTCCCGCCAGACAACATTATTTTGTTGATGGAACCCAGAGAAGGCCAACTCTGTGGGACCGAATCGGTCACTGGGATTCGTGCGGCAGAAGGTGGTCCAACTAGATCAACACCTGACAGCTGTGTCTGGGGGGACCTTTGCAGGGGCAGGCAAAGTTGGCTCTTCTATGACTGGTGGACTTCAACTCCCAGAATCTCCTGTGCCAATCATGCTAGCTCAGGAATTCTGGGAGTTGAAGTCCACATGTCATAGAAGAGCCCACTTTGCCTATCCCTGGACTAGTGTACCAATTGCAACCCTACTTGGATGGAGAGGCTCTGCTCATGGTCACTCACACCCTTATCCCCTCACAGCTGGATTTTTGCAATGCGCTCTACATTGAAAATTATGGGTTGGCCAATGAATCATCTATAAAAGTATCAAGAATGATAGGTTGGCCAATGAATCAATAAATTAAGATATTGAAAATTATGGGTTGGCCAATAGAATCAATCCATAAAAGTATCAAGAATGATGGGTTGGCCAATGAATCAATAAATTAAGATATTGAAAATTATGGGTTGGCCAATAGAATCAATCTATTAAGGTATTGAGAATTATGGCTTGGCCAATGGAATCAATCTATTAATGTATCAAGAATTTATTTATTATTTATTTATTTACGTATTTACTTACTTGTTTGTTTGTTTGTTTGGTTGGTTAGTTGGCTGGAGACTCAGGGCAAATTATGTGTTGGAATCAATATATTAAGGTATCAAGAGTTATGGGTTGGCCAATGAATCAATAAATTAAGGTATTATGGGTTGGCTAATGGAATCAATCTATTAAGGTATCAAGAAATTTGGTTTGGCCAATGGGATCAATATATTAAGGCATCAAGAGTTATGGGTTGGTTAGCCAATGAATCATAAATTAAGGTATTATGGGTATTATGGAGTCAACATACAGTATTAAGGTATCAAGAGTTATTGGTTGACCAATGGAATCAATATATTAAAATTTCAAGAATTTTGGGTTGGCCAATGAATCCCTCTATTAACTATCAGAATTATGGGTTGGCTAATGGAATCAACATATTAAGGCAGAGAGAATTATGGCCATTGCAAAGAGCTCTCTCTCTCTGTGCGTGTGTGTTCGCAGAAACCCGGAATGAAAGCCCAAGCCCATCCCCCACTCCCCCCCCCCCCGCAGGAGGAAGAGCTCGGCTTCCCTCCCCTCCCCTGCGGTCCGCCCTCATCCCCGCCCGCATCCTCCCTTTCTTCCTCCATCTCTCGCGGGGGCCGCCCCCCACTTCCCTTCCGACGCCCGCGATTGGTCGGCTGATGGAGAGGGGGGGGTATGGAAACCCCTCCCCGGAGCAACCTTCAATGGGGCAAGTCCTTTGCGGAGACTTTCAGTTTGTCCCAGGGAGGGAAGGGAGGAAGCCCGAAGCCAGGCAGGGTTGGAGAGACAGAGAAATAAAGAGAAATAACCCCCAGGACCCTCAAATAGCCCGACGACGGAGGAAAACACCCCCCCCCCCCCCGGGAAGATCGCTAAAAGGAGCTACGGAAGGGAAAAGCGGGCTGGCTTCGGACTATTGACTGGCATCTGGAATTAAGGAGTTTGCGGAGCGGGCGTTTGGGCATTTTTTTGGCAGCTGGCGCATCTCTCTCTTGGCTACCGGCTTGGGGAGGGGGGTGTCCTCGCCTCACCTGACTTACCTGGAGGAAGAGGAGAAAAAGAGGAAGAGGGGAAGAGGAGGAGGAGGTGAGGAACGAGAAGAAGAGGAGGAGGAGAGGAGGAAAAGAGGAACGAGAAGAAGAGGAGGAGGAAAAGAGGAGGAAGAGGAGAAGAGGAAGAAAAAGAGAAGAGGAAGGAGGAGGGGAGAAGGAGGAGGAAGAGGAGGAGGAAGAAGGCAGCCTCCACAAATATGAGCCAGCATGTCCGATAAAATGTCCAGCTTCCTCTACATCGGGGATGTGGTCTCGCTTTACGCCGAGGGCTCGGTCAACGGCTTCATCAGCACCTTGGGGTAAGGCTCGCGGGAAGGGGGGAGGCGGCGGGGCGGGGGGGTGATTGGGGCCTGATCCTCCGCTGGCTTTGGACACAAGAAACCAAAGAGACGGGGCTGTCGCTAAGCGAGGCGGCGGGAGGGAAACGTTTGCAAGACCCCCTCCCTTTCCTTTCCTTTCCTTCTTCCTTCCTTCCTTCTTCCCTTCCTTCCTTCCCTTCCCTTCCCTTCCAGCTGCTCCGCTGGACTTATTCGCCTGTGGAACGACTCGCCTCCAGAAATGTCCGCCTTTTGTTTATAAGACGAGGTTAGGTTCGGAAGGATGGAGGGTTGGACTAGAAGACCTCTGGAGGTCCCTCCCGACGCCGTTCCTTCTCTTAGGGACCCTCCGGCGAGATTAGACACCTCCCCACCCCGTCCGTCCTCCGCAACTCTGGCAGGGCTTGGCTTCCTTCCACGGGCGCGGAGGAAAAACCGGGGTACCCAAATCGGAGCCCCGATAAGGCTCGGCATGCACCCCGTCCTCAACCCCAAGGGAGGCCCAGGGCGTCCCGGGCGCTCAAGGTATCGACGGGGGGGGGGGGTGTTGTTGTCTGTCGCGCCTGCCATGTGTTTTGACTCTCTGCCGGAGGTGCCTTGGCGTGGCAGGAAGTTCCGCAGGCGGGCTTGGCTTTGTCTGGTCCCCATTTGGCGCCTGATGAGAGAGGCAGGTGGGGGGGAAGCCTCCCTTGACTGGGGAGTCCTTCTCGATGGGGGCCTGTTGGGGGTGGGGGCTTAGAGGAGGAGGAGGAGAAGGAAGGCAGGACGAGAAGCCAAGGGGGTAGGAAGGCGTTCCTTCAAGAGAAAGCCAGCCTTGGAGCTAAAGGACGGGTTGCCTGGAAATTTCCTGCTCTCTCTGGGCTTGGTGGTTGTCTCACAGACCTTTCATGTGCTAGGAGGGAGGAGGGTTTGGGAGGAGGAAGAGGAAGAGGAAGAGGAGGTGGGGCTTGGTGCTCCCTGAGCTTGGCGGTTTTCTTGACCCCACTAGGTAACCTCATGTGCTAGAAGGGAGAGGGGTTTGGGAGGAGGAGGAGGAAGAGGAGGAGGTGGAAGAAGAGGAGGAAGAGGAGGAGGTGGAGGAAGAGGAAGAAGAGGAGGAGGTGGAAGAAGAGGAGGAGGAGGAAGAGGAGGAGGTGGAAGAAGAGGAGGAAGAGGAGGAGGTGGAGGAAGAGGAAGAAGAGGAGGAGGTGGAAGAAGAGGAGGAGGAGGAAGAGGAGGAGGTGGAAGAAGAGGAGGAAGAGGAGGAGGTGGAGGAAGAGGAAGAAGAGGAGGAGGTGGAAGAAGAGGAGGAGGAGGAAGAGGAGGAGGTGGAAGAAGAGGAGGAAGAGGAAGATGATGAGGAGGTGGATGAAGAGGAAGAGGAGGAGGTGGAGGAAGAGGAAGAAGAAGAGGAAGAGGAAGAAGAGGAGGAGGAGGATGAAGAGGAAGAGGAGGAGGTGGAGGAAGAGGAAGAAGAAGAGGAAGAGGAAGAAGAGGAGGAGGAGGATGAAGAGGAAGAGGAGGAGGTGGAGGAAGAGGAAGAAGAGGAGGAAGAGGAAGAAGAGGAGGAGGTGGAGGAAGAGGAAGAAGAGGAGGAGGTGGAAGAAGAGGAAGAAGAGGAGGAAGAGGAGGAGGTGGAGGAAGAGGAAGAAGAGGAAGAAGAGGAGGAGGTGGAGGAAGAGGAGGAGGTGGAGGAAGAGGAGGAAGAGGAGGAAGAGGAAGAAGAGGTGGAGGAAGAGGGAGAAGAGGAGGAAAACCACCCCTGGAGGTTTTCAATAAGAGATTGGACAGCCATTTGTCCGAAACATGTAGGATTTCCTAGCTGAGCAAGGGGGTTGGACTAGAAGTAGGAAGGAAGGAAGGAAAGAAGGAAGGAGGGAAGAAAAGGAAGGAAGGAAAGAAGGAAGGAGGGAAGAAAAGGAAGGAAGGAAAGAAGGAAGGAGGGAAGAAAAGGAAGGAAGGAAGCAAAGGACGAAAGGAAGGAAGGAAAGGAAAGAAGGAAGGAAAGGATGGAAGAAAGGAAGAAAGGAAGGAAAGGATGGAAGGAAGGAAAGGAAGGAAGGAAGGAAAGGATGGAAGAAAGGAAAGGATGGAAGGAAGGAAGGAAGAAAGGAAAGGAAAGAAGGAAGGAAAGAATGGAAGAAAGAAAAGGATGGAAGGAAGGAAGGAAAGGAAGGAAGGAAAGGATGGAAGAAAGGAAAGGAAGGAAGGAAAGAATGGAAGAAAGAAAAGGAAGGAGGAAAGGAAAGGAGGGAGAGAGATGAGAAAGTGGAAGTGAGAGGGAAGGAGGAGGGTCGGAGGGAGGAAGAAGGAAGGAAGACAGGCAGAATAACAGAACTGAAAGGGACCTTAGAGGTCCTCTAGTCCAGCCCCCTGCTCAGGCAGGAAACCATAAACCATTTCAAACAAATAGTTGCCCAGTATCTTTCTAATAAAAATCCAGTGTTGGAGCCCCCAAAACTGTGGCTTTGAAAATATCCCACTCTGGCAGGGAGTAAAAATAATTTCTTTTTTTTAAAAAAATGCTCCCCTAAATCTCTTCCAGCTTTTTAAGAGTCTCCAGAATTGCAAACCTGACTGTCAATTGTGGAGAGCGGCTTTGCAAAGGGTTTGTGTGTCTCTGTGTGTTTGCTTGGTACCAAATAGCCTGCTAACCTACGCAACCTGCCCGTGATGCTGTGATCCGAATTATCAGCGGTTCAAATCTGGCTGAAGGGGAAAACCAATATCGGGTGGGTGAGTCATCCCAGGGCGAGAATCGCTTCCGAGGTTGTGTGTCAGTTGGTGACACTGGATTGTCATTTGTGATCAACTCGGTTTTCTGAATTCTGCTGTGAGCAACAGTGAGCTAGCCAGCTTTTATCCAGTGTGGAAATGAACCTTTCTCGTTTTGTTTCCAAATGTAAAATAATGCACTTGGGGAAAAGGAATCCTCAATCTGACTATTGCATTGGCAGTTCTGTGTTAGCAAAAACTTCAGAAG
Source organism: Erythrolamprus reginae (assembly GCF_031021105.1). Classification (NCBI taxonomy): domain Eukaryota; kingdom Metazoa; phylum Chordata; class Lepidosauria; order Squamata; family Dipsadidae; genus Erythrolamprus; species Erythrolamprus reginae. Next base: position 2,763,176 of record NC_091955.1, on the reverse strand, counting down.
AGAAGGATTTAGGGGTAGTGATTTCTGACAGTCTCAAAATGGGTGAGCAGTGCAGTCAGGCGGTAGGGAAAGCAAGTAGGATGCTTGGCTGCATAGCTAGAGGTATAACAAGCAGGAAGAGGGAGATTGTGATCCTGCTGTATAGTGCTGGTGAGATCCCATTTGGAATAATATTGTGTCCAGTTCTGGAGACCTCACCAGAAAAAGAGATGGATCAAATTGAACTGGTCCAAAGACGGGCTACAAGAATGGTGGAAGGTCTGAAGCATAAAACGTATCAGGAAAGACTTCATGAACTCAATCTGTATAGTCTGGAGTACAGAAGGGAAAAGGGGGGACATGATCGAAAGATTTAAATATGTTAGTGGGTTAAATAAGATTCAGGAGGGAAGTGTTTTTAATAGGAAAGTGAACACAAGAACAAGGGGACACAATCTGAGGTGAGTTGGGGAAAGATCAGAAGCAACATGAGAAAATATTATTTTACGGAAAGAGTCATGGATGCTTGGAACAAACTTTCAGCAGACATGATTGGTAAATCCATAGCAGCTTAGAATATATCCATCCTAAGATTATTGTTATTGTTATCGTTATTGTTAATTAGATTTGTATGCCGCCCCTCTCCGCAGATAAAATGCAGGAAATAGTAAAAGGGCAGACTAGATGGACCATGAGGTCTTTTTCTGTCGTCAATCTTCTATGTTTCTATGTTTCTATTCCTATTCCCTTATTCTATTCTATTCTATTCTATTCTATTCTATTTCTCTATTCCTATTTCCTATTTCTATTCTATTCTAATTCTTATTTATTTATTTATTGGATTTGTAGTGACAAAAAACAGCATGTAACAATCCAATACTAAACAACTAAAAAACCCCTTATTATAAAACCAAACATACATACAAACATACCATGCATAAATTGTAAAGGCCTAGGGGAAAAGAATGTCTCAGTTCCCCCATGCCTGGCGGCAGAGGTGGGTTTTAAGAAGCTTACGAAAGGCAAGGAGGGTGGGGGCAATTCTAATCTCTGGGGAGAGTTGGTTCCAAAGGGCCGGGGCTGCCACAGAGAAGGCTCTTCCCCTGGGTCCTGCCAAACGACATTGTTTAGTTGACGGGACCCGGAGAAGGCCAACTCTGTGGGACCTAACCGGTCGCTGGGATTCGTGTGGCAGAAGGCGGTCTCGGAGATATTCTGGTCCGGTGCCATGAAGGGCTTTATAGGTCATAACCAACACTTTGAATTGTGACCGGAAACTGATCGGCAACCAATGCAGACTGCGGAGTGTTGGAGTAACATGGGCATATTTCCTATTTCTATTCTGCTCTACTCTACTCTACTCTACTCTACACCTATTCCCTATTCCTATCCCTATTCTAGTCCATTCCCCTGATGAGCTCCAGGATAGGTTTACCTATGCAGCGCCCGAGGTATCAAATGTTTCCTTTAAAACCGCAAGGCGATTCCCCCTCCCCACTGCCAATCAATCAATCCTTGCTCAAAATAAACAGGATTATCGGAGAGAAAGTTTCTGCTTTCTCCTTGGAGGTTTGGGTAACTTTCTCTCTAAATGGGAAACCCTGCGATTTATTTATTTTTTTTGAATTTTTCTTCCCCAGTCTAGACACTTTTTGCGAAATATTGTCAGGCCGTGATAATAACGGGAACCTGCCTGAGTTTGTGGTGTGACTTACGGGAGAGATCTTGCTCTGTTATCGCCTCTGTGTTCAGTTTATGGTTTGTTTCGCACCAGTTGTTAAATGAATCCGAAGCGGCTAGATACACGCAACCTCGAAGCCAGGATTGACTTCATACTGAACCTGGAGTTACATAGAAACATAGAAGATTGACGGTAGAAAAAGGCCTCCTGGTCCATCTCGTCTGCCCTTATACTATTTTGTGTATTTTATCATAGGATGGATCTGTGTTTATCCCAGGCATGTTTAAATTCAGTTCCTGTGGATTGACCAACCACTTCTGCTGGAAGTTTTCCCAAGCATCTACTACCCTTTCAGTCAAATCATATTTTCTCACCTTGCTTCTGATCTTTGGACCAGATTATTTACCAGATTATGGGACCGTCTTCTGCCACACAAATCCCAGTGACCAGTTAGGTCCCACAGAGTTGGTCTTCTCCATGTCCCGTCAACCAGACAATGCCGTCTGGCGAGGCCTAGGGGAAGAGCCTTCTCTGTGATGGCCCCGGCCCTCTGGAATCAACTCTCCCCAGAGATTCACACTGCCCCCGCCCTCCTCGCCTTTCGCAAGAGTCTTAAGACCCACCTATGTCGCCAGGCATGGGGCAGCTAGATCATGCCAGCCCCCCTCCGTGACCATTAAATGTTATGTGTGGATGTGACTGAGTTAATTGACTGCTTTTTAATGTAGTGGGATCCTAGCTTATAGTTTTAACTAATTAGATTTGTATACATATTGTTTTTGTGTTGTATGCTATGAGCCGCCCCGAGTCTTCGGAGAAGGGCAACATATAAGTCTAATAAATAATAATAATAATAATAATAATAATAATAATCAACAATAATAAAAATCAACAGACGATCCAAAGTGCAGACTCTGTAAAGAAACAGATGAAACAATCGATCACATACTCAGCTGCTGCAAAAAGATCGCACAGACTGACTACAAGCATAGACATGATGCTGTGGCACAGATGATCCACTGGAACTTGTGCCGGAACTACCATTTACCAGTGGCAAAGAACTGGTGGGATCATAAGCCCGAAAAAGTGGTCAAAAATGAACAAGCAAAACTACTGTGGGACTTCCAACTTCAGACTGACCGAATTCTGAAGCACAACACACCAGACATTGTGACCGTGGAGAAAAAGAAAGTATGGATCATCGACATCGCAATCCCAGGAGACAGCAGAATTGAGGAGAAGCAGCTAGAGAAATTAGTGAAATACGGAGATCTAAAAATCGAGCTGCAACGACTCTGGTCCCAGTGGTCCTTGGCACGCTGGGCGCAGGGCCAAAGGATCTCAGCGGACATTTGAAAACCATTGGAATTGACAAAATCTCCATCTGTCAATTGCAAAAGGCCGCTTGACTGGGAGTAATTCGCCCCTACATCCCGCAGTCCTAGGTGCTTGGGAAGCGCCCGACTGGGGATGAAATACGAAATCCAGCATAGTGATCTCGTTTGCTGTGTTGTACTGACATAACAACAACAACAACAACAACAACAACAACAACAACAACAACAATAATAATAATAATAATAATAATAATAATAATAATAAAAGCCAAGGAAATATTCCAAGGATTGGATTGCACCCAAATTTAACAGCAACTTGCCTACCCGATTCTTTCATTTGAAATTCTGCCTTCAGCGCCAAATTGCCACCCTCTTCTGCAATAAAACATCATTATTTTGAAAGCAGTCATAGCAGCGCCAACATTCCTTTAAGGAGAGAAAGAATTTGACGTAATTGCACGGGGTTGATAAACTTCAAAAAAGCTGTTCCACCTGGAAACTCTGGTTTGAGCCGATCTGATCGAAATCTAGGAACGTTCTAGGAAAGCTAATTTTACCCTTATTGTTTACAATCCGTAGCTGATTAAGCTGAGCGTGTTAAACGGCATGTTTTTAGCCGTCCAAATCCTGATTTTAATGGCCTCTATCACGAGAACACAGGCCCTTCATCAAACCGCTTAAAGACAACTTAATTTTCTAAAAATAAAAGAATGTTTACTAGTTTTTCCAAGTTTTTAACAACAACATCTTTATAGTTTAATACAGATCTACACCCGATTTCTTACGTTTGTTACATTTATTATATCACCTCTTTATATGTATGCTACATTACATGTTTATACATTCCTTTTAATACATCCTTTCACATTTTATCCCAGTCCTTGTCTTTGTTACCAATCTAATCGTACCAATTATCTCATAATACTCTATAAATTTTGTCTATGGTATTATTTTCTGGCGGGATATCTTTGTTTTTCCAGAATTGTGCATAGGGTACTCTTGCAGCTGTAATTATGTGGGTAATTAAATATTGTATTTTGGGGTGGGTAGGTATTTTCTCATCCTCATTCCCAGAAGCATACATTCTGGGGTAAATTCTACATGCTTGCATTGGCTGCCGATCAGTTTCCGGTCACAATTCAAAGTGTTGGTCATGACCTTTAAAGCCCTTCATGGCATCGGACCAGAATATCTCCGGAACCGCCTGCTACCACACGAATCCCAGCGACCGATAAAGTCCCACAGAGTTGGCCTTCTCCGGGTCCCGTCGGCTAAACAATGTTGCTTGGCGGGCCCCAGGGGAAGAGCCTCCTCTGTGGCGGCCCCAGGCCCTCTGGAACCAACTCCCCCCCGGAGATTAGGACTGCCCCCACCCTTCCTGTCTTTCGTAAACTACTTAAGACTCACTTATACCTCCAGGCATGGGGGAGTTGAGACACTTTTCCCCCAGGCTATTTTTTATACTTTGTTTTATGTTTGGTATGAATGTTGCTGTTTGGTTTTTAAGTAATGATAGGGTTTTATATGTTTTTAATATTAGATTTGTTCCACTGTTATATTGTTTTTATTGCTGTTGTGAGCCACCCCGAGTCTTCGGACAGGGGCTGCATACAAATCTAATAAACAAACAAACAAACAAACAAACAAATCAATCAATCAATCAATCAATCAATCAATCAATCAATCAATCAATCTGTTTCAGTTATCTCCAATAGCCACTTATGAGTCCTTTTCCAAAATCCTTTTGCCTTAGGACGTGTCCTCCACAAATGAAAGAAGGTGCCTATTTATTTGTTGCATTTCCAACAAGTTGGGTTCAGATTTAGGTAATTTTTTTGCTAATCTGTAAGGAGCCAAATTCCACCTGTAGTTTTCTTTAAAAGCTGCCTTCTGCTGCACGAATCCCAGCGACCAGTCAGGTCCCACAGAGTGGGTCTTCTCTGGGTCGCGTCAACCAAACAATGTCGCTTGGCAGGACCCAGAGGAAGAGCCTTCTCTGTGGCGGCCCCGGCCCTCTGGAACCAACTCCCCCCAGAGATTAGAATTGCCCCCACCCTCCTTGCCTTTCGAAAGTTGCTCAAAACCCACCTCTGCCGCCAGGCATGGGGGAATTGAGATACACTTTCCCCCTAGGCCTTTACAATTTTATGCATGGTATGTCTGTATGGACCAGATTATTTACCAGATTACGGGACCGGAGAGGGGCGGCATACAAATCTAAATAATAAATAAAATAAATAAATAAATAAATAAATAAATGTATGATTGGTTTTTATATAATGGGCTTTTAACTGTTTTTAGTATTGGATTTTGTTATATATTGTTTTATTGCTGTTGTTAGCTGCCCCGAGTCTGCGGAGAGGGGCGGCATAGAAATCCAATAAATAAATAAAAATAAAATAAATTTCATAATTTTACAATTAATGTTGCAGGTCTTCTCCCTATCATTGGTTCTTTAACCAACCTTAGACAAAATCTAAATCTAATAAAATCTAATAAATTAAACTAGACTTCCCAGATGGTGGTAGTGTAAAAGGGTAGATTTTTTTAAAAAAAAATTCATATCCCTTTAACAAAAAAAAGGAACTTGCAAACAATGTATGAATGAAACATGGATGAGTAAGTATAGTGTAAGGTCCCAAAATGTATTTGAGTCACCAGAATGCTGAAGAGATACAGAGAGAGAGAGAGCGAAGAAAAGGCTTGGAAAAATATCATCTTAAATTTGTAATTTAATTCTTTGGTTCTCTTGTGTGTGCGTGCATGCTTTGTGCCTGTGTCCTGTTGTGGTTAGCTCTGGCCCAGCTCCTGCCCCAAGGAATGTGCAGGTGGATGTGGGGGAAACATCCACATGCCGCAGGCCTGTTTTGCTCCCGATGGAATCTGTCGACGAAGCCTCCTCTGACCAAGGAAGCGTGAGTGACAGGGAAGAGGGGAGTTTGGCAGACAGCCCAGGAGGAGATCAATCATCTGTATCATCCCTGGATTCTCAACAAGAATTAATGACACATCCACGCATGCGTAGAGTGATGCATAGGAGACAACAACTGAAGGATTATTACAAGAGAAAATGAGGCCACCTGTGGTTGGGTGGGGCTGTTGTAATTAGTGCTACAGATAAAAGTGCAGCCTGGTGTTTTAGCCTCATGGCAGTTTATCTGATTCATTGTTTCGTCAAGATCGTGAGACATGGTCAGGTATGCCGCGAAGAAGGAAGCTCAGGTTCCGGTCTCGCAACTTTTTGCTGAGAGAGAGAGAGAGTGAGAGTGAGAGAGAGAAAGAAAGCAAGAGAGAGAGAAAGAGAGAGAAAGAAAGCAAGAGAGAGAGAAAGAGAGAGAGAGAGAAAGCAAGAGAGAAAGAAAAGAGAGAGAAAGCAAGAGTGAGAGAGAAATAAAGCAAGAGAGAGAAAAGGAGAGGAAGGGAGAGAGAGAGAGAAAGAGAAATGAGCAAAAAGGGGAGGAAAAAAAGAGAAATGAGAAAATGATTGAGACAGAGAATGAGAGGAAAGAGAGAGAAACCAAAGAGAGAGAAGTGACTCTTGATTTAAAGCATATGATAAAAAGCACCCAAAGAATAAGAGAAAAACCCCCAGCCCTCACCTGTTTTTGGATATGGTTTAAGAGTGTGTATACACACACACACACAAGGGGGGGAAAGACAGGGATGGAAAAAGAGAGGAGAGTGTCTTAGAGTGTCATTTTGTGTCATTTTGGTGGGTGGTGTGCCCCAGAATTTTGTAAATGTAAAAAATGTGCCGCGGCTCAAAAAAGGTTGAAAATCACTGCGTTAGATGATCGAAGCCACCCCACGGGCTCCCCCGCTGGCTGGATGCATTGAGTTGAGGGCGCAGGCGCTCCAAGTAAAGTTGCCTCAGCTCGGGAATTCTGCAGCTGACGCCCTCTGCTCGGAGCGCCTTCGCCGACCGCTGCACCCTCCCAAAGGCACCCCTGAAGGCGAGAAATTAGGGTAGGGGCTGATGGAGCCGAGCCCCATCCACTGGGTAGGAGGTCGGGGTCTGCTCTAGTGCGAAAATAAAAGAGTTCACCGCGTCTGCCGGGACTCCACCGGTTCCTGCTTTCCTCGCGATTCATCAGGAAAGCAGGAACCGGAGCAGTCCCAGCAGACGCGGTGAACTCTTTCATCCTCGCACTGGAGCGGACCCCGACCTCCGCGGACTGGTTACAGATAGCGGGCGGGCTGAATGCAGCCCCCGAGCTGCCCTTTGCCCAGGTCTGCTCCAGAGGGTGAAACGGCCTTCTCCAAGGCCAAAAATCAGCTAGTTAGAGTGTGCATGCACACTGCAGCTGACACAGGGAAATGTCTTGTGTATCCTCCAATATGGCTCCATGTGCCACTTGTGGTACGCATGCCATAGGTTTGCCATCATGGTCTATACTATTCTAGTTGTCATTTACCATTCTAATACGAGGGTCGACCAGAAAGAAATGCACCACATTTTTTTTTCTCAGCCTACATTAATGGTACAAATGCAAAACTGTGGATATACAGTGGTACCTCTACCTAAGAAAGTCTCTACTTACGAACCTTTCTAGATAAGAACCGGGTGTTCAAGATTTTTTTGCCTCTTCTCAAGAACCATTTTCCACTTACAAACCTGAGCCTCCGAAACTGTAACCGGAAAAGGCAGGGAGAAGCCTCTGTGGGCCTCTCTAGGAATCTCTTGGGAGGAAACAGGGCCGAAAAAGGTGGGGAGAAGTCTCTGTGGGGCCTCTCTAGGAATCTCTTGGGAGGAAACAGGGCCGAAAAAGGTGGGGAGAAGTCTCTGTGGGCCTCTCTAGGAATCTCTTGGGAGGAAACAGGGCCGAAAAAGGTGGGGAGAAGTCTCTGTGGGGCCTCTCTAGGAATCTCTTGGGAGGAAACAGGGCCGAAAAAGGTGGGGAGAAGTCTCTGTGGGGCCTCTCTAGGAATCTCCTGGGAGGAAATAAACCCGGAAAAGGCAAGGAGAAGCCTCCGTGGGGCCTCTCTAGGAATCTCATGGGAGGAAACAGATCCGGAAAAGGCGGGGAGAAACCTCTGTGGGGCCTCTCTAGGAATCTCCTGGAGGAAAAAGGGTCAGAAAAGGCAGGGAGAAGCCTCCGTGGGGCCTCTCTAGGAATCTCCTGGGAGGAAACAGGGCCAGAAAAGGTGGGGAGAAGCCGTCATGGGGCCTCTCTAGGAATCTCCTGGGAGGAAATAAGGCCAGAAAAGGTGGGGAGAAGCCTCCGTGGAGCCTCTCTAGGAATCTCCTGGGAGGAAACAGGGCCTCCACCCTCCCTGTGGTTTCCCCAGTCGCACACATTATTTGCTTTTGCATTGATTCCTATGGGAAAAATTGCTTCTTCTTACAAACTTTTCTACTTAAGAACCTGGTCACGTAACAAATTAAGTTCTTAAGTAGAGCTATTGCTGTATTTGCAAACTTTGACAAATCTGGCACCGTAAGCAGAGCGTGAGAGCTCTTTTTTTTTCTTTTTCCTACACTGGTGGAAAACTTTGCAAAGGCCCTTAAGATTTTATCCTCCGGTCCAAAGCAAACAGATGTTCTCACCAGCTTTTACTTAGTGGAAGTGGCTGACGGATTATTTGAATCACCAGCCCTTGGGTTGATTTCTTCCGACACAAAACAGCACCGCCCAGACGGGAAGGAAAAATGCTTTGCAACGAGGAACAATGTGAAATTCCAAGACTGTTGCAGCTGAAATTTTTCTTTCCTGCCCTTGATTTTAAAGGCGAGCACAACCCGTGAAAAATCTTCCTCCAATCGCAGAAATAGAAACTGAAAAAATAAACATAGATGTTGTCCAAAGTTGGGATTCCAGGAGTCACTTTCAAGAATAGAGTATTTATATAAATCAATTAGTAATTAAGTTGGTAATTGGATTAATTACCTATAAAGTCCTTCATGGCACCGGACCAGGGTATCTACGAGACCGCCTTCTGCCGCATGAATCCCAGCAACCGGTTAGGTCCCACAGAGTGGGCCTTCTCCGGGTCCCGTCAACAAAACAATGTCATTTGGCAGGGCCCAAGGGAAGGGCCTTCTCTGTGGCGGCCCCGACTCTCTGGAACCAACTCCCCCCGGAGATTAGAATTGCCCCCACCCTCCTCGCCTTTCGCAAGCTCCTAAAAACCCACCTCTGCTGTCAGGCATGGGGGAACTGAGATATTCTTTCCCCCTTGGCCTTTACAATTTATGCATGGTATGTTTGTTTCTTTGTATGTTTGGTTTTAGTAATAAGGGTTTATTAGTTGTTGTAGTATTGGATTTACATGCTGTTTTGTTACTGTTGTTAGCCGCCCCGAGTCTACGGAGAGGGGCGGCATACAAATCCAATAAATAAATAAATAAATAGATAGAAAGATAGATAGATAGATAGATAGATAGATAGATAGATAGATAGATAGATAGAAAGAAAGAAATATTTGGTGATATTATTGGGTTTATTTTTTGCCCTTTGACTATGCTACTGTAAGGATTCTTCAAATGTTTTTTTTAAAGGGTATTTTATTAATAGGGGTTAACTATTTGTAAAGGGTATTGATTATATATGAAAATTGATATGGAAGCGATTAGGAGAGATTTGAAACATTTCAGCCTATTCAATGTGAGATATACTAGAATTCGGAACAGCTTAAATGGGGTCTTAGCTAACAATATATTTCTATAGCATTAGGAAAAGGGATCCTCAATCTGAGTATTGCATTGGCAGTTCTGTGTTAGCAAAAACTTCAGAAGAGAAGGATTTAGGGGTAGTGGTTTCTGACAGTCTCAAAATGGGTGAGCAGTGTGGTCGGGCGGTAGGAAAAGCAAGTAGGATGCTTGGCTGCATAGCTAGAGGCAGGAAGAGGGAGATTGTGATCCCACTGTATAGAGCACTGGTGAGACCCCATTTGGAATAATACTGTGTTCAGTTCTGGAGACCTCACCTACAAAAAGATATTGACAAAATTGAACGGGTCCAAAGACGGGCTACAAGAATGGTGGAAGGTCTTAAGTATAAAACGTATCAGGAAAGACTTCATGAACTCAATCTGTATAGTCTGGAGGACAGAAGAAAAAGGGGGGACATGATCGAAACATTTAAATATGTTAAAGGGTTAAATAAGGTTCAGGAGGGAAGTGTTTTTAATAGGAAAGTGAACACAAGAACAAGGGGACACAATCTGAAGTTAGTTGGGGGAAAGATCAAAAGCAACGTGAGAAAATATTATTTCACTGAAAGAGTAGTAGATCCTTGGAACAAACTTCCAGCAGACGTGGTTGGTAAATCCACAGTAACTGAATTTAAACATGCCTGGGAGAAACATAGATCCATCCTAAGATAAAATACAGGAAATAGTATAAGGGCAGACTAGATGGACCATGAGGTCTTTTTCTGCCGTCAGTCTTCTATGTTTCTATGTTTCTATGTTAGCTTGGGGTGGACCTTGAAGCTTTCTCCTGCAGCTTTCAGACTGGATGACAACCGGATCCGCCGAAAAAATTCCACTTCCTCCTTGTGTGTGTTATATAAGAGAGAGAGGAAGCCAATGTTTTCTTTAATGACAGTTTGGCACCTCCTTATCGCTGTAAGTTGAGTAGCGTCTTCCAGGAGAGGCGGTTCTGGCCATTCTTCTTCACCGGTGTCATCATTGTGTGTGTGTTTGTGTTTGTGTAAGGAAGGCATTGTCGAGAATCTCCGTGGGAGTGACCAGCATTATTTTAAAATTATCTCCTTCTTGATTGTTTTGCTGTCTTCTTAGAACACATCTCAGACATCAACACCCTTGAAAATGTCCAAAGATATTTCACTCCTCCACTCGAAACAGAATAGCCTACGAAAATAGACTAACTATCCTGGGCCTAGAAAGCCTAGAACTACGGCGCCTAAAACACGATTTGAGTATTGCCCACAAGATGATATGCTACAATGTCCTACCGGTCAATGACTACTTCAGCTTCAACCACAACAACACAAGAGCACGCAACAGATTCAAACTTAATACGAACCGCTCCAAACTTGACTGTAAAAAATATGATTTCAACAATCGAGTTATCGAAGCGTGGAACTCATTGCCGGACTCAATTGTGTCAACCCCTAACCCCCAACACTTCTCCCTTAGACTCTCCAGGATTGACCTCTCCAGGTTCCTAAGAGGACAGTAAGGGGCGTACATAAGTGCACTGGTGTGCCTTTCGTCCCCTGTCCAATTGTCTTTCCTTTCTTTCATCTATCATATATATTCTCTTCCTTTCATATATCCTCTCCTCTAAGTTCACTTTCACCCTCATTTATATTATCACATGTCTATTTTTCTTCCTATGTATTTGTGTATTGGACAAATGAATAAATAAATAAAAATAAAATAAATAAACAGAGGTCCCCAAACCACAACAACACACGAGCACACAACAGATACAAACTTAAAGTAAACTGCTCCAAACCCAACTGCAGGAAATACGACTTTAGTAACTGAGTAGTTGATGCATGGAACTCACTACCAGACTCTGTAGTATCATCACCTAACCCCAAAAACTTTACCCTTCAACTGTCCACTGTTGACCTCTCCTCATTCCTAAGAGGTCAGTAAGGGGCGTGCATAAGTCCACCAGCGTGCCTTCCGTCCCCTGTCCTAATGTTTCTCTTTTACTAGGATCATGTAGTTAAACATTGTTATATTTTTGTATACCACCAATACGTACTTGACAAAGCAAACAAATTAATTAAGCCGTCACTTAAAACACATTACACCGCAATCACACTGATAAGTCGCTTGTCCTCAACGCCTGAGTCTACTAAAACCCAGGGCATCTTCTCTACCGACAGAGGTTTACATAACAGTTTTCAAGGAATTTCAGCCGATACGAAAGAGAGTTCAGTTTGGGGAAGTGGTTATGGCGGAAGGAGAGAAACCGGGAGACTGTGAGTTCTAGTCTTAGTTTAGACACAAAGCTAGCTGGGGGAACTTGACTGCAAGGGCAAATTATTTTTTTTAAAATCTTGCTGAGAAAACTGGAAAGACCTCTCTCTCACCTGTCTATTCTTTCTTTCTCTCTCTCTCGCTCCATCCCTCCATCCCTCCATCCATCATCCATCTACCTGTCTCTATCACCTCTCTATCTATCATTTATCTCTATCACCTCTCTTTTTTTCTATTTTTTCTCTATCCACCCATCCATCCATCCGTTTACCTCTCTCTGTCACATCTCTATCTATCATTTGTCTCTATCACCTCTCTTTTTTCTATCTCTCTCTCATCGTTCTCTCTCCATCCATCCATCCATTCATCCATCCATCCATCTATCTATCTCTATCATCTCTATCTATCTATCATTTATCACCTCTCTATTTATCACCTCTTTATCACCTCTCTTTTTTCTATTTCCCTCTCATCTTTCTCATCTTTCTCATCTCTCTGTCCGTCTATCTATCTATCTATCTATCTATCTATCTATCTATCTATCATCGTCTGTCTGTCTGTCTGTCTGTCTGTCTGTCTGTCTGTCTGTCTGTCTGTCTATCTATCTATCTATCTATCTATCTATCATCTATCTATCTATCTATCTATCATCTCTCTCTCTCTCTCTCTCTCTCTCTCTATCTATCTATCTATCTATCTCTATCTATCTATCTATCTATCTATCCATCTATCTATCTATCCATCCATCCATCTATCATCTCTCTCTCTCCATCCCATCTCTGCATTTATTTTCCTGCATGCTACATTTTATCCAAGGTTTGGGTCTAAAGAATAGTGGATCCCTTTAACACATATCATGGTAATCCACCCCACCCACCCCACTCCAACCTCAACTCCAATCCCAACTCCAATCCCAAACCCAACTCCAACCCCAACTCCAACCCCAACTCCAACCCCAACTCCAACCCCAACTCCAACCGCAAACTCAAACAACCCATTCTGGTTGAATGAAGGTTATGCTTGTCATTAACCTGAGGTGGGGATTTACCCATCTGATGTAATTTTGAGAGTTTGCATTGCACCAAATCATATATGAACCACATGGGTTGAGTCCATACGCTACAATAATCCCAAAATCTGGCTGGCTAATTTACCGTTCATCCCTTAGTGAAGATGTTTCCGATGAAAAGATTGGGGGTTAATTATAGTTCAGATAGCTGTGAATAAACACCGAGCTCACCACAAGTGCTATCCGATGTCACGAGTAACTCACTTCAAAATTGAAGCTAATGCTTCCTTTCAATGCTTGTCCATATTTAAACTGTTGTAGGCAAACATTGGAGCACCTCTGGGTCAAATGGCAGGTTTCGAGAAATCCTTAGCCAAACAAATCGACACAGCTTCCAAATGGCACACAATTGTTATACGCGGCATCTTTCTATGAATTGGATCACACATTGTGGCACAGGCGTTTGCAGATTGAAAATATGAAAATGAATAATATGGCAGGCAGAGATATTTGGAAATTCATCCAGTCTCCTGGTGATTTGGCCCAAAGTCAGCCAGACAGCTTTCATTGCTAAAGCGGGGCTTGAACTCCCAGTGTTTGGGTTTCTAGCCCCTTTTTATAGAAACATAGAAGATTGACGGCAGAAAAAGACCTCATGGTCCATCTAGTCTGCCCTTATACTATTTCCTGTATTTTATCTTAGGATGGATATATGTTTATCCCAGGCATGTTTAAATTCAGTGATTGCGGATTTACCGACCATGTCTGCTGGACGTTTGTTCCAAGCATCTACTCCTCTTTCAGTCAAATAATATTTTCTCCCGTTGCTTCTGATCTTTCCCCCAACTAACCTCAGATTGTGTCCCCTTGTTCTTGTGTTCACTTTCCTATGAAAAACACTTCCCTCCTGGACCTTATTTAACCCTTTAACATATTTAAATGGTTCAGTCGTGTCCCCCCTTTCCCTTCTGTCCTCCAGACTAGACAGATTGAGTTCATGAAGTCTTTCCTGGTAAATTTGATGCTGAAGACCTTCCACCATTTTTGTAGCCCGTCTTTGGACCCGTTCAATTCGATCCATATGTTTTTGTAGGTGAGGTCTCCAGAACTCAACGCAGTCTTCCAAATGTGGTCTCACTACTTTCTCTCTTTCCCTCTTAGTCTTCTCTTGAATGATTTCAGTTCTACTAAAACCAGCTGATGTGATATTTATTTATTTATTTATTTATTCATTCATTCATTCATTCATTCATTCATTCATTTATTAAATTTGTATGCCGCCCCTCTCTGTAGACTATACAAATCTAATAACACGAAGTTAAAAACCCATAATTTTAAAAAACATGCACACAACACACCATACATAAATTATATAGGCCTGGGGAAGATATTTCAATTCCCCCATGCCTGACGGCAGAGGTAGGTTTTGAGAAGTTTACGAAAGGCAAGGAGGGTGGGGGCAGTTCTAATCTCTGGGGGGGAGTTGGTTCCAGAGGGCCGGGGCCGCCACAGAGAAGGCTCTTCCCCTGGGTCCTGCCAAATGACATTGTTTAGTCGACGGGACCCGGAGAAGGCCAACTCTGTGGGACCTAACTGGTCGTTGGGATTCGTGCGGCAGATCCTGATCCTATCCCTCTGTTAATGCTGACAACCAACAGTTGTGAAAGAAGTCACCATGGATGGTTGTTGAGCCAACCCTGAGATAGCACTGTATTTTATGATCTGTTCATTGTTTGAGTTGTCGGACAGGCTTTTGATCCACGACTGTAAAACTGTTGAAATTTGGATTATTTCTGGAATTTTTTCCTTTCTCTCCCTGACCGAGCAACCAAGGTTTGACAAGCATTCAGTCTGACATTTTAATTCGGCGTCGCGAATACTGTGAAGCTAACATCCTGAAATTTTTGGCTGTATTTGAAGAGCTGGATCCCCTTGTTCTCCAAGCAACTTTGGAGCGTTTGTTCTGTTTATTAGAAGCTGCCAAAAGTTAATTGTTGCTTAAACAAAGCTGAGAGCTTGCAGTTCTATAACGGAGACTTAAATGAGCTGGCTCTCAACAGCAGCTTTAAATATATATATATATATCTCTTTTACCTGTAGCTAAACTTTGTAGACAGTGTAATGGACTTCTCAAATAAATCTGGCCAGGGTGGAAATTGGATGCTTCGTTGTTCTCCGCTAATCCTCCTGTGTTTTCAAAAACGGTGGCCTTAAAATTAGTTCCTTCTGCCCCAGCAAGCGCGGTTAAATTGTTATGCAATATATGTTGTGTATTCGGTAAGGCTATTAATAAAATGCAGTTTGATAAGTTTACTTTTCTGTATTGATCTAAACTAGAATTAGTGTTATTTTTCTGTATTAAGAAGACTTCTGTACTGGAATTGTAGCTCCTTTTTGTGTTAAATGTTGTATGTCTTGTCTTATATTTTTTTTAAAATTGTCAGAAGGCATAAAAATTGAATTGAAAAATTGATTTTTGTTTGTTTGTTTATTTAATTAATTTATATGCTGCCCAACTCCTGAATGACTCTGGCTGGCTTGCAACAATAAAAAACAAAGACAATGTAAAAAAAAACTATTTAAAAACCCAATAGTAAAAACATACATATCTTTTCTGGGTCATATCTAAAGGATCTATCATTTAATCAATGGCCCCCATGCTAGTTGATTAAATGATTACACAGTTAGATGCTCTTTGCCATGATTGTGTGTGTGTGAGAGAGAATGAGAAAGAGAATAAAAGAAAGAATGAGAGAGAGAGAGAATGAGAGAGGGAATGAGAGAAAGAAAGAGAGAGAGAGGGAAGGGGAAAGAGAGAAGAGAGAAAGAGAGAGAGAACAAGAGAGAGAGAGAATGAGAGAGAGAGAACATGAAAGAAAGAATGAGAGGGAGAGAGAAGAATGAAAGAGAATGTGAGAAAGAACCAGAGAGAATGAGAGAGAGAAAATGAGAGAGAGAATGAGAGAAAGAATGAGAGAGAGAGGGGGGCAATGGGAGAGAGAGAAGAGAGAAAGAGAGAGAGAACAAGAGAGAGAGAGAATGAGAAAGAGAGAGAAAATGAAAGAAAGAATAAGAGTGAGAGAGAATAATGAAAAGAATGTGAGAAAGAGCCAGAGAGAATGAGAGAGAGAAAACGAGAGAGAGAATGAGAGACTGAACAAGAGGGATAGAAAGAGAGAGACAGAGAGAGAGAGAGAGAGAAAGAGAATGAGAGAGAGAGAGAATGAGAGAAAGAACAAGAGAGAGTGAATGAGACAGAAATGGAAGGAGAGAAAGAATGAGAGAGAAAATGAGAGAGAGAACAAGGGAGAGAGAGAGAATGAGAGAGAAAGAGAATGAGAGAAAGAATGAGAGAGAGAGAGTGTAAGAGAGAGAATTGAAGAAACCTCTTGGATGAAAAGCAAAATGCTTTCAAAGAAAAACCAGAAAGTCTAGTTGCCTCTTGGAAAAGCACCTTTGGGGAGAGAAAGAGCGCGAGAGAGGGAGAGAGTTAGAGAGAGAGAGAAGGAGGGAGGTAGAGAAAGAGAGAGCGAGAGTGAAATATTAAGATTGTAATAAGTCTGATTTAAAACCTTTCTCGTTCTTTTTAACGATGGTTTAAAACTCGAGTTAATTTTACAACACGGAGGAGGTTTGACTGCAGCCTCGTTTTCTTTGGCAACATTTTTTTTTTAAATTTATGCACCCACTAAATTTTGGTTTGGGAAACAAGTCAAAGGGAGAAAGGAACAGCAGACAAACACATTTCTCTGGATAGGGTTGTGTAACGGACAGCCCCGAAGCCCCCAGTGCCTGGTGATTGGTGTCAGTCAATGCTGTGTCTCGATAGTTGCCGTGGATTTATTTAAATAAAATTTAAATAATTTTTTTATTAGTTTAGTTTGCTGTTTGTGCAAATATCATATTTTTCAGCATACAATACGCACCTGAGTATAAGAATCTGCTTATCTGTTATTCATCTGGCTAGCATCCCTAGTCTGGTCAGCTTCAACACATTGTTTTATCCCCTAGTTAAGACTTTAAAAAAACCTTATTTAGAGAGAGTAACAATGAAAGAGCTTGCAAGCCAGTAAGAGCTGGGAACATCGTTAGCACCTGGTTAGGGCTGGGAAGAAAGATTTGGAGCAGTTAGGGCAATGAAAAAAACACCCTACAAAGACAGGATTTGGAAAACTAAACATTGTCATTTGGCGGGACCCAGGAGAAGAGCCTTCTCTGTGGCGGCCCCGACCCTCTGGAACCAGCTCCTCCCAGATATCAGAGTTGCCCCCACCCTGCTCGCCTTTCGTAAGCTCCTTAAAACCCACCTCTGTCGTCAGGCATGGGGGAATTGAAATTTTTTCCCTTCCCCCTAGGCTTATAGAATTTATACATGGTATGCTTGTTTGTATGATTGGTCTCTTAAATTGGGGTTTTTTATATTGTTTTTTAATATATTAGATTTGTTACATTGTTGTTTTTATTGTTGTTAGCCACCCCGAGTCTTTGGAGAGGGGCGGCATACAAATCTAATAAATAAATAAATAAATAAATAATAAATAAAACATTCTTGACAGAGAGTAACAATGAAAGAGCTTGCAAGTGGGTAAGAGCTAGGAACATTGTTAGCACCTGGAAAGAAACATTTGGAGCAAGTTAGAGCAATGGAAAAAACCCTGCAAAGACTTAGAGCTTGGAAAATATTCTTTGCAGAGAGTAACAATGAAAGAGCTTGCAAACCAGTAGGAGCTGAGAACATCCTTAGCACCTGGAAACAAACATTTGGAGCAAGTTAGAACAATGAAAAAAAAAACCCTGCAAAGACTTAGAGCTTGGAAAATATTCTTTGCAGAGAGTAACAATGAAAGAGCTTGCAAACCAGTAGGAGCTGAGAACATCCTTAGCACCTGGAAACAAACATTTGGAGCAAGTTAGAACAATGAAAAAAAAACCCTGGAAAGACTTAGGGCTTGGAAAACATTCTTCGCAGAGAGTAACAATAAAAGAACCATCTTTCGGCTGTGGCGAGGGGACGTTTGCCCAGGTTGGCCTGGTGCACCAGTTGCGGCCCTATTTGGACCGGGAGTCACTGCTCACAGTCACTCATGCCCTCATCACCTTGAGGCTCGACTACTGTAATGCTCTCTACATGGGGCTACCTTTGAAAAGTGTTCGGAAACTTCAGGTCGTGCAGAATGCACCTGTGAGCGCAATCATGGGCTTTCCTAAATACACCCATGTCACACCAACACTCCGCAGTCTGCATTGGTTGCCGATCAGTTTCCGGTCACAATTCAAAGTGTTGGTTATGACCTATAAGGCCCTTCATGGCACCGGACCAGATTATCTCAGGGACCGCCTTCTGCTGCACGAATCCCAGTGACCAGTTAGGTCCCACAGAGTTGGCCTTCTCCGGGTCCCGTCAACTAAACAATGTCGCTTGGCGGGACCCAGGGGAAGAGCCTTCTCTGTGGCGGCCCCGGCCCTCTCGAACCAACTCCCCCCAGAGATTAGAATTGCCCCCACCCTCCTTGCCTTTCGTAAGCTTCTTAAAACCCACCTCTGCCGCCAGGCATGGGGGAACTGAGATATTCTTTCCCCCTAGGCCTTTACAATTTTATGCATGGTATGTCTGTATGTATGTTTGGTTTTATAATAAGGGTTTTTAACTGTTTTAATATTGGATTGTTATATGCTGTTTTTATTACTGTTGTTAGCCGCCCCGAGTCTACGGAGAGGGGCGGCATACAAATCCAATAAATAAATAATAAATAAAATAAGATAAGAGCTGGGAAGATCGTTAGCACCTAGTTAGGGCTGGGGGGAAAAAGCTACATTCTTTTAGGGAAGAGAAAGGTGCGTCTTATACTCCGAAAAATGTGGTAAATGAGCGGCAAACAAATATAAATAATAAATAAATAATAAATAAATGGAAAAACCCCTGCAAAGATTTAGAGCTTGGAAAATATTCTTTGCAGAGAGTAACAATGAAAGAGCTTGCAAACCAGTAGGAGCTGAGAACATCCTTAGCACCGGGAAAGAAACATTTGGAGCAAGTTAGAACAATGAAAAAAATCCTGCAAAGACTTAGGGCTTGGAAAACATTCTTTGCAGAGAGTAACAATGAAAGAGCCTGCAAGGTAAGAGTTGGGAAAATCTTTAGCACCTAGTTAGGGCTGGGGAAAAAAGCTCCAAAAAAGCTACATTCATAGTATAAGAAGCACCTGAATTTTCAGCTCCTCTTAGGGAGGAAAAAGGTGCATCTTATACTCTGAAAAATATGGTAATAGCTGTTTCTGGGTGCTTAGTAGCGGGGCCCAAATATTTCTTTGCGGCTTGGGAAAAACACTGGTCCTGAACCGGTTGTGAGTAGTGAAAAACCTGTAAAACTGGCTTGGGATGACAGGAGAAATATGCACACTCCAGGCAACAGCTACTTCACCCTGCCTACTAAGAGAATAACCAAAACATGCACCCTGTGTTGATGGGCGTGTAGATAGGAAAGACACTTATCAGTGTAATTAAAATAAAATTTAGCTCCTTATTAAAATAAAATGTATTTCGTGCAAAAGTGCACCAGCGTGCCTTCCGTCCCCTGTCCTCATGTTTCTCTTTTACCAGTATCATGTATATAAATACAAATCTAATAAATAAAATAAATATTATTATTGCTTTACTTGGGTTTTGTCCTTTAACCAATTTTACTTGGGTTTTGTGCTTTAACCAATTTTACTTGGGTTTTGTGCTTTAACCAATTGTACCATTCCCCCCGACCGATAAGGTCCCACAGAGTTGGCCTTCTCCGGGTCCCGTCGACTAAACAATGTCGTTTGGCGGGGCCCCAGGGGAAGAGCCTTCTCTGTGGCGGCCCCGGCCCTCTGGAATCAACTCCCCCCCCGGAGATTAGAACTGCCCCCACCCTTCTTGTCTTTCGTAAATTACTTAAGACCCACCTTTACTGCCAGGCATGGGGGAGTTGAGACACCTTTCCCCCAGGCTTTTTTTATATTTATGTTTGGTATGTAAGTGTTGTTTGGTTTTTTAAATATGATAGGGTTTTTATATGATTCTTTTTAATATTAGATTTGTTCCGCCATAGTATTGTTTTTATTATTGTTGTGAGGCGCCCCGAGTCTCCGGAGAGGGGCGGCATACAAATCAAATAAATAGATAGATAGATAGATAGATAGATAGATAGATAGATAGATAGATAGACGGCATACAAATCAAATAAATAGATAGATAGATAGATAGATAAATAGATAGATAAATAAATAAATAAATAGATAAGTAAATAAGTAAATAAGTAAATAAGTTAATAAGTAAATAAGTAAATAAGTAAATATTATATATCTGTATACCACCAATACATACTTGACAAAACAATCAAACAAACAAACAAATAAAATAAGATGGAACTGGTTGATAGAGCCACTGAACAGCTAAAATTGGACGCAATCCTGATCTTAAGAATACAGCGCTATAAATGTTTGCATTTTGCATTTTAAAGGGAGAACTGACCCTTCGCCTTAAGAATCCTTCATGTTAATTCTAATTTTTATTTATTCATTTATTGGATTTATAGGCCACCCCTGTCCGAGGACTTGGAGTGGTGTGTTGGTGGGTCTCCCAAGATTGGGGCCCAGTTCTTACATTTTGTTCCGAAGGCGATTTCAATATTTCAGTCCCGGTGTTTTATTTTCGATGTGGGAAAATCGGGATTTCAGTGCCCACATTCCAGTTTCTGATCAATTTCCTTCCTCGGAGCATTTTTTCTTGAATTACAGGGTGTCCTTCTCTGGGTCAATGAATGTGGATCCCTTGGTGGTGACAGGAATTGGTCAGTTGACTTGTGGTCAGAAATTGATGGCCTGAGGCCACCCATTCATCCCTAAGGTGGGATTAGAACTCACTGTCTCCTGCTCACCCTATTGGTTTTTGTGAGTAAGGTGGGACTAGAACTCCCAGTCTCCTGGCGATTGGCCCAAAGTCACCCAATTGGCTTTCATGCCTAAGGCGAGACTAGAACTCCCAATCTCCTGGTGATTGGCCCAAAGTCACTCAATTGGCTTTCGTGCATAAGGCGGGACTAGAACTCCCAATCTCCTGGCGATTGGCCCAAAGTCACCCAATTGGCTTTCGTGCATAAGGTGGGACTAGAACTCCCAGTCTCCTGGTGATTGGTCCAAAGTCTCCCAGTTGGCTTTCATGCATAAGGCGGGACTAGAACTCTCAATCTCCTCGTGATTGGCCTAAAGTCTCCCAGTTGGCTTTTGTGCATAAGGCGGGACTACAACTCTCAGTGTCCTGGTGATTGGCCCAAAGTCACCCAATTGGCTTTCGTACATAAGGCGGGACTAGAACTCCCAGTCTCCTGGCAATTGGCCCAAAGTCACCCAATTAGCTTTTGTGCATAAGGCGGGACTAGAACTCCCAGTCTCCTGGTGATTGGCCCAAAGTAACCCAGACAGCTTTCGTGCTTAAGGCGGGATTAGAACTCAAATTCTCTTGTTTTCTAGCCTGGCTCTGGACCAAATTCAATTACCCTTATTAATTTCCACCACATCAGCTATAATAAAACATGTCTTTGGGTTGCGTATGACTCTGTGCAAGAAGAATGTTAATGCTTGCAAAACAAGACACAGGTGGAGAAATAACCTTACAAGTGTTCTTCTCCCTGTTGTAATTTTGTATTACTGTTCAGTAAACCCAAAGTAATCTTATTAAAAATATTCAACTTTCCTCTATGCAACATTGGCACGTTGGTGCATATTGCCACGTTTAATGTTATTTCTTAACCTGTTTCCACCCCTCCAAGGAATCATTTAAAAAAAATACACAAAAACTTCACATAGTATGTATATACAGTGGTACCTCGAGATACGAGTTTAATTCGTTCCGGACCTGGGCTCTTAAGTCGAGCAGCTCTTATCTCGAACGACTTTTCCCCATAGGAATTAATGTAAATAATTTTAATTGGTTCCAGCCCTCAAAAAACTCACAAAGTTAGTCTAAATTATGCAGAAAGACATGTTTTTAATGAAGAAATGTACATGTACATATAAATGAATAATGAAGTTTCTTTCACTTAACTTGTAAACTTTCTTAAACTTTTAAATTTACATGTGTTCAACTTCTCTGCCACCCAATCCTGTAGGACAGAGGTCCCCAACCCTTTTTGCACCAGGGACCGGCTTTAAGCGATCAAGAGAGGAATGGGTGAATGAATGGACGGAGGGTGGGAAGGAAGGAAGGAAAGAGGGAAGGGACAGGAACAGAGGAAGGAAGCAAGGAAACTTATGAAAGGGGAGAGTAAGAGAGGAATGAGTGAAGGGAGGGAGGGAGGGAAGAAGGTGGGAAGGAGAAAGAAAAGAAGAAATAGAGGAAGGGAAGGTAAAAGAGAGAAAGAAAAAGAGCAAGAAAGAAAGAAAGAAAGGGGGTAGGGACAGGAACAGAGGAAGGAAGCAAGGAAACTTATGAAAGGGGAGAGTAAGAGAGGAATGAGTGAAGGGAGGGAGGGAGGGAAGAAGGTGGGAAGGAGAAAGAAAAGAAGAAATAGAGGAAGGGAAGGTAAAAGAGAGAAAGAAAAAGAGCAAGAAAGAAAGCTGCAAGCCCCCCCCCCCCCCCGAGCCCCCCAGGCCGGCTGCAACCTTTTAAAACACGTGCACCGCTTCGCAGATGTCTCCTGAAGCCGAACGCGGAAGTTAGCGTTTGGCTTCAGGAGACAGCTCCTTGGCGCTTGTATCTCAAATTTGGGCTTGTAAGTAGAACAAAAATATCTCTCCCCTCCCAGCTCTTATCTCGAGTTGCTCTTAAGTAGAGCAGCTCTTATGTCGGGGTTCCACTGTATAGACAGTCCTCAACTTACAATCACAATTGAGTCCGCCATTCCCGTTGTTAAGTGTGGCAGTTGTCATAAACACATGATTTTGATTCAGGTGAGGGTCGCAGGAATGTTGCAAATGGCTGTAAATGTGAAAAATAAGTCATTTTTCCCCCCTGGTGGCCTTGCAACTTTAAGTGGTCCCTCAATTATCGTAAATCTAGGACTACCCATAGGGCAGAATAAATGTTGGGGCCTTTTGGAAGATTGAAAGTCTGTAACCGATCACACTTTGGAGTTTTTCTATTTGTTTTAAGGTTGCTATGTAGAACGCCAAAACAGACACATTAATAAAAAAAACATCTTGCCTCTTGTGGTTTTGACAAGACCAGGCATAAATCAAACCCAGTTATTTGCGAATGATTCTCAGGAATAATAGGGAAATGATATATATGGGGATCGTCCCTCCGAAAGGAATTAATTTAAAAATATTGTATTTTCCAGAGTATAAGACGCAACTTTTTCCTCCCTAAAAGAGACGGAAAATTTGGGCGTGTCTTATATTCCGAATGTAGCTTTTCCAAGCTTTTTTTCCTAGCCTTAACAAGGTGCTAACAATCTTCCCAGATTGCAGGCTTGTTTTCATTGCTACTCCAAATAAGTTTTTTTCCAGCCTAAGTCTTTGCAGGCTTGTTTTCATTGCTACTCCAAATAAGTTTTTTTCCAGCCTAAGTCTTTGCAGGCTTGTTTTTATTGCTGGGTTTATTGCTGGTTTTTTTCAGCCCTAATGAAGTGCTAGCAATCTTCCTAGCTCTTACCAGCTTGCAGGCTTTTTCATTGCTACTCTTGCCAAAGTTTTTTTCCAGTCCTAAGCTTTTGAAGACTTTTTTTTCATTACTCTACTTGCTCTGAATAAGGTTTCCCCCCCTGTCTTAACAAGGTGCTAACTATCTTCCCAGCTCTTACTGGCTTGCAGGCTTTTTTATTACTACTCTCTCCGAATAAGATTTTTTCCAGCCATAAGTCTTTGCAGGCTTTTTTCTCATTGCTACTTGCTCCAAATAAGGTTTTTTCCAGCCCTAAGTCTATACAGGCTTGTTTTTATTACTAGATTTATTGCTAGGTTTTTTTCCAGCCCTAACAAAGTGCTAACAATCTTTCCAGCTCTTACCTTGCAGGCTTTTTCATTGCTACTCTCTCCAAAGTTTTTTTCCAGTCCTAATTCTTTGAAGGCTTGTTTTCATTTCTCTACTTGCTCTGAATACGTTTCTTCCCCAGTCCTAACAAGGTGCTAATGATCTTTCCAGATCTTACTGGCTTGCAGGCTTTTTCATTGCTACTCTCTCTGAATAAGGTTTTTTCCCACCCTAAGTCTTTGCATGCTTGTTTTTATTGCTAGGTTTATTGCTAGGATTTTTTTCAGCCCTAACGAAGTGCTAGAAATCTTCCAAGCTCTTACCGGCTTGCAGGCTTTTTCATTGCTACTCTCTCCAAAGTTTTCCCCCCAGTCCTAACTCTTTGAAGGCTTGTTTTCATTGCTCTACTTGCTTCGAATAGGTTTTTTCCCCAGTCCTAACAAGGTGCTAACAATCTTTCCAGATCTTACTGGCTTGCAGGCTTTTTCATTGCTACTCTCTCCAAAGGTTTTTTTCCCAGCTCTAAGTCATTGCAGGCTTTCTTTCACTGCTACTCACTCTAAATAAGATTTTTTTTCATCCCTAATAAGGTGCTAACAATCTTCCCAGCTCTTATCAGCTTGCAGGCTTCTTCATTGTTACTCTCTCCAAAGGTTTTTTTCAGCCCTAACCAGGAGATAAAATGATGGACTGAAGACACTAGCCAGATGAATACCTGATAGGCAGATCCCCCCTCCCCATTTTCATCCCCCAAAACTAAGGTGCTTCTTATACTCCGGAGTGTCTTATACTTTGAAAAATACAGTAATTATACACCCATACACCCTGCAGGTATAGTACGTGCTGGTTAAAACATGTCAGGTGTAGTTAATTAAAAGTCTTCCTAATTTATGAATGCTTAAAATAGCTTATTCATAGAAACATAGAAGATTGATGGCAGTAAAAGACCTCCTGGTCCATCTCGTCTGCCCTTATACTATTTCCTGCATTTTATCTTGGGATGGATCTATGTTTATCCCAGGCATGTTTCAATTCAATTCCTGCGGATTAAATAAATAAGTAAATAAATAAATTGCAAAAATTGTATTTTGTGTGTGGGTAAAATCTGAAGAAAAGTAGACAGGACAAATGTCCAGTTCCTCCTTATTGCTAAGGAAATCTACTTGCTGACGATGTCCTTCGACTGCAAAACAGCTGAGTTTTACTGAACAGCTAAGTTCCTTCTTTTCAGACGGAGTCGATCCAAAGGAGGCCGTTTTCCAAGCCTTAACAAAAGAAGAAGGGGAAAAAAAAAAGAACTTTCACAATCAAGAACGCAGAGTTCTATTTCAGAAGAAGTCGTTTTAGTTTATTATGTCTGATTAGTCGCACGGCCATCCAGAGATGTCAGACCGGATTTGGCATTTCGATCTACCTCTTGATTCCAAATGGTGGAAGGTCTTAAGCCTAAAACGTATCAGAAAAGACTTCATGAACTCAATCTGTATAGTCTGGAGGACAGAAGGAAAAGGGGGGACATGATCGAAACATTTAAATATGTTAAAGGGTTAAATAAGGTTCGGGATGGAAGTGTTTTTAATAGGAAAGTGAACACAAGAACAAGGGGACACAATCTGAAGTTAGTTGGGGGAAAGATCAAAGGCAACATGAGAAAATATTATTTTACTGAAAGAGTAGTAGATCCTTGGAACAAACCTACAGCAGACGTGGTTGGTAAATCCACAGTCACTGAATTTAAACATGCCTGGGATAAACACAGATCCATTCTAAGATAAAATACAGGAAATAGTATAAGGGCAGACTAGATGGACCAGGAGGTCTTTTTCTGCCGTCAGTCTTCTATGTTTCTATGTTTCCTTTCTAAAGACCTGGGATAGAGACAGACGTTGTATTGCGATGGTGTTAAAGGATATCGTTGGAGGATGTCAGCTGGAAAGAAAGCTGCCTTTTTGCAATTGACTGATGGTGACTGTTGTCAATGCTGATGATTAGTACAGGACAGGATAAGGAACAGGAAGAGAAGAAGAGTAGGATAGAGTAAGCTGGGTAGGGTACTGTAGAGTAGGGTAGAGTAGAGTAAAACAGAACAGAATAGAGAATAGAATAAAATAGAACAGAATAAAAAATAGAACAGAACAGAACAAAACAGAAAAGAAAATAGAATAGAACAGATTTGAACAGAACAGAATAGAAAATAGAATAGAACAGATTTGAACAGAACAGAATAGAGAACAGAATAAAATAGAACAGAATAGAAAATAGAACAGAACAGAACAGAAAATAGAATAGAACAGATTTGAACAGAACAGAAAAGAAAATAGAACAGAACAGAAAAGAAAATATAATAGAACAGATTTGAACAGAACAGAATAGAACAGAACAGAATAGAGAATTGAATTGAATCGAATCAAAAATAGAATAGAACAGAATAGAAAATAGAATAGAACAGAATAGAACAGAACAGAACAGAAAATCGAATTGAATTGAATCGAATGGTATGAATGCGAAACTTTAGAGATACATTATTTGACTTGTCAGGAGTGCGTGTGTAAATTTTGCCTTTCTTCAGACAGACAGCGTAGCTGCAGCAGTGTTTCGAAATGGTGTGTGTAAGTGATGTATGTTACAAGCAGCGTGTCGTCATTGAATTTCTCACTGTGGAGAAAGAAACTGTTGGGAACATTCACAAACGTTTGTGTACAGTTTATGGAGAATCTACAGTCGACAGAAGTACGGTTAGTCGCTAGGCATAGCTGAAGTTGAAGAAGAGGTGATTCGCACAATGCGGAAATGGCTTTGTGACCAGAACAAGGAGGGGTACAAACCGGGCATACCCCACCCTTGTGTCTCGCTGGAGGAAGGCCATAGTACAGGATGGAGATTACGTGGAAAAATAGGGAGTGTAGAAGAAACATCATTCTTTCTTGTGCGTAAGTGTCATTGTGTTTAATAAATAATGGTTGAAGAATAAAACTGTGGTGCATTGCTTTCTGGGCGACCCTTGTATTTTTTTTTGGTCTTTCTATTTTTATTTATTTTATTTTATTTATTTGTCAAACAATTATAGGGTGATAATTTGTACATATAAAACATTAGATAAGTACTGTAATGATAAAAAGAAGACAATAGGACAGGGACGGTAGGCACAGTGGTGCGCTTATGCCCGCCCCTTACAGACCTCTTAGAAAGGGGGAGAGGTCAACTGTAGATAGTCTAAGGTTAAAGATTTTGGGGTTAGGAGTAGAAACCACAGAATCAGGTAGTGCATTCCAGGCGTTGATTACTCTGTTGCTGAAGTCGTATTTTTTGCAGTCAGGTTTGGAGCGGTTGACATTTAGTTTAAATCGATTTCGTGCTCGTGTGTTGTTGCGGTTGAAGGTGAAGTAGTCGTTAACAGGTAGGACGTTTTGGTATATGAACTATAATTAAGTCGGAATGGAGATGATGGAGTTGTAAGTTGTCTAAACTGAGAATTTCAAGTCTGGCGGAGTAAGGTATTTTGTTGTGAGAAGAGGAGTGGAGGACTCTTCTTGTGAAATATTTCTGCACTCTCTAAATTGTGTTGATATCAGATATGCAACGTGGGTTCCTTGCAGGCGAGCTGTATTCTAGGATTGGTCTGACAAATGTTTTGTAAGCTCTTGTTAGCAGTTCAAAGTTACCAGAGAAGAAGCTGCGAAGGATTAGGTTAGCAACTCTTAAAGCCTTTTGGGCAATGTTGCAGTGGCCTCTAGGACTTAGGTCATTGGATATCGCTGGGTGTGATCATCCAAGGGCATGGGGTGAGGTATCATGAGTACGCTGATGATACCCAGCTTTACATCTCCACCCCATGTCCAGTCAACGAAGCAGTGGAAGTGATGTACCGGTGTCTGGAGGCTGTTGGGGCATGGATGGGTGTCAACAGACTCAAACTCAACCCTGATAAGACGGAGTGGCTGTGGGTTTTGCCTCCCAAGGACAATTCCATCTGTCCGTCCATCACCCTGGGGGGGGAATTATTGACCCCCTCAGAGAGGGTCTGCAACTTGGGCGTCCTCCTCGATCCACAGCTCACATTAGAGAAACATCTTTCAGCTGTGGCGAGGCGGCGTTCGCCCAGGTTCGCCTGGTGCACCAGTTGCGGCCCTATTTGGACCGGGGGTCACTGCTCACAGTCACTCATGCCCTCATCACCTCGAGGCTTGACTACTGTAATGCTCTCTACATGGGGCTACCTTTGAAAAGTGTTCGGAAACTTCAGATCGTGCAGAATGCGGCTGCAAGAGCAATCATGGGCTTTCCCAAAAATGCCCATGTAACACCAACACTCTGCAGTCTGCATTAGTTGCTGATCAACTTCCGGTCACAATTCAAAGTGTTGGTCATCACCTATAAAGCCCTTCATGGCACCGGACCAGAGTATCTACGAGACCGCCTTCTGCCGCACGAATCCCAGTGACCGGTTAGGTCCCACAGAGTGGGCCTTCTCTGGGTCCCGTCAACTAAACAATGTCGGCCCTCTGGAACCAACTCCCCCTGGAGATTAGAATAGCCCCCACCCACCTCGCCTTTCGTAAGCTCCTTAAAACCCAACTCTGCAGTCAGGCATGGGGGAACTGAGATATTCTTTCCCCCTAGGCCTTTACAATTTATGCATGGTATGTTTGTTTGTATGTATGTATGTTTGGTTTTACAAATAATGGTTTTTTAATTGTTTTAGTATTAGTTTTAGTATTGGATTTACATGATGCTTTATATTATTGTTGTTAGCCGCCCTAAGTCTACGGAGAGGGGCGGTATACAAATCCAATTAATAATAATAATAATAATAATAATAATAATAATAATAATAATAACAACAACAACAACAACAGCAACAACAATAACAACAACAACAACAATAATAATAATCATATGAGTACTCCAAGGTCTTTGACAGATTGAGGGTTATCAATAAGTTCAATTCCTCCAAGTTTATATTTAGTATTCTGATTCTTTTTACCAATGTGTAAGACAATCAACAGTGGTTAAATCCAGGGTGTTGTGTGGCAGGTGCCTGTCTATTTGCATTCTAATGTGCCGGGCCATTTCAGCTTCTTCATTTTCTATTTTGTGGTCTCACCACTTCTTGCTTTGCAAGCAAATGGGCTTTCCTGCAGATCTTCCAATGCAGTGTTGTCGCTACTTTGCCATGCCGTTGTTTGCAGTCAGTCTGCGTGGTCTTCTTGCAGCGGCTTCTCACTGTTTCTTCCGCTTCTTTGCTGCCTTTTGCCGTTTTCTCAATTCTGGCTTTGTACGCATTTGTTTTTAAGGTTTACTCTTCTGTTTCCAGAATTAATCCCTCTGTCTCTTTCTTAGCCCTTGCTCAGACGTTACAGCGGTACCTCTACTTACGAACCTAATTCGTTCCGTGACCAGGTTCTTAAGTAGAAAAGTTTGTAAGAAGAAGCCATTTTTCCCATGGGAATCAATGTAAAAGCAAATAATGTGTGCGATTGGGGAAACCACAGGGAGGGTGGAGGCTCTGTTTCCTCCCAGGAGATTCCTAGAGAGGCCCCACAGAGGTTTCTCTCTGCCTTTTCCGGCCCTGTTTCCTCACAGGAGATTCCTAGAGAGGCCCCACAGAGGTTTCTCCCTGCCTCTTCCAGCCCTGTTTCCTCCCAGGATATTCCTAGAGAGGTCCCACAGAGGTTTCTCCCTGCCTCCCTGCCCAGGAGATTCCTAGAGAGGCCCCACAGAGGCTTCTTCCCACCTTTTCCGGCCCTGTTTCCTCCCAGGAGATTCCTAGAGAGGCCCCACGGAGGCTTCTTCCCACCTTTTCCGGCCCTGTTTCCTCCCAGGAGATTCCTAGAGAGGCCCCACGGAGGCTTCTCCCTGCCTTTTCCGGTTACAGTTTTGGAGGTTTGGGTTTGTAAGTGGAAAATGATTCTTGAGAAGAGGCAAAAAAATCTTGAACACCCGGTTCTTATCTAGAAAAGTTCATAAGTAGAGGTGTTCTTAGGTAGAGGTACCACTGTATCTCAATGACAATTATTTCATGTAATAACTTTTATAATTATATGTAGGTCTGGCTCTGCTCCTTTTTCCTCCTCCTCCTCCTCCTCCTCCACTACCACTACCACCACCATCATCAACCTGTGAACTTTAAAAATGGCACGAGACATTTCCCTCCATGCATAAACTAAGTGCTTCGGAGAGGGGCGGCATACAAATCTAATAAATTATTATTAATTATTATTATTATTACATGTGGGAGGGTTTTAGGTGCACAGAGGAAAATTCTCAGCAAAAGTAGCATTTCCTATTTTTCTGAGTTTTGTTCATAGAAGAGCAGGTGGCACGATGGCTGTGGGCCTTCCCCTCAATGAAGAAGGTGGATATTTCAGGGTAGAATTAAAAAATGAAAGATGTTATGGCATCTTATGTACATCAACCCCTTTGTCAATGCAGATAGTTCTCAAATTAAAATCACAGTTGATTGCAACAGAGTAGAGTAGAGTAGAATAGAGTAGAATAGAATAGAATAGAAGACTAGATTAGACTAGACTAGAATAGAAGATAGAGTAGACTAGACTAGACTAAAATAGTAGATAGAGAGTAGAGTAGAGTAGAATATAATATAATAGAATAGAATAGAATAGAAGGCTCCTAATGATCACAGGCCAGAATTTATTTATTCATTCAATTTTTATTTGCAACTAGAACCACATTGCAAACATAAAGTCAATACAGAACAGGATAACAAGAGTGCAGCTGGTAGTGGGAATAAAGCCTCCCGGTCCAGCTGCAAATTGGACACTGGTGCACTTTACACTTGGGGCTCTATATTTTGGGAAGGGTTTGTTTTGTGGTTAGGCGAAATCAAAAGAGCCGAAATCAATATCTTTGGAGACTTTGTTTGGATTCATAAATGCAAACGTCAATTGATTTTTCTTTTCTTTTCTTCTAGTCTCGTGGACGACAGATGTGTGGTTCACCCAGAAGCAGGCGATCTTTGCAATCCCCCCAAAAAATTCCGAGGTAAGCATTGTTGGAATTCATGGTTGGAATGTATTTCAATTTATTTTAGAAACATAGAAGATTGACGGCAGAAAAAGACCTCATGGTCCATCTAGTCTGCCCTTATACTATTTCCTGTATTTTATCTTAGGATGGATCTATGTTTATCCCAGGCATGTTTACATTCAGTTACTGTGGATTTACCAACCACGTCTGCTGGAAGTTTGTCCCAAGCATCTACTACTCTTTCAGTGAAATAATATTTTCTCACGTTGCTTCTGATCTTTCCCCCAACTAACTTCAGATTGTGTCCCCTTGTTCTTGTGTTCACTTTCCTATTAAAAGCACTTCCCTCCTGAACCTTATTTAACCCTTGAACATATTTAAATGTTTCCATCATGTCCCCCCTTTCCCTTCTGTCCTCCAGACTCTACAGATTGAGTTCATGAAGTCTTTCCTGAGACGTTTTATGCTTAAGACCTTCCACCATTCTTGTAGCCCGTCTTTGGACCTGTTAAATTTTGTCAATATCTTTTTGTAGGTGAGGTCTCCAGAACTGAACACAGTATTCCAAATGTGGAATTTTATTTTATTTGTTTTGTCAAGTACATATTGGTGGTATACAAAGATATAATATTTATATACACGACACTAGTAGGAGAGAAACATTAGGACAGGGGAGGGAAGGCAGGCTGGTGGACTTATACACGCCCCATATTGACCTCATAGGAATTGGGAGAGGTCAACTGTAGATAGTCTACGGGTAAAGTTTTAGGAGGTTAGGTGATGATACTACAGAGTCTGGTAGTGAGTTCCATGCATTAACTACTTGGTTACTGTTGTGGTTGGCTCTGGCCTAGCTCCTGCCCCAAGGACTGTGGATGTGGGGGAGACATCCACATGCTGCAGGCCTGTTTTGCCCCCAGTGGAATCTGCTGATGAAGGCTCCTCTGACCAAGAAGACATGAGTGACAGGGAGGAGGAGAGTGGGGCAGACAGCTCAGAAGGAGATCAATTCTCTAGCTCCTCCTTGGATTCGGAACAAGAGTTAATGATATAGCCACGCATGCGGAGAGCGATGCATAGGCAGCAACAACTGAGAGATTATTATCAAAGAAAATGAGGCCACCTGTGGTTGGGTGGGGCTGTGGTCATGAGTGAGGCTGCTATAAAGAGCAGCCTGTGGGTTTGGCCATTGTGGAGGATTATCTGATCGTTGAGTTTCGTGACTGCTTTACTGATTTTGACCTTTTATGTGCTGATTTTTCCCTGCTTTGAAACTAAACCAGAGCAAAGTGTGTTTCACTTTGTGAAAGAAGAAGGACTGTGAATTGCCTCACAGCTGCAAGCTAAGTATCACAGAACTGATAAGGGACTTGTACAAATTACCAGTTTGTTTGGAGACGAGGGCTCTTTGCTATACCAAAAGAGGGCTTGGTTTAAGTGGATTTTCATTATAAAGAACATTGTTTTGAATTTTCAAACGTGTGTGTGTCTGAAATTTGTACCTGTGAATTTTTGGGAGGAGTCTACCAGAGAGCCCGAGAAAACAGTTACTGAAGTCATATTTCCTGCAGTCGAGTTTAGAGCGGTTTGCGTGGTCGTGTGTTGTTGTGGGTGAAGCTGAAGTAGTCTTTCACAGGAAGGACATTGTAGCAGATATATAACAAGTCTTCTTTTGTGAACAGAGTCACATAGCTTCCTGACTTATTTTTATTTCCTTATTCTTCCTCTCCCAATTTTTCTTCTAGGGAAAAAAAAGAAAACCATAGTCCGATTTCCTAATTCTATTCCTGTTGCCCTTTAACCAAGAACCTCCCTTCGTAACGCTCCCCTTCTTATTTTAAAGTTAGCCGAACGGGAACAATGAGCCCATTGTACAAACACCTTATTTACACGGAGCAAGTTGGAACAACGGGGCAGGTGTCAGCCACACAGCTCACACCACTTTGACTTAACACTACTAAAGCCTTTAACCAGGGTTCAACGGATTAATAGAATAAAGGAAGTTGTGTTTGATGGACAGGACGAACCGCAATCCTTGTTCTGGGTCTGACACCTGTGTGTGTGTGTGTATATATATATACAGTATATGTATAAAATCATATTTTTGCTGATAATGAAAAGAAAGGGAGACTACTATAGATCTATTTCGAGATAGGTAGATAGATAGATAGATAGATAGATAGATAGATAGATAGATAGATAGATAAAATGATAGAAGGATAGATAGATGATAGATAGATAGATAAAAGGATAGAAGGATAGATAGATAGATGATAGATAGATAGAAAGATAGAAAGAAAGATAG
The DNA here is from genome assembly GCF_031021105.1 of Erythrolamprus reginae. Classification (NCBI taxonomy): domain Eukaryota; kingdom Metazoa; phylum Chordata; class Lepidosauria; order Squamata; family Dipsadidae; genus Erythrolamprus; species Erythrolamprus reginae. The sequence continues at coordinate 2,730,039 of NC_091955.1, read as the reverse complement.
ATAGATAGATGGATAGAAGGATGGAAGGATAGATAGATAGATGATAGATAGATAGAAAGATAGAAAGAAATATAGATAGATGGATAGATAGATAGATAGATGGATGGATGGATGGATAGAAGGATAGAAGGATAGATAGATGATAGATAGATAGATAGATTGAAAGATAGAAAGATAGATAGATAGATAGATAGATAGAAGGATAGAAGGATAGATAGATAGATGATAGATAGATAGAAAGATAGAAAGAAAGATAGATAGATAGAAGGATAGAAGGATAGATAAATAGATAAATAGATAGATAGAAAGATAGAAAGAAAGAAAGATAGATAGATAGATAGATAATGATAAATGATGATAGATAATGATAGATAGATAGATAGATAGATAGATAGATAGATAGATGGATGGATGGATGGATGGATGGATGGATGGACAGGTAGGCAGGCAGGCAGGTAGGCAGACAGACAGACAGACAGACAGATATGTTTTTTTCTTTTCTGTCGAATATATATTCTATTCTATCACACAGAGACACACACAAATATACATGGTTGTGGGTGTATATATAGAATAGAACAGAATATAGGAAAAGAAAAGAGGAAGAATAGAATAGAATAGAAAATAGAATAGAACGGAATAAAATAGAATAGAATAGAATATAAGAAAAGAAAAGAAAAGAAAAAGAAAAGAGGAAGGATTAGAATAGAATAGAATAGAATAGAATTTTTATTGGCCAAATGTGATTAGACACACAAGGAATTTGTCTTTGGTGCAGATGCTCTCAGTGGACATAAAAGAAAAGTTCATCAAGAATCATAAGTTACAACTCTTAATGATAATCTGGGTGCAAATAAGCAATCAAATCATATTAGGAACTAATCAATATAATATAAATACACATAAGCAATCAAATCATATTAGGAACTAATCAATATAAATATTAAGGATACAAGCAACAAAGTTACAGTCATTAGTGGGAGGAGATAGGTGATGGGAACGATGAGAAGATTAATACAGTAGTAGCGCAGACTTAGTAAATAGTTTCACAGTGTTGAGGGAATTATTTGTTTAGCAGAGTGATGGCATTCCGGAAAAAACTGTTCTTGTGTCTAGTTGTTTTGGTGTGCAGGGCTCTGTAGCGACGTTTGGAGGGTAGGAGTTGAAACAGTTTGTGTCCAGGATGTGAGGGGTCAGTAAATATTTCCACAGCCCTCTTTTTGACTCGTGCAGCATACTGGTCCTCAATGGAGGCAGGTTGGCAGCCGCTGTTTTTCCTGCAGTTCTGATTCTCCTCTGAAGTCTGTATGCGTCTTGTTGGGTTGCAAGAACCGAACCAGACAGTTGTAGAGGTGCAGATGACAGACTCAATGATTCCTCTGTAGGACAATATATATTTTGCCTGGCTGATTTGCAAGGCGGCAAAGAAGAGAGAATCGAAAAAAAGAAGCCAAGTTAGAAACCAAGTTTCTCTTAAGGCGTTGCCGCCGAAGAAGAAGGGAAGAGAAGAAGGGATTGTTTTCAGCCAGACAAGCGTGAATAGTTGACAGATGTTCTTCTGTCCTTAAAAAAACAGTCACCTGCTTTTTAACTCCTAATTTTTTTGCAATTTTTAATAATTCATTTCCCAAAGTTAAAATACAAAATTTTAACTTGGTCCAAAAGGAGGTGGGCGGCTCACAAATCTATAAAAAAATTAAATTAAATTAAAATGAAGCTAAAATACAGGGAGTCCTTATGACTTATGACAGTTTATTTAGGGATTTCGAAGTTATAACAGTGAAAACATTTGTTCGGCGAAAGAGACAGAAAGAAAGACAGAAAGACAGAACAACAGAAAGAAAGAAAGAAAGAAAGAGAAAGAAAGGAAGGAAGGAAGGAAAGAAAGAAAGACTGAAAGACTGAATAAGTGAAAGATAGAACAACAGAAAGAAAGAAAGAAAGAAGGAAGGAAGGAAAGAAAGAAGGAAGGTAAGAAAGAAAGACAGAAAGATAGAACAAGAAAGAAAGAATGAAAGAAGGAAGGAAGGAAAGAAAGAAAGACTGAAAGATTGAAAAGCAGAAAGACAGAACAACAGAAAGAAAGAAGGAAGGAAAGAAAGAAAGAAAGAAAAAAGAATGAAGGAAGGAAGGAATGAAAGAAAGACAGAAAGACAGAAAGACAGAAAGACAGAACAAAAGAAAGAAAGAAAGAAAGAAAGAAGGAAGGAAACACAGAAAGAAAGAAAGAAGGAAAGACAGAAAGACTGAAAGATAGACAGAAAGACAGAACAACAGAAAGAAAGGAAGGAAGGAAGGAAGGAAGGAAGGAAGGAAGGAAAGAAAGACTGAATTAGAGGAAAGGAAGAATTAACTCTGGACGTGGCTCACAAAAACAGTTCACAAAAAACCAAACTTTCTCTTCAATGGCCCTTCTGTGCTTCATTGTGCAAATGGAACAGTCGAGTTGAACAGGAAGTCATTTGCATGTGTTTTTAGAGGTTTTCAGAGGGAAGCCGTTTTTTGAAAGACATGGAAACTGGGGGGGCGGGGGGGGGGAGAGAGAAAGCACTTTCTTTCTTGCACAAACAAATCCGCCATGGATTCCCAGCTCCGCTACCCAATTTCCCAGGAATTGTTCACTTCATGAAAACATGGATGGAAGACCAGGGTTTCACCTATTCTGAATGTAAACTGAATGTAAACATGCCTGGGATAAACATAGATCCATCCTAAGATAAAATACAGGAAATAATATAAGGGCAGACGAGATGGACCAGGAGGTCTTTTTTCTGCCGTCAATCTTCTATGTTTCCATGTTTCTAATGTGCGAATCTGTTATCAGGAAGATCTCTGAGATCTGTTGTTCCGTCGGTTTCTCTGATAAAAAGCCATGGAAGAGATTAGAAGCATTTAAAATGGGGATTTATCGGTGGCTGTTAGGTATAAGCTATCAAGAGTTTGTTGCATAAATCAAATCCAGAAGCACACACAGATAACTGATGCAGCAGGATTCATTTAATCTCTTTATAAACATCATATATATATATACATGTGTGTGTGTGTGTGTATCTACCTACCTACCTACCCATCCATCCATCCATCCATCCATCCATCCATCCAGGGATCCATCCAGGGATTACTGTATATATGTATGTATGTATTTCCTCCACTGTTTCTAATTCCTCCTTTATGTGCGTATATATATTACATATTTTTGCTGATAAGTGAGAAGGAAGGGAGCCTGTTATAGGTCTATTTCAACCTTGTTATGATCTCATCAACAAGACATACCCTTATTGGGATTTGAACCTGTAGCATGCTGCATGCAAGGCAAGATATTAACCTCTGTGCTACAGGCTCGCCTCCAAATCAGCTTTTACCAGGGAAGAGCCATTTTACTCTGAAAAATACCCTACGAAAATAGACTAACAATCCTGGGCCTAGAAAGCCTAGAACTATGGCGCCTAAAACACGATTTGAGTATTGCCCACAAGATCATATGCTGCAACGTCCTACCGGTCAATGACAACTTCAGCTTCAACCGCAGCAACACAAGAGCACGCAACAGATTCAAACTTAATACGAACCGCTCCAAACTTGACTGTAAAAAATATGACTTCAGCAAGTGAGTTATCGAAGCGTGGAACTCATTACCTGGCTCAGTAGTGTCAACCCCTAACCCCCAACATTTTTCCCTTAGACTTTTCACAATTGACCTCTCCAGGTTCCTAAGAGGCCAGTAAGGGGCGTGCATAAGTGCACTGGTGTGCCTTTCGTCCCCTGTCCAATTGTCTTTCCTTTCTCTCACTTATCATATATATTCTCTTTCTTTCATATATCCTCTCCTCTAAGTTCACTTTACCCTTATATATATTATTGCATGTCTATTTTTCTTCCTATGTATTTGTGTATTGGACGAATGAATGAATGAATGACTGAATAAACGAACGAACAAACGAACGAACAAACAAACAAACAAACAAACAAACAAACAAACAAACAAACAAACAAACAAACAATAAGGTATTTCTGCAGAGCCAGGGGAGAGAAGGGCCTTTTTAAAATGTTGGTTTTGTGTTTTGGCTTTTCAGATTGTCTTTTTAAAGTATGTCCCATGAATCGATACTCCGCACAGAAGCAATATTGGAAAGCCAAACAAGCCAAACAGGGTAACCACACCGAAGCAGCCCTGTTAAAGAAATTACAAGTAAGGATCTTTGGGGAAGTTCTAATTCATTTCTTTCTCTTCTTCTTCCAATGACTTCTGATGTTGCCTTTTTTCCTTTTCTCTCTCTCTCTCTCTCTTACACCGTGATGGCGAATCCTATTGGAGGGCACGCGAGACTTTGCCCTGTATTAGCTCCACCACGCGCCGGCTGATTTTTGGCCTTGAGAAAAGCCGTTGAAAGGCCTGAAGCCCCAGAGACAAAATAATCTCCCAACAGACAAACCGGAAGTTCGAAAAAACCGCACTTCTGGTTTGCGGTTGTGCTGTTTTTTGCCCTCTGGAGGGTTCAGGGAAGCTTCCTCAAGCCCCAGAGTGCAAAAAACCAGCACAATGGGCAAACTAGAAGTGCGTTTATCCAACTTCCGGTTTGTCTGTTGTGCTGTTTTTTGCACTATGGAGGCTTCATGGAAGCTTCATCAAGCCCTGGACTGCAAAAAACCCAGCACAATGGGCAAATTAGAAGTGTGTTTTCCCAACTTCCTGTTTGTCTGTTGTGCTGGTTTTTGCCCTCTGGAGGTTCAGAGAAGCTTCCTCAAGCCCCAAAGTTCAAAAAACAGCACAACGGGCAAACTAGAAGTGGGTTTATCCAACTTCTGGTTTGTCTTGTTGTGCTGGTTTTTGCCCTCCAGAGGGTTTAGGAAGCTTCCTGAAGCCTCAGAATGCTAAAAACAGCACAATGGCAAACCGGAAGTGAGTTTCCCCAAACTTCCGGTTTGCTGATTTGGGCAATTTTTTCACCTACCAGGCTTCACAAAGGCCTGTGTGCATGTGAGGGGTGGGGTGGGGGGCAGCATGGGTGGTGCGCATGCATGGCAGGGAAGAGAAGGGTGTGGGCATGTGCCTGCAGACTAGCACACCCACCCACCCTTTTGGCAACTTTCCCTGACTCTCACTCCGGCCTAGTGCAGGGGTTGGCGAAGTCGGCTCTTCTATGACTCCTGGACTTCAGCTCCCAGAATCCCTGAGCCAAGCATCGTAGCTCAGGAATTCTGGGAGTTGAAGTCCACATGTCATAGGAGAGCTGACTTGGCCTACCCCTGCCCTAGGGTACCAAGACGGGCCCGGTTCATCCTCCTCAGAATCTGTCAGTAACTGACCTGGTTGTGGACCAGTCACAACACCTCCAAGGCCCCCTCCAAACTCTGCGAGTGGGCTAATAATTCAACTGGGCCGATTCCCTTGCAGCACGCGGCTGAATTGGAGCAGAAGCAGAACAAATGCGAGAACCGGAAGCTACTGGGAGAAATTGTGAAATACAGCAATGTGATCCAGGTGAGTCTTCTCTTCTCTTCTCCTCTCCTCTTTCTTCTCTTCTCCTCTCTTCTCCTCTCTTTACTTCTTTTCTCTTCTCTTCTCTTTTCTTCTCTTCACTCCTTTTCTCTCCTCTCCTCTCCTCTTCATTTCTTTTCTCTTCTCCTCTTTCTTCTCTTTTCTTCTCCTCTTTTGTCTCTTCTCTTCTCTTCCCTGCTCTTTCTTCTCTTCTCCTCTCTCTTCTCTTCTCTTCTTTTCTTTTCTCTTTTCCTCTTTCTTCTCTTCTCTTCTCACTTCTTTTCTCTCCTCTCCTCTTCATGTCTTTTCTCTTCTCTTCTCTTCTCTTCTCTCCTCTTCTCTCCTCTCCTCTTCACTTCTTTTCTCCTCTCTCTTCTTTTCTCTTTCTTCCCTTCTCCTCTCCTCTCTCTTCTCTTCTCTTCTCCTCTCCTCTTTCTTCTCTTCTCTTCTCTCTTCACTTCTCTTCTCTTCTCCTCTTTCTTCTCTTCTCTTCTCTCCTCTTTTCTCCTCTTTCTTCTCTTCGCCTCTCTCTTCTCTTCTCTTCTCTCCTCTCCTCTTCACTTCTTTTCTCCTCTCTCTTCTTTTCTCTTTCTTCCCTTCTCCTCTCCTCTCTCTTCTCTTCTCTTCTCTTCTCCTCTTTCTTCTCTTCTCTTCTCTCTTCTCTTCACTTCTCTTCTCTTCTCCTCTTTCTTCTCTTCTCTTCTCTCCTCTTTTCTCCTCTTTCTTCTCTTCGCCTCTCTCTTCTCTTCTCTTCTCTTCACTTCTTTTCTCTTCTCCTCTTTCTTCTCTTTTCTTCTCCTCTTTTGTCTCTTCTCTTCTCTTCCCTGCTCTTTCTTCTCTTCTCCTCTCTCTTCTCTTCTCTTCTTTTCTTTTCTCTTTTCCTCTTTCTTCTCTTCTCTTCTCACTTCTTTTCTCTCCTCTCCTCTTCATGTCTTTTCTCTTCTCTTCTCTTCTCTTCTCTTCTCTCCTCTTCTCTCCTCTCCTCTTCACTTCTTTTCTCCTCTCTCTTCTTTTCTCTTTCTTCCCTTCTCCTCTCCTCTCTCTTCTCTTCTCTTCTCTTCTCCTCTTTCTTCTCTTCTCTTCTCTCTTCTCTTCACTTCTCTTCTCTTCTCCTCTTTCTTCTCTTCTCTTCTCTCCTCTTTTCTCCTCTTTCTTCTCTTCGCCTCTCTCTTCTCTTCTCTTCTCTTCACTTCTTTTCTCTTCTCCTCTCCTCTTTCTTTTCTTCTCTCTCCTCTCTTCTCTTCTCTTTCTTCCCTTCTCTCCCCTCCCCTCTCCTCCATTCCCATTTCTATTCCTATTCCATTCCCAATTCGCTTAACAACCAAGCAACTAAATTAACAACTAGGGGCAATTCACTTAGCAACGGTGGTGAGAAAGATGGTATAATGGGACAGAACTCACTTAAGATCCGTCTCGCTTAGTGACAGGAACCTTGGGCTCAATTGTGGTCATTGAGTGGAGAATTCCATGCACTTCCACTATGTTTGCACGACAAGCTCGTAAGCGTGTCAGAGGTGGGTCCTTTTAATTTGATTAACAAAGCACCATGCCTATCTACAGTGTGCACAGTTCTATAGAAGTACCATATTTCTTGCAAATAATATCTGGCATTTGCTCCAGAGGTTGAAAGTGCAGGCCATAGGTAGGTCTCCTATTTATCCCAGAGCTGTCCAGAGTTTACTGACTTAGAGTAACCCCATCAGGACTGTGATTCAATGGTGGGTTAAACATTACCAAATATGCCCATGTTACACCAACACTCCGCAGTCTGCATTGGTTGCCGATCAGTTTCCGGTCACAATTCAAAGTGTTGGTTATGACCTATAAAGCCCTTCATGGCACCGGACCAGTTTATCTCAGGGATCGCCTTCTGCCGCACGAATCCCAGCGACCAGTTAGGTCCCACAGAGTGGGTCTTCCCCGGGTCCCGTCAACTAAACAATGCCGCTTGGCGGGACCCAGGGGAAGAGCCTTCTCTGTGGCGGCCCCGGCCCTCTGGAACCAACTCCCCCCAGAGTTTAGAATTGCCCCCACCCTCCTTGCCTTTCATAAGCTACTTAAAACCCACCTCTGCCGCCAGGCATGGGGGGAATTGAGATCCTCTTTCCCCCTAGGCCTTTACAATTTTATGTATGGTATGTCTGTATGTATGTTTAGTTTTTATAATAATGGGTTTTAAATTGTTTTTAGTATTGGATTATTATGATATGCTGTCTTATTATTGCTGTTAGCCGCCCCGAGTCTCCGGAGAGGGGCGGCGTACAAATCCAATCAATCAATCAATCAATCAATCAATCAATAAATAAATAAATAAATTTATCTTTCTGGTTGGAACATCATATAACCCTTGAAATTTAGAACTGTTAAAAAGAATGAAATAATTACAGTAGATAATTACAGAGAATATTCAAATAAATTGTACATTTGTAAAAAGAAGTAGTAAGTAAATAAGAGGATATATTGCTCCTAGCAATTTTATGTATGATAGAATTTTACCCTTAAACAACTTCTAAAAAGAGTGGGGTGAATAAAAGCCCTTGTTATATGTCTTATGTTTGTTTTGGTTTGTGTATGTCCAATGAAAAAAAAAGAATGAAATCCTTTTTTTTCCTTTAAAAAGAAAAAGTTTAGTTTAGTTTAGTTTAGTTAGTTTAGTTTATTTAGATTTGTATGCTGCCCCTCTCTGAAGACTCGGGGCGGCTAACAACAACCAAAAACAATGTAACAAATCTAATATTAAAAAGTAATCTAAAAAAACCCCAATTTAAGAGACCAATCATACCAACAAACATACCATGTATAAATTCTATAAGCCTAGGGAGAAGGGAGAAAAAAATTTCAATTCCCCCATGCCTGACGACAGAGGTGGGTTTTAAGGAGCTTGGAAAAGGCAAGGAGGGTGGGGGCAACTCTGATATCTGGGGGGAGCTGGTTCCAGAGGGCCGGGGCCGCCACAGAGAAGGCTCTTTCCCTGGGTCCCGCCAAATGACATTGTTTAGTCGACGGGACCCGGAGAAGGCCAACTCTGTGGGTCGCTGGGATTCGTGCGGCAGAAGGTGGTCCCTGAGGTAATCTGGTCTGGTGCCATGAAGGGCTTTATAGGTCATAACCAACACTTTGAATTGTGACCGGAAACTGATCGGCAACCAATGCAGACTGCGGAGTGTTGGTGTGACACGGGCATATTTGGGAAAGCCCATGATTGCTCTCGCAGCTGCATTCTGCACGATCTGAAGAAATCAGCCACTCTTAAAATAGAAGTTAGGAGGAAGCTTCTTCCAAAAAAAAAAAAAGCCATTCAAAATTTTCAATTCCTAGGTGGTTTATAAATGAAAATTAAATGAGGAAAATTGAATCAGGAAGTTTAATTTGCCACCTCGAAGCTTTGTGAGGACTGAATAAAACTTGGTTTAGTGGTGGTTGAGTCACCTTCCATCGAGGCTGTTTGGTAGAGAATATGTACAGTTTGTACTCAAAGCTATCTTAAAAAAAAGCCACAATAACAGTGATAGGATATATATCATATGTGTCCCTTGTGACATTGCCCAGATAATTGTGTCAGGGGTTCATCATTTGTCATTTGTGAATTACGGCTCATAATTTGAGCCATTCGAGTGTGGTGGAGAGTTGATAACATTGGCAGCGTGAGGATTGTAAATGAATAGCAGTAGCTGTTATATAGACTTACGTTCCACTTCATAGTACTTCTCTAAGCAGTTTAGAGTGTCGGCCCCCAACAATCTGGGTCTTCATTTTAGCGACCTCGGAAGGAGGGCAGGCTGAGTCAACCTTGAGCTGGTCAGGATTGAACTGCTGGCAGTTGGCTGAATTTGCCTGCAATGCTGCATTCTAACCACTGCACCGCCAAGGAAGGAAGGAGGGAAGGGAGGGAGGAAGGGAGGGAGGGAGAGAGGAAAGGGAAGGAGGAAAAGAGGAAGGGAGGGAGGGAGGAAGGGAGGGAGGAGGAAAGGAAGGAAACAGGAGGAGGAAGGGAGGAAGGAAGGGAGAGAGGGGAAGGAAGCAAGGGAGGGAGGGAGGAAAGGGAAGGAGGAAGAGAGGAAGGGAGGGAGGGAGGAAGAAAGGAAGGAAATGGGAGGAGGAAGGGAGGAAGGAAGGGAGGGAGGGAGGGGAAGGAAGGGAGGGAGGGAGGGAGGATATGGGAAGAGAGAGGGAGGGAGGAAGGAAGGAGGAGGAAGGGAGGAAGGAGAAGGAAGGGAGGGAGGGAGGAAAGGGAAGGAGGAAGAGAGGAAGGGAGGGAGGGAGGAAGAAAAGAAGGAAACGGGAGGAGGAAGGGAGGAAGGAAACAGGAGGAGGAAGGAAGGAAGGAAGGAAGGAGAAGGAAGGGAGGGAGGAAGGGAGGAAGGAAGGAGAAGTAAGGAAGGGGGGAGGGTGGGGGAAGGAGGGGAGGCAGGAAGGAAGAAGGAAAGGAAGGAAATGGGAGGAGGAAGAAACGAAGGAAGGAAACAGGAAGGAGGAAGGAAGGAAGAACAATAACAGTTATATACCACTTCACAGTCCTTTACGGCCCTCTCCAAACAGTTTACAGAATCAGTATTTTGCCCCCCAACATCTTATTTATTTCTTTTCCTCCCTGACAGCTGCTTCATATCAAGAGCAACAAATATCTCACCGTCAATAAGAGGTTGCCAGCCTTGCTGGAGAAAAACGCCATGCGGGTCTCTTTGGATGCCGCCGGGAACGAAGGCTCCTGGTTCTACATCCAGCCCTTTTGGAAACTGCGAAGCGAAGGGGACAACGTAAGTGTGCGGAATTCGAAAGGGGCTGAAGTTTTTGGACGTTCCTTGCCGGCGTCCTTTTACATTTCCAACATTCATTTGACATCCTCCTTCTCCATATTGTCTTCCTTGATTGCTCTTTCTGGCTAAATTGTAATCCCTGATTCAATCCTGCAGGTGTCTTTCGCTAACATTTTCTCTGCCCTGATGTAGCTGTAAGTTATTTCCTTTTTTCTCCTCTCTGGCATGGCATGAAATGCATCCTGCACTAAATACAACCATGTGCTGTGTCTGTAGTCGAAAGGTTGTGATCTTATTGTGGGTGTTCTGCTTTTTAAGGAGCAGCACAATACGGCATTTGCACAAGCTAACATCTTCACGGGTTTTGTCTTTCCAACCTGCCGCAAAAAAACCCCCAAACAAATAAAACCCCAGAGAAAAATCCATGGAATTCATATCATTTCATCAGGGTGGATAAAAATCTTGATTAAAAAAGTATAATTTTAAAAATCAGATTTTTAAATTTTGAATTGGATTTTTTAAAAATTTAAATCTGTTATTTTTACTTTTGTCAAATTTGTGGTAATAAAATGTTTTTGGAATAAAAAAAATCTATCTAAAGATAGTTTTCTATTTTAGATACATTAATAATTTAGTTTAATTGAGCACAAAATGCAGCTTAGCTATGTAGCCTGAGGCTGTCTATTCTTCAATACAGTGATACCTCGTCTTACGAACACCTCTTCTAACGAACTTTTCAAGATACGAACCCGGTGTTTAAGATTTTTTTGCCTCTTCTTCCGAACTATTTTCACCTTAAGAACCCAAGCCGCTGCTGCTGGGGTGAAGGGGTTTCTTTCCCCCCCCTTTTTTGAAGAAAGAAAAGGGAGGGGTGGCTTGGAGGGGGAAAGACTTTGCAGAGAACAGCGTGCTTGCAAAGGCACTGAAACGGTGTCTTTTGAAGAAAGAAAAGGGAGGGGCGGCTTGGAGGGGGAAAGACTTTGCATTAACAAAAGTAGGAGAACAGCGTGCTTGCAGAGGCACTGAAAGGGTGTCTTTTGAAGAAAGAAAAGGGAGGGGCGCCCCCTTGCCTTTCTTCCTTCCCACTCACCCTTTAGCCTAGCCTTGCTTCTTCCACCCGCCCCCTTTAGCTGCTCCTCCCTGCCCTCTGTTCGCCTCCCTTCTAAAGTTTGGGATTTTCCTGAAGGATTTGCATGCATTATTTGCTTTTACATTGATTCCTATGGGAAACATTGTTTCGTCTTACGATCTTTTCACCTTACGAACCTCCTCCTGGAACCAATTAAGTTCGTATCATGAGGTACCACTGTATTTACATTTTTGGTTCACTCGCCCAACTTCGCACGCTGATGCATTCACACAAGTTCGCAGCAGAGGTGACAGTGGCTCTCCAAAAATTTATGATTTCAATTGAGCTGGTTTAAATCCAACCTTTTGACTAGCGATTTCAATCAAATCCACCTTGTCATTCGTTTTGGTTCATTTTGCTACTGACCTGCCCAGTGAACGGATCACAAAACCCCACAAATTAATGTATTTAAAACTTCGAACATCTCGGTAAATCCTGCCGTAACATGTTTTCATGTTCCACTTTGCTGAATTACAAGGAGTGGAGTCCCCTGGTTGCAGTGTTATCTTGTGGGTGCTTGCTACCACTTGTAAGTTACTTTGCCCTTGCATGGGTATTTAGCCGTTTTCCTTAAAAGTCTTCTAACTTTTTCTGTTGCAAGAAAATATGCGTGGAATTGCATGAGAGTCGGGAAATGTATGCTATGCGCAATCTTTGTTGTTCTTTTTCAGCTCGGTTGTTATTAAGACCAAGCTGAGTCCATAAATGCTGCAGAATTCCTGGAAGCCGTGTCTTTTACTAGTATCATGTATATAAATATTACATCTTTGTAGACCACCAATACGCATGTGACAAAACAAATAAACAAATAAAATAAATAAATAAATAAACATCAGCCACTGACAGGCACACGAGCAATGTTTACACCCCATTGGAAAGAGACAATTTAAAAAAAAAGAAGGAAAAATAAAAGAGGGAAACACCACCTCCCCATCAATCAATATCCAGATTAGTAGTGATCAGCTGCAGTGGAGGTAGTAAGTTTAGGCACCATTTATTGAATACTTAATAGTTCTTTTATTGTCCTTCCTTCTCTAGCACCTTAGTATAATCCTTAATTACTTTTAAAACAGGAAATAAACTAATCGTATGCTTTTACCCATAAACGCTTTCATGGTTTTAATCATTATCTAGAACTGAACTTTTATAGCAATGAAAGAAAATTGAGCTACTTGCTTAATCTGTTATCCTACTGAGCCTTGTGGGTTCAGTACAAAACCTTCAAATGTGACTGTGCTCCTCAACAAATCATGCTGTCTATCATTTGTCCTTTTGGTGGCTATTCAAATAATTTGATTTAATCCACTGAAAAAGAGTCCAAGCACTTATTTGAACACTTATCTTGGCTGGGAAGCCACTCCCACCCAGTCACATGACTTTTAAGCCACCCCCGGGTCACTTGATTGTCAAGCCACTCCTACCTGGTCACATGACTTTTGCTACCAGTTCAACTTGCTACTGGAATGATAGTCTGGAGGACAGAAGGAAAAGGGGGGACATGATCGAAACATTTAAATATGTGAAAGGGTTAAATAAGGTCCAGGAGGGAAGTGTTTTTAATAGGAAAGTGAACACAAGAACAAGGGGACACAATCTGAAGTTAGTTGGGGGAAAGATCAAGAGCAACGCGAGAAAATATTATTTCACTGAAAGAGTAGTAGATCCTTGGAACAAACTTCCAGCAGACGTGGTTGGTAAATCCACAGTAACTGAATTTAAACATGCCTGGGATAAACATAGATCCATCCTAAGATAAAATACAGGAAATAGTATAAGGGCAGACTAGATGGACCATGAGGTCTTTTTCTGCAGTCAATCTTCTATGTTTCTATGTTTCTATGATGTTAATATATGGTCAGAGTTAAAGAACAGGGACCCATAAAATCCTGACGGTGAAAATACATAAAGAAGGTGGGTTCCAAGTTGAAATTAATTTTTATTTATTTATTTTATTTATCTTTGTTAATCAAGTATAGGATATATAGGATATAATTGTAATCCAAACCCACAAAGCTCTTACTGGCCATCAGATATTTACACATTAGGAATCCAGCAGCAGAAATACTGTGATTTTTTAAAAAAATATTATTTTAAATTGAATGGTAACATGCGACTCTTTTTTTTACAACTTCAGATTCTTGTCGGAGATAAAGTGGTGCTGATGCCGGTTAACGCCGGACAACCCCTACACGCCAGCAACATAGAGCTCTTAGATAATCCGGGATGCAAGGAGGTAGGTTTGAATGAGGGTTTGGGCATCTAACTAGGTTTTTTTTGCAAAGGTTGCAGCCCAGGGGTCATCCCAGGTGTTCCAAAAAAGAACTGATCGGGGTCAAATTTCTGTTGTCCCTGGCATCATGTATGGTCTCTGGCAGTTTGTTTGTTTGTTTGTTTGTTTGTTTATTTATTTATTTATTTATTCATTCAATCATTCATTCATTCATTCATTCATTCATTCATTCATTCATTCATTCATTCATTCATTTATTAGATCTTTATGCCGTCCCTCTCTGAAGACTCGGGGCGGCTAACAACAATATAAAAAACAATGTAAACAAATCTAATATTAAAAATAATCTTAAAAACCCAATTTAAAGAACAACTCATACATACAAGCATACCATGTATAAATTCTATAGGCCTAGGGGGAAAGACTATCTCAATTCCCCCATGCCTGACGACAGAGGTGGGTTTTAAGGAGCTTGCGAAAGGCAAGGAGGGTGGGGGCAACTCTGATATCTGGGGGGAGCTGGTTCCAGAGAGTCGGGGCCGCCACAGAGAAGGCTCTTCTCCTAGGTCACGTCAAACGACATTGTTTAGTCGATGGGACCCGGAGAAGGCCAACTCTGTGGGACCTAACCTGTCGCTGGGATTTGTGCGGCAGAAGGTGGTCTCAGGGGTATTCTGGTCCGATGCCATGAAGGGCTTTAAAGGTCATAACCAACACTTTGAATTGTGACCGGAAATTGATCGGCAACCAATGCAGACTGTGGAGTGTTGGTGTAACATGGGCATACCTTGATTGCTCTCGTAGCTGCATTCTGCATTCTGCACGATCTGAAGTTTCCAAACACTCTTCAAAGGTAGCCCCATGTAGAGAGCGTTGCAGTAGACGAGCCTCGAGGTGATGAGGGCATGAGTGACCGTGAGCAGTGATTCCCGGTCCAAATAGGGTCGCAACTGGTGCACCAGGCGAACCTGGGCAAACGCCCCCCTCACCACAGCTGAGAGATGTTTCTCTAATGTGAGCTGTGGATCGAGGAGGACGCCCAAGTTGCGGACCCTCTCTGAGGGGGTCAATAATTCCCCGCCCCAGGGTTATGGATGGACAGATGGAATTGTCCTTGGGAGGCAGGACCCATAGTCATTTAGTAACCGTTCAAAGTTACAACAAAGTTCAAAGTTACAATGTAAGGGGATATAAAGGATATAAAACAGAGAATTTGTCAAGTGTTAATATGATAAAAACTTTTCCACGTGGTTATTTCGTAACCTGATGTAACAATTCTTCATCTTCTTGAACGCAGGTCAACGCAGTGAATTGTAACACCAGTTGGAAAATCACCTTGTTCATGAAATTTAGTTGCTACCGTGAAGACGTACTTAAAGGGGTGAGTATATTTTTTTGGTAAATTGTTATAAAATTGTATTCATTTTTAAAGCTCCCCGTCTTAACTGTTTTAATGATCAACGGGTAATATTTCCAATTGGTCTGAAACCTACCTTTGATAGCAGGGTCCTTCTAGAGTCTTGTTTACCCATCTTCAAAAGCAGGAGTGGGTTCCTTAGTTTTCTCTCTATGGGCGACAAATCTTCTCAACTCTGCAGCCATTTGGGATCTCTGCCTAAATTTTATGGAAAGACTACTAAATAAATCAGTGTTTTTCAAACCTTGGCAAGTTTAAAATATGTGAAGTCCACATATGTTCAAGATGGCCAGATTTATTTTTTAAAAACCTATCCATTTATCCATTCACCCATCCACCCATCAGTCCATCTATCCATCTATCCATCTATCCATCTATCCATCTATCCATCTATCCATCTATCCATCTATCCATCTATCCATCTATCCATCTATCCATCTATCCATCTATCCATCTATCCATCTATCCATCATCTATCCATCTATCCATCCATCCATCTATCCATCTATCCATCTATCCATCCATCCATCTATCCATCTATCCATCTATCCATCTATCCATCCATCCATCTATCCATCTACCAAATGCCACTCACGCATCATCATGAAATCTCCAGAACCATAAAGTCTACACACTTGAAACTTGGCACATACAGTATGTTCCTCTTGGCTTCTAGGTGCTTGCTAAGAAAGGATTTTTCAAATCAGTAGTTATTTCTTATATTATTGTTAACATGCTCTGATGCTAAGGAAGTAGATGTTCTACTCCTCCTCCCCACCTGAAAAGAACTCTGTTTCAATTGCCAGTTGCCTTATAGGAGGGAGGGAAGGAAGGAAGGAAGAAGAGGGAGGGAGGAAGGAAGGAGAGGGAGGGAGGGAGAGGGAAGGAAGGGGGGGAGAGAGGGAGGGAGGGGGGGAGGAAGGAAAATATAAAGCAACTGGCAGTTGGAACAGAGTTGGAACATTTTCAACCTTTAACTGTCAATTTACCAAGCCCAATCACATAGTTTCATAGTGGAGCATGGGTACCCAGCTACTAGTAGAGTAATAAATCTAACAAAGCACACATTTTCCCTATGGACGTCTCTTTCATTCCACCCCTCTCTCTTTCCCCCCCCCCCACCTTTCCATCGCTATGTCTATTCAGGGAGATGTGGTCAGGTTGTTCCACGCTGAACAGGAGAAGTTTCTGACCTGCGATGAATACCAGCAGAAGCAACACATTTTCCTTCGCACAACTTTGAGGCAGTCGGCCACTTCGGCAACGAGTTCAAAAGCCCTGTGGGAAATAGAGGTATTTTTTCCTCCCTCCCCTGCTTCCCTCCTTCCCTCCTCTGTTTTCCTTCCTTCCTCTCTCTCCTTCCCTTCTCCTCCTTCCCTCCCTCCCATCCTCCCTCTTGCTCCTTTTCCTTCTGTTTCCCCCTCTCCTTTCCTCCCTGTTTTCCTCTCTCCCTCTTCCTCCTCTCTTCCCCATCTGTCCTTCTCTTTCTTTCCCTCCCTCTCTTCCCCTCCCTCCCTCTCTGCCTCTCTCTCTGCCATCTCTCTCTCTCTCTCTATTTATCCATTCAACCAACCAACCAACCATATTTATCTATCTGTCTGTCTGTCTGTCTGTCTCTTTATATCTCTCATCTTTCCCTCTCTTTCTCTCTTTCTCTCTCCCTATATCTCTTTCTCTCTCTCTAATCTCTCTCTTTCTCTAATCTCTCTCTTTCATCTTTCTTTCTTTCTCACTCACTCTCATCTCTCTCTCTCTAACTCTCCATCTCTCTCTATCTCTCCCCCTCTCTCTGTCTCTTTCTCTCTTCATCTGTCTCTCTCTCTCTCTCTCTCTCATCTCTCTCTCTGTGTGTGTCTCTCTCTCCCCTCTCTGTCATCTCTCTCTCTCTCTCTATCATCTCTCTCTCTGTCTCTCTCTCTCTCCCCCCCCTCTCTCTATCTCTATCATCTCTCTCTCTCTCTCTCTCCCCCTCTCTCTATCTATCTCTATCATCTCTCTCTCTGTGTCTGTCTCTCTCCCCCCCTCTCTCTATCTATCTCTATCATCTCTTTCTGTCTCTGTCTCTCTCCCTCCCTCCCTCCATCTCTCTCATCCCAGGGCTGTCGGTATGGGGATGAATCAGGTCGAATCCCAACGTTGAACGTTGTGGCCATATTTGACACCTCCCCGGTGTGTCTCTCTGCAGGTGGTGCATCATGACCCTTGCCGCGGTGGCGCAGGACAGTGGAACAGCCTCTTCAGATTTAAACATCTGGCGACCGGAAACTATTTGGCTGCTGAAGTAAGGAATACATTTACTTGAATGCAGGAGAAAGATCAGAGTAAACCTCTTTTTTCACGAGAGATTTCATGTGTGTCGGTGTGTGTGTGTGGCGTGGAAGGAGAGATTGCCTTGTTGTTTGTTGTTCTCAGTTGTGTCTGACTTTTCACGATAACGCGGACCACCAAATGCCAGCCCCCTCCCCCCCATGTTCCACCGTCTCCTGGTGTTGGACCGAATTCATGTTCATTGCATCCGTGACCCTACCGAACCATCTCATCCGCTCTTGTTCTCCTTCTTCTTTGGCCTTCCATTTGTCCCAACTTCAGGGTCTTCTCCCAGGAGTCCTCTCTCCTTCTTTGGTGGCCAAAGTCTTTGAGGGGGTCCTTGGTAGCTCTCTGAGCTTGGTTGTTTTCTTGCAGATGTTTCAGGACCCATCTAGGTAACATCATCCGTGCTAGAAGGAAGGGGGGTTGGGAGGAGGAGGAGAAGGAAGAGGAGGAGGAGGACTGTAGGGTCCTTGGTATCTCTTTGAGCTTGGTGATTTTCTGGCAGATGTTTCATGATGATCCAACTAGGTAACATCAAACTGATCAGGAAAGACTTCATGGACTCAATCTGTCTAGTCTGGAGGACAGAAGGGAAAGGGGGGACATGATCGAAACATTTAAATATGTGAAAGGGTTAAATAAGGTCCAGGAGGGAAGTGTTTTTAATAGGAAAGTGAACACAAGAACAAGGGGACACAATCTGAGGTCAGTTGGGGAAAAGATCAGAAGCAACATGAGAAAATATTATTTTACTGAAAGAGTCGTAGATGCTTGGAACAAACTTCCAGCAGACGTGGTTGGTCAATCCACAGGAACTGAATTGAAACATGCCTGGGATAAACATAGATCCATCCTAAGATAAAATGCAGGAAATAGTATAAGGGCAGACTAGATGGACCATGAGGTCTTTTTCTGCCATCAATCTTCTATGTTTCTATGTAACATTGTCAGTGCTAGAAGGAAGGGTGGTTGGGAGGAGGAAGAGGAGGAGGAAGAATGTAGGGTCCTTGGTGCTCTCTGAGCTTGGTGATTTTCTTGTAGATATTTCATGAACCAACTTCGTAACATCATCAGTTTGGAAGTGGAATCTATCTATCTATCTATCTATCTATCTATCTATCTATCTATCTATCTATCTATCTATCTATCTATCTATCTATCTATTTATTAGATTTGTATGCCGCCCCTCTCTGTAGAGAGTTAGAAGGGACCTTGGAGGTCTTCTAGTCCAACCCCCTGCTTAGGCAGGAAACCCTACACTACTTCAGACAAAGTAGAGCAATGAAAAAAAGGCCTGCAAAGACTTAGGATTGGAAAAACATTATTTGGAGAGAGTAACAATGAAAAAGCCTGCAAGGTAAGAGCTGGAAAGGTTATTAGCACCTAGTTAGGGCTGAAAAAATAGCTTAAAAAAGAGCTAAATTCAGCATATAAGACCCACCCAATTTTAGCCTCTTTTAGGAAGGAAAAAGGTGTGTCCTATACTCCAAAAATACAGTAGATAAGGCTCCACAGGACTCAAGGAAGGTTGGACTTAGTTTGCTTGTGGCTACGTGAGGATTTTAGACTGATGCCCCCTTTCACTCCCCCCCCCCTCTCAGTCCTTCCCTCTCCAACAGAAAAGTTCCTAATAGACCATCTAACTCAACTTGTTTCATTCATGAATCTAATAAACTACCTGCAGAAACTGGTCATCTAACCACCTTTTCGGAGAGCTTTGCTGTTCCCAACGGATGGTTTCAAAGCTTATTTCCAGAAAAGTCCTTTTTTACTTTCAGCGTGGACATTTATTTATTTTTATTTATTTATTTTGTCCAATACATAATACACATTGAAGAGAAAGATATGTAATAATATAAGTAAAGAAAAGAATAGAAGAAAAGATATAAAAGTATAGGTGAACATATTTGAAAGGAAGAAAAGATCAATGAGATAAGGAGAGACAATTGGACAGGGGACAGAAGGCACACTGGTGCACTTATGTACGCCCCTTACTGACTACTAAGGAACCTGGAGGGGTCAATCGTGGAGAGTCTAAGGGAAAAATGTTGGGGGTTAGGGGTTGACACTACTGAGTCCGGTAATGAATTACACGCTTCGACAACTCGATTGCTAAAGTCATATTTTTTACACTCAAGCTTGGAGCGATTAATATTAAGTTTCAATCTGTTGCGTGCTCTTGTGTTGTTGCGGTTGAAGCTGAAGTAGTCATTGACAGGTAGAACGTTGCAGCATATGATTTTGTGGGCAATACTTAGATCGTGTTTCAGACGTCGTAGTTCTAAGCTTTCTAGACCGAGGATTGATAGTCTACTTTTGTAGGGTATTCTCTTTCGAGTGGAGGAGTGAAGGGCTCTTCTGGTGAAGTATCTTTGGACATTTTCAAGGGTGTTGATGTCCGAGATGTGGTATGGGTATCCTTCCTTTGAATTTCAAAGTGTCGGTCTGGTCAACCATCAAGAGCTTATCTTGTCATACCAAATGTTTGTTGGTGGGGTGGAGGAAATTTGCGGAAGGAACACTGATGCCCTTTGCTCATCCTTTTCAGCATTGCTGGAAAGAATGACGTTGTGGTACGGATTGATTTTTCTTAGGGAACCATGCTGTCGACATCTAACATTGTGAATTTGATCAATGCAAATCCGATAACTTTAGGAAGGAGAGAAATGCGAAGATCTGTTCATTCGTGGACCCATCATAGCAACTTGCAAAACAAAAATATGTTTTTCTTATTTGTTTAAACCAGTGGCCTTCCCATTCCCCCTTCATCGTATCGGTTAGGACCTTAGGAGAAGTTCAAGTTCAACTAATGACACACCTTCGTACTTTTAAAAATTGATGGATTATAATAACAATAACAACAGAGTTGGAAGGGACCTTGGAGGTCTTCTAGCCCAACCCCCTGCTTGGGCAGGAAACCCTACACTACTTCAGACAGATGGTTATCCAACATCTTCTTAAAAGCTTCCAGTGTTGGAAGTGATTCACAACTTCTAGTGGCAAGCTGTTCTACGGATTTAATTGTTCTAACTTTCAGGAAACTCCTCCTCCTTAGTTCTAAGTTGCTTCTCTCCTTGTTTAGTTTCCACCCAAGATTCTACCCGCAGGTGTTTTGGAGAATAGGTTGACTCCTTCTTCTTTCTTCTTGATTTATTTATTTTTATTTTATTTTATTTTATTTTATTTTATTTTATTTTATTTTATTTTATTTTATTTTATTTTATTTTATTTTATTTTATTATTTTATTTTATTCATTCATTCATTTGTCCAATACACAAATACATAGGAAGAAAATAAACATGAAGTAATATATATAAGGATAAAAGTGAAAATAGAAGAGAAGATATATGAAAGGAAGAAAATATATATGATATATGAGATGAAGGAAAGACCATTGGACAGGGGACGAAAGGCACGTACGCCTCTTACTGGCCTCTTAGGAACCTGGAGAGGTCAATCGTGGAGAGCCTAAGCGAGAAATGTTGGGGGTTAGGGGTTGACACTATTGAGTCCGGTAATGAGTTCCACGCTTCGACAACTCGATTGTTAAAGTCATATTTTTTTACAGTCAAGTTTGGAGCGGTTCGTATTAACTTTGAATCTGTGGCGTGCTCTTGTGTTGTTGCGGTTGAAGCTGAAGTAGTCATTGACCGGTAGGACGTTGCAGCATATGATCTTGTGGGCAATACTTAAATCGTGTTTTAGGCGCCGTAGTTCTAGGCTTTCTAGGCCCAGGATTGTTAGTCTATTTTCGTAGGGTCTTCTGTTTCGAGTGGAGGAGTGAAGGGCTCTTCTGGTGAAATATCTTTGGACAGTGTTGATGTCTGAGATGTGGTATGGGTTCCAGACAGATGAGCAGTAGTCAAGGGTGGGTCTGGCAAAAGTTTTGTAGGCTCTGGTGAGTAGTGTGAGATTGCCGGAGGAGGTTGGAGTAGAAGAACTCCAAGGTCCATAATTCTCTTTCTAGGCCAGGCGTCACACAGAAGGTGACTCTAGGCTTACAAACATTGATTAAAATACACTATAAAGTGTTCAAACAATAGATAAAGGGTTCAAATTTAAAATGCAGTTAAAGTAAAACTGGAGAAGATAACCAGAGTGAGGCTGGCAGGGTCAAATGAATCATTAGTTTGGAAACTTTATCTAAAAGACTTTTAAGTCTAGCCGCCTTCAGAGTTTGTTGACTCTTATCTGGTGCCAATTTGCCTTGAACGTTAGTATTTCAGTTAGTACTACTTCGGTATAGATAGCCAAGTACTGTACTGGGTTCCTACCAGTGTAAGGGAGCCTTGTAAGGCCTTAGTAAGGCCACACTTGGGATACGGCATCGAGTTTTGATCCCCATGATGCAAAAAGGATGTTGAGACTCTAGAAAGAGTGCAGAGAAGAGCGACAAAGAGCGGCGTTAGGGGGCTGGAGGCTAAAACGTATGAAGAACAGTTGCAGGAATTGGACATGGCTAATTTAATGAAAAGAAGGACCAGGGGGAGACATGATAGCAGCCTTCCAATATCTCAGGAATTGCTACAAAGAAGAGGGAACCAACCTATTCTCCAAAGCATCTGAGGATAGAACAAGAAGCAATGGGTGGAAACTAAACAAGGAGAGAAGTAACTTAGAACTAAGGAGAAATTTCCCAACAGTGAGAACAGTTAATCAGTGGAACAACTTGCCTCCAGAAGTTGTGAACACTCCAACACTGGACGTTCTTAAGAAGATGTTGGCTAACCATCTGTGTGAAGTAGTGTAGGGTTTCCTGCCTGTTGTGGTTAGCTCTGGCCCAGCTCCTGCCCCAAGGACTGTGGATGTGGGGGAGACATCCACATGCTGCAGGCCTGTTTTGCTCCCGGTGGAATCTGATGATGAAGGCTCCTCTGACCAAGAAGACATGAGTGACAGGGAGGAGGAGAGTGTGGCAGACAGCTCAGAAGGAGATCAATTATCTAGCTCCTCCTTGGATTCGGAACAAGAGTTAAAGATACAGCCACGCATGCGGAGAGCGATGCATAGGCAGCAACAACTGAGAGATTATTATCAAAGAAAATGAGGCCACCTGTGGTTGGGTGGGGCTGTGGTCATTAGTGAGGCTGCTATAAAGAGCAGCCTGTGGGTTTGGCCATTGTGGAGGATTACCTGATCGTTATGTTTCGTGACTGCTTTACTGACTTTGACCTTTTGTGTGCTGATTTTTCCCCACTTTGAAACTAAACCAGAGCAAAGTATGTTTCACTTTGTGAAAGAAGAAGGACTGTGAATTGCCTCACAGCTGCAAGCTAAGTATCACAGAACTGATAACGGACTTGTACAAATTACCAGTTTGTTTGGAGACGAGGGCTCTTGGCTATACCAAAAGAGGGCTTGGTTTAAGTGAATTCTCATTATAAAGAACATTGTTTTGAATTTTCAAACGTGTCTGTGTCTGAAATTTGTACCTGTGAATTTTTGGGAGGAGTCTACCAGAGAGCCCGACAGAACACTGCCTAAGCAGAGGGTTGGACTAGAAGACCTCCAAGGTCCCTTCCAACTCTGTTGTTGTTGTTGTTGTTGTTGTTGTTGTTGTTGTTGTTGTTGTTGTTGTTATTATTATTATTAAAGGCCAGTTGCAGAATCCACAAAATGAATCAGAGACTTTCTCTACCTTGTTATCTTTCGCCCTGTCGTGTTTGGGAAACTTTAATGGAGACAATTTGGAGTTTTGGAGATTAAGCGAAAGGAAACGTGGTCTTTCTCGGGCCCATTTTTTTCCCCTTTGGCCTGGGATCACAGCTCCTTTATTTTTTAGAGAGCCCTTGATGTCGTTTCTAGAGGGAGCGACGGGGTTTGTTTGCTTGGTCTCCTTGCCAAGAACAACCTTTGAAGAACGTGTGGTCTGATTAAGCCTTCCTGGGTACGGAAATGTCAAAATTGTGGCCCTGTCTCTTAAGTGTTAAAGTTACATAAGCCATTAATCTTCAGGGCATCTTGCGAGAAGAGGTTGGAGTAGCTGTGGAAAGGGTGGAGCGAGGAAAGGACGTGAGTGCCTAAAACAACATGAAGAAGCTTTGGGTTCCGACTTTGGACCAAGTGAACGATTGCAAAATTCTTTCGGACACATTTATTTAGTTATTTTATTTATTCATTTGTCCAATACACAAATACATAGGAAGAAAAATAGACATGAAGTAATATATATAAGGGTAAAATTGAACTTAGAGGAGAGGATATATGAAAGGAAGAGAATATATAAGATAGGTGAAAGAGAGGAAAGACAATTGGACAGGGGACGATAGGCACATCAGTGCACTTATGTACGCCCCTTACTGGCCTCTTAGGAACCTGGAGAGGTCAATCGTGGAGAGTCTAAGGGAGAAATATTGGGGGTTAGGGGTTGACACAATTGAGTCCGGTAATGAGTTCCACGCTTCGATAACTCGATTGTTGAAATCATTCCTTGCAAGCTGGATACTCGGACATGAATAGAATATAATTCTTTATTGGCCAAGTGTGATTGGACACACGAGGAATTTGTCTTTGGTGCAGATGCTCTCAGTGGACATAAAATAAAATATACATTTGTCAAGAATCATGTGGTGCAACACTTAATGATTGTCATAGGGGTCAAATAAGCAATGAAGAAACAATCAATATTAATAAAAATCTTAGGATACAAGCAACAAGTGACAGTCATACAGTCCTAAGTGGGAGGAAAAGGATGACAGGAGTGATGAGAAAAAAACTAGTAGAAATAGAAGTGCAGACTTAGTAAAAGGTTTGACAGTGTTGAGGGAATTTTTTGTTTAGCAGAGTGATGGCATTCGGGGGGGAAATTGTCCTTGTGTCTAGTTCTCTTGGTGTGCAGTGCTCTGTAGTGACGTTTTGAGGATAGGAGTTGAAACAATTTGTGTCCAGGATGCGAAGGGTCAGTAAATATTTTCATGGCCCTCTTTTTGACTTGTGCAGTCTACAAGTCCTCAATGGAAGGCAGGTTGGCTGCAATTGTTTTTTCTACAGTTCTGATTCTCCTCTGAAGTCTGTGTCGGTCTTGTTGGGTTGCAGCACCAAACCAGACAGTTATAGAGGTGCTACTCTGTGAATTAATGGCCATAATATCTAGAGATAATTTGGACCTGGTTGCCATAACTGAGACATGGTTTAAGGATTCTAATGAATGGGAAATATCCATACCAGGATATACACTGTATAGGAAGGATAGAATAGAGAGAAGGGGAGGTGGAGTAGCCATTTATGTTAAGGAAACTCTAAAAACAACACTAATTCAAAATACATGTCAAGATCTAGAGACCCTCTGGATTTACATGCAAAATAAAGACGGTTCTGTCATTAGAATTGGGGTGATCTATAGGCCTCCAGGGCAATCTAAGGAATATGACAACAAGATGGTGGATGAAATTACCCAAATGGCAGTAAAGGGAGATATTGTGGTTATGGGTGATTTCAACATGCCTGATGTTGACTGGAATATCCCCAGTGCCCTTACATGCAAAAGTAAGAATATAGTAGAGGCCTTTACAGGAGCAGCTCTGGCACAGCTGGTTAAGACACCAACTAGAGGGGAGAATATTCTAGATTTAGTTTTTACGAATGGGAATTGGGTTTCAGATGTCAAGGTGGGAGAAAATTTAGGTTGCAGTGACCATCTATGTTTGTGGTTTGATGTAAAAACTCATTGTGAGCAATCCTATAATGCAACCAAAGTATTGGATTTCAGAAAAACAAATTTTAATGCAATGGGGGAATATTTAGATAATGAATTAAAGGGGAGGGATAAAATGGCAGGAGCGAGCACCCAGTGGACTGTATTTAAAAAGGCCATCTTAAAAGCCACTGGACTGTATGTAAGACAAATATCTAAAGGTAAAAGGAAGAAGAAACCGCTATGGTTTAGCAATGATGTAAGGACTATAGTCAATGAAAAAAAGGCTGCCTATAGGAGGTATAAAGAGTCTGGAAGTATAGCTGATAGGGAGGTGTATAAAATGAGACAGAAGGAGGCGAAACAGATAATATATGCTGCTAAAGCCTCAAAAGAGGAAGAAATTGCCAAATCTCTAAAGAAGGGGGATAAAACCTTCTTCAGATATATTAGTGATAAGAAGAAGAAAAGCTGCGGCATCACGAAGCTTAGTACCGGGAAAAATACATGCATTAATGGGAATAAGGAGATCGCTGACCATTTCAATAGCTACTTCTGTTCAGTTTTCTCAAAAGACACCTTACAAAATAATACTATAGAGGGATATAGCATTGCCTCCAACTGTACGGATTCAGCTCCAGTGATCTTAGAAGCCGATGTCTTAGAAGAACTTGAACGATTAAAGATAAATAGGGCAATGGGTCCAGATGGCATCCACCCCAGAGTTCTTAAAGAACTCAGATCTGTCATTGCTACCCCCCTGACTGATTTGTTTAACCAATCCTTGTTAACAGGAGATGTTCCTGAGGATTGGAGAATGGCAAGTGTTGTGCCTATCCACAAGAAGGGCAGTAGAGAAGAAGCTGGTAACTACAGGCCAGTTAGCTTGACATCAGTTGTCGTTAAAATGATGGAGACTCTACTGAAAAAGAGGATAAATCAGCACCTA
This sequence comes from Erythrolamprus reginae, assembly GCF_031021105.1. Lineage (NCBI taxonomy): Eukaryota > Metazoa > Chordata > Lepidosauria > Squamata > Dipsadidae > Erythrolamprus > Erythrolamprus reginae. The sequence continues at coordinate 2,704,134 of NC_091955.1, read as the reverse complement.
AAAAACAATAAATTATTGGACCCAAATCAGCATGGCTTTACTGAAGGCAAATCATGTCAGACTAATCTCATTGATTTCTTTGACTATGTCACAAAGGTGTTGGATGAAGGTGGTGCCGTGGATATTGCCTACCTGGACTTCAGCAAAGCCTTTGATACGGTTCCACATAAAGAGCTGATAGATAAATTAGTGAAGATTGGACTTAATCCCTGGATAGTTCAATGGATTTGCAGCTGGCTGAAGCATAGACACCAGAGGGTTGTTGTGAATGGCGAGTATTCTGAGCAGAGTCAGGTTACAAGCGGTGTGCCACAAGGGTCTGTTCTGGGTCCTATTCTTTTTAATATGTTTGTGAGTGACATAGGGGAAGGTCTGGTAGGGAAGGTTTGCCTATTTGCCGATGACTCTAAAGTGTGCAATAGGGTTGATATTCCTGGAGGCGTCGGCAATATGGTAAATGATTTAGCTTTACTAGATAAATGGTCAAAGCAATGGAAACTGCAGTTTAATGTTTCCAAATGTAAAATAATGCACTTGGGGAAAAGGAATCCTCAATCTGACTATTGTATTGGCAGTTCTGTGTTAGCAAATACTTCAAAAGAAAAGGATTTAGGCGTAGTGATTTCTGACAGTCTCAAAATGGGTGAACAGTGCAGTCAGGCAGTAGGGAAAGCAAGTAGGATGCTTGGCTGCATAGCTAGAGGTATAACAAGCAGGAAGAGGGAGATTATGATCCCGCTATATAGAATGCTGGTGAGACCACATTTGGAATACTGTGTTCAGTTCTGGAGACCTCACCTACAAAAAGATATTGACAAAATTGAACGGGTCCAAAGACGGGCTACAAGAATGGTGGAAGGTCTTAAGTATAAAACGTATCAGGAAAGACTTAATGAACTCAATCTGTATAGTCTGGAGGACAGAAGGAAAAGGGGGGACATGATCGAAACATTTAAATATATTAAAGGGTTAAATAAGGTCCAGGAGGGAAGTGTTTTTAATAGGAAAGTGAACACAAGAACAAGGGGACACAATCTGAGGTTAGTTGGGGGAAAGATCAAAAGCAACATGAGAAAATATTATTTTACTGAAAGAGTAGTAGATCCTTGGAACAAACTTCCAGCAGATGTGGTAGATAAATCCACAGTAACTGAATTTAAACATGCCTGGGATAAACATATATCCATCCTAAGATAAAATACAGAAAATAGTATAAGGGCAGACTAGATGGACCATGGGGTCTTTTTCTGCCGTCAGACTTCTATGTTTCTATGTTTCTATGTTTCTACTGTTCTACTCCATTCTACTCTATTATTATTCTACTCTACTCTTATTCTACTCCACTCTATTATTATTCTACTCTACTTTCATCTATTCTACTCTATTATTATTCTACTCCACTCTACACTATTATTATTCTACTCTACTCTTATCATACTCTATTCTACTCTATTATTATTATACACTACTCTACTCTTATTCTACTCTACTCTATTATTACTCTATTCTACTCTACTCTACTCTATTATTATTCTACTCTACTTTCATCTATTCTACTCTATTATTATTCTACTCCACTCTACTCTACACTATTATTATTCTACTCAACTCTACTCTTATCATACTCTATTCTACTCTATTATTATTATACACTACTCTACTCTTATTCTACTCTACTCTATTATTACTCTATTCTACTCTACTCTATTATTATTCTACTCTACTTTCATCTATTCTACTCTATTATTATTCTACTCCACTCTACTCTACACTATTATTATTCTACTCTATACTCTACACTACTCTACTCTTATTCTACTCCACTCTATTATTATTCTACTCTACTTTCATCTATTCTACTCTATTATTATTCTGCTCCACTCTACACTATTATTACTCTACTCTACTCTACTCTACTCTACTCTACTCTATTTTACTCCACTCTACACTATTATTATTCTACTCTACTCTACTCTTATCATACTCTATTCTACTCTATTATTATTATACACTACTCTACTCTTATTCTACTCTACTCTATTATTACTCTATTCTACTCTACCCTACTCTATTATTATTCTACTCTACTTTCATCTATTCTACTCTATTATTATTCTACTCCACTCTACTCTACACTATTATTATTCTACTCTATACTCTACTCTACTCTACTCTTATTGTACTCTATTGTACTCTATTATTATTATACACTACTCTACTCTTATTCTACTCCACTCTATTATTATTCTACTCTACTTTCATCTATTCTACTCTATTATTATTCTACTCCACTCTACACTATTATTACTCTACTCTACTCTACTCTATTTTACTCTACTCTATTATTATTCTACTCTATTTGGAAGCATTGAACTGGATAATATTTCTCTGCAAATAGGTATGGCTTCAATTAACAGCATCCTTAGTCTACAGAAGTATTTGCAGTCTGGTGGGGGGGGGGGGGGTTGGGGGGGGGCGCAAAACCCCCAGCCTGTTTTGTGAGCCTTGAAGCAAATAAGCCAAAGGTACTAAACTCTGTAATGTGTGGAGGGGAAGAAAAACCCAATATTTTCACTGGAATGTTGGAAAACATTTAGGCCCATAGGTAATAAAACCACCAGGCGCACGATGCCAAACTCCACAACTGCCAAAAAAGTCTGGAAGCCGACAGTTTAGCTCAGAAAATGTTTTAGTCTGGAAAACTTGGCAGATTCTCTTTCCGCCTCTTGGTTCGATTCCATATTGGAGAAATGCAACACAATGGGCTCTGAATGGGACCCCCATTTTACCAGTGTGCAAAAACGGGTGTGAAATATAGCAGGTTTTTATTTTATTTTGTTTTTATTTATTTTTTTCAAATATTTTTTATTATTTTCAAAAAAGGACAAACAAAGACATACAACATTAAACATTTAAGGAGCTGCCATTGCTCCGCTTGTCGTAGAAGTCTTAACTAATACAGAATATAAAAAACCCTAACTGTTACCAGATCTATGCAGAAGTACCACACTTGTGAATTACATTCTTGTTGAATTTAATTCTATATTTTTAATATTAAACTTGTTAATTGAATTTCTTTGTATTTTAAAAAGTGATATACTTGTATATGTCTATATATATAAAAAGAGAAATAAACAAATTATTAGTAATACAGAGAAAAGAAAAAATAAACACTTCTAAGTTAGTTACAATATAAACTATTTCATTCTATCTTATAATTCTTCAGATAGTCATTTATTCTTATATATTTAATTTTTAATGCTATTTTTAAAATTCCACCAATCATATACTTTATCCCATATTTTATAAAATTCTGTTTCGGTTTGATTATTCAGACGTTTAGTCATCATGTCTAATTCTGCACATTCTATAATTTTTTTGAATACCTCAATATCTTCCGGTATCGTCTTTTCTTTCCATTTCTGTGCAAATACTATTTTGTTTTTAAATTGGTTTGCTATTAAATGCATTTCTTAGTGCTTAATGAACAACGTGTTGTCATTGATTAGATTAGATTAGATTTATTGGATTTATATGCCGCCCCTCTCCGCAGACTCGGGGCGGCTCACAACAATAGTAAAAACACTACATAGTGACAAATCCAATACCCACCAATCCAATTACAATTTTAAGTTAAGAAATTCATAAAACAACCCCAATATATATAAAAAACAAGCACACAATCAATCAAACACCAAAACAACATGGGCAAGGGGGAGATGTTTCAGTTCCCCCATGCCTGACGACAGAGGTGGGTTTTAAGTAGCTTACGAAAGGCAAGGAGGGTGGGGGCAATTCTAATCTCTGGGGGGGAGTTGGTTCCAGAGGGCCGGGGCCACCACAGAGAAGGCTCTTCCCCTGGGTCCCGCCAAGCGGCATTGTTTAGTTAACGGGACCCGGAGAAGGCCCACTCTGTGGGACCTAACTGGTCGCTGGGATTCGTGCAGCAGAAGGCGGTCCCTGAGATAATCTGGTCCGGTGCCATGAAGGGCTTTATAGGTCATAACCAACACTTTGAATTGTGACCGGAAACTGATCGGCAACCAATGCACACTGCGGAGTGTTGGTGTGACATGGGCATATTTGGGGAAGCCTATGATTGCTCTCGCAGCTGCATTCTGCACGATCTGAAGTTTCCGAACACTTTTCAAAGGTAGCCCCATGTAGAGAGTATTGCTTAATTATTATTGCTTAATCATTAAGTGGCATCTCGCTCAACAGTAGTAATTGTGAAAGGGATCTTGGAGTCCTAGTGTTCAACCATTTAAATAGGAGCCAGCCATGTGCAGCAGCTGCCAAAAAAGCCAACACAGTTCTAGGCTGCATTAACAGAGGGATAGAATCAAGATCACGTGAAGTGTTAATACCATTTTATAAGGTCTTGGTAAGGCCACACTTGGAATACTGCATTCAGTTTTGGTTGCCACGATGCAAAAAGGATGTTGAGACTCTAGAAAGAGGGCAGAGAAGAGCAACAAAGAGGATTAGGGGACTGGAGGCTAAAACATATGAATAACGGTTGCAGGAACTGGGCATGGCAAAGTTTAATGAAAAGAAGGACCAGGGGAGACCGGATAGCAGTCTTCCGGTATCTCAGGGGTTGCCACAAAGAAGAGGGAGTCAGGCTATTCTCCAAAGCACCTGAGGGTAGAACAAGAAGCAATGGGTGGAAACTAAACAAGGAGAGAAGTAACTTAGAACTAAGGATAATTTTTCTGACAGTTAGATCAATTAATCAGTGGAACAGCTTGCCTCAAGAAGTTGTGAATGCTCCAACACTGGAGGTTTTTAAGAAGACGATGGATAACCATCTGTCTGAAGTAGTGTAGGGTTTCCTACCTAAGCAAGGGGTTGGACTAGAAGACCTCCAAGGTCCCTTCCAACTCTGCTGTTTTTCTATCCTGTCCCATTCCATATTCTATTCTACTCTACTCTACTCTACTCTACTCTATTCTGGTTAATTGTTAATTTCTCCTTAGTTCTAAGGTGCTTCTCTCCTTTAATTTCCACCCATTGCTTCTTGTTCTACCCTCAAGTGCTTTGGAGACTAGGTTGACTCCTTCTTCTTTGTGGCCACCCCTGAGATATTGGAAGACTGCTATCGTGTCTCCCCTGGTCCTTCTTTCCATTAAACTAGCTATGCCCAGTTCTTGCAACCGTTATTCATATGTTTTAGCCTCCAGTTCCCTAATCATCTTTGTCGCTCTTCTCTGCACTTTTTCCAGAGTCTCAATATCCTTTTTGCATTGTGGCGACCAAAACTGAAAGCCGTATTCCAAGTGTGGCCTTACCAAGGCCTTATAAAGTGGTATTAACATTTCACGTGATCTTGATTCTATCCCTCTGTTAATGCAGCCTAGAACTGTGTTGGCTTATTTTATTATCTCTTATCGGCGAGGATCTTATTTTACTGCAATACTTTTTTTGCCTTTGAGCAAGTCCACCATACATGGTAATAGATTCCGGTTTCCTTCTTCACATTTCCAACATATTGAGGATGAATTTGGGAACATCCTGGCAATTTTTACAGGTGGTAAATTGCCAATTTACAATTTTAAATTCTGGGTTTTCCATTGTGGTCATAACCCGAGGATGACCTGTATTCAGGGTATCGTCTAAAAATACATTTCTTTCAACAGAGCTTTTTTTAAAAAAAGGTTTATTTAGTTTTTCAAATACAATAAAAAGGAAAGAAATCTCATTCTAGACGTGCAGATCATTTTGACTCAAGCCTTCCATCAACCAAGCTTTTTAACGGCAAGTGGTGCTGAATATGAATTTTATGCTTGGAAAGCTTGGCCTTGGCCCTTGTTCTTTATTTTTTTTAAAAAGTTATATTAATTGCTTTGTGTGTCCTTTATTTTTGTTCTTTTGTTCTTGTTCTTTATTTTTTTTTGAAACTTATATTAATTGCTTTGTGTGTCCTTTCTACAGCAGAATGGACATTGAATCAGTAAGTCAATAAAATAATCACAAAGAATAAATAATCGCACTTAGACTGGGTCTATTGTCTCCTGCCCTTGCCAAGGAAACAAATAGGGGCCCAAGATAGTCTTGCAGCTGTAGGATTTCCCATGATAAAAAGTTTTATCTCCAAGTGTTGTTTTTTTTAAATGTATCCATTGGATAAAGACCTCTCTGAAACGAATGGTTAATTTATTGACTGTACTCAGTGGAAAGATACCTGTATTTGCTTTTCTGGATACCACACGCGTGGTCAGCCTGATCGGAGTTGCTTTTCAAACATGTTTTCTTTGATAAATTAAAACCTTTAGGATTCAAGGTTACACGGGACAGTTTTTGTTTTGGAAGCAAATCTCTGCCTGACCAAGTTTATCATGAACAGGTAGATGAAACTTATGCCGGCAGGAGGCAGTGGAGACTCATTGAGTCAATTGCTTTCGCTCCTGGCAGGATGTCGGTGAAAGCAGAGATATTTATATATTTATAGGCGGCTGAAAGAGAGAAGGAGAGAGAAAAAGGTTGTTACTATTAAAAGAACCAATAGATCTTTTTAAAATCTGGGGTCTAATTTTGTTATAGCTTTTATTCGAAATGGCTTTTTAATTTAAACTGGCATTCAAATAGGCGGAAAATGAAATCTTCCTTTCCTTTCTCTTTTCCCTTCCCTTCCTTTCCTTTCCTTCCTCCTTTCCATTCCTTCTTCCTTTTCTTTCCTTTCCTTTCCTTCTTTCTTTCCTTTCCTTCTTCCTTTTCTTTTCCTTTCCTTTCCATTCTTTCTTCCTTTCCTTTCCTTCTTCCTTTCCTTTCCTTTCCTTTCTCTTTTCCTTTCCTTTCCATTCTTTCTTCCTTTCCTTTCCTTTCCTTCTTCCTTTCCTTCTTTCTTTCCTTTTCTTCTTCCCTTTCTTTCCTTTCCTTTCCTTTCTCTTTTCCTTTCCTTTCCTTCTTCCCTTTCTTTCCTTTCCTTTCCTTTCCCTTCCCCTCCCATTCCCTCCTCTGCTCACTTTCCTTTCCTTTCTCCTCTTTTTATCTTTCCTTCCCTTTCCTACACACACATACAGAGAGAGGGAGAGAGGTGGACACAATTTCACGTCATTTTACATGTCAAAATGATTTGTGGCTCCTGGTGGTTTTTACATTTTTAAAACATATATAAATTCCATCTTCAATTAAACCGTGTGTCATCTGAGAACAAATAATTTGCATGATGATGATGATGATGATGATGATAATAATAATAATATTTTATATTACAACAATATTCATCGTATTAATATTCATTCCGTAAACATAAAAATAATTCTCGTAAAACTTGCTTCTCTCTATTAACAAATCTTTTAACAACCAGTTTTCTGCCCTAATGACCATCGAGGTAGGCGTGGCTAAGGGGGGGTCATGTGACTGGGTGGGAGTGAGTGATGTCAAGTTGGCCATGCCCACTCAGGTTTTGTGGCTCCCGGGGTTTCCTTTTCTGTGGGGAACGAGTCCAAATGGCTCTTTGAGTGCTTATGGTTGCAGACTACTATATAAAGAAGCTAGCGAACCCCACTCCCTTACTAGCACTGACGAGATTACCTAGCTGGGTAACGAAACGTCTGCAATTAACCTACTGAGGTCGGAGAGGGCCGAGGACTCCAGAAATCTGCTTGTAACTCCACACATTTCTCTACCTTTTCAACCTGTATTTACAAACTCATTTTAACACCACCTGTTCAAAACCGCTTCTAAAAATGCTAACCAAAGTATTCTTTTGCAGCTCAATCCACACCATCCAGAGGGCTGTAATGGGGAAAAGATACTGGTGAGTCCCACCCCTTTAAATAAAACAGGGCAAAACGTTACCCTGTGAAATCTTCTCCCAATGATACAGTGATATCTCGTCTTATGAACCCCTCATCATACAAACTTTTCGAGATACAAACCCGGGGTTTAAGATTTTTTTGCCTCTTCTTACAAACTATTTTCACCTTACAAACCCACCGCCACCGCTGGGATGCCCCACCTCCGGACTTCCGTTGCCAGAGAAGCACCCGTTTTTGTGCTGCTGGGATTCCTTGAGGCTCCCCTCCATGGGAAACACCACCTCTGGACTTCCATGTTTTTGTGATGCTGCAGGGGAATCTCAGCAGGGGAATCTCAGCAGTGCAAAAACGGGTGCTTCGCTGGCAACGAAGGAGGTGGGGTTTCCCAGCGAGGGGAGCCTCAGTGAAATTGCAGCATCGCAAAAACACAGAGGTCCAGAGGTGGGGTTTCGAGGACTTTGGTGTTTTTGCAATGCTGCTATTTCACTGATCCTCCCTTCTCTGGGAAACCCCACCTCCGGACTTCCATTGCTAGCAAAGTGCTCGTTTTTGCGATGCTGGGATTCCCCTGCAGCATCGCAAAAACACAGAAGTCCGGAGGTGGGGTTTCCCATGGAGGAGAGCCTCAGGGGAATCCCAGCAGCACAAAAACAGGCACTTCGGTTGGCAAAATGGTTGAGTTTTGGGCTTGCACGCATTAATCGCTTTTCCATTGATTCCTATGGGAAACATTGTTTTGTCTTACAAACTTTTCACCTTAAGAACCTCGTCCCGGAACCAATTCATCTTGTAAGATGAGGTATCACTGTATGTGCTTTTGAAGCAACCTGTGTGTGGGTCTTTATTTCTGACAATCGATCCAGCCGGACAGAACACAAACCACGTTATCTCTGTTCTATCTCAGCAGAAAGACAACGAGCTCCTAACTTTGAAGAAGAAACGGCAGGCTGGGGAGAAGATTATGTACACCCTGGTCTCTGTTCCTCATGGGAATGACATCGCTTCCCTCTTTGAACTGGACGCCACCACCTTACAACGGGCTGATTGTCTGGTCCCAAGGTAATGACAGGAGACAGAAATAAAATGAATGTTTTTGGGTGGAGCTCCATCTTTCTACCTGTTCTGAGTCACGGGCCTCTGTCTAATTCCAATATACAAAATCATTTATTAATAAAATAATAATAATAATAATAATAATAATAATAATAATAATAATAGAAACATAGAAGACTGACGGCAGAAAAAGACATCATGGTCTATCTAGTCTGCCCTTATACTATTTCCTGTATTTTATCTTAGGATGGATCTATGTTCATCCCAGGCATGTTGAAATTCAGTTACTGTGGATTTACCAACCACGTCTGCTGGAACTTTGTTCCAAGCATCTATGACTCTTTCAGTGAAATAATATTTTCTCACGTTGCTTTTGATCTTTCCCCCAACTAACTTCAGATTGTGTCCCCTTGTTCTTGGGTTCACTTTCCTATTAAAAACACTTCCCTCCTGAACCTTATTTAACCCTTTAACATATTTCAATGTTTCGATCATGTCCCCCCTTTTCCTTCTGTCCTCCAGACTAGACAGATGGAGTTCATGAAGTCTTTCCTGATACGTTTTATGCTTAAGACCTTCCACCATTCTTGTAGCCCGTCTTTGGACCCGTTCAATTTTGTCCATATCTTTTTGTAGGTGAGGTCTCCAGAACTGGACACAGTATTCCAAATGGGGTCTCACCAGCGCTCTATATAGCGGGATCACAATCTCCCTCTTCCTGCTTGTTATACCTCTAGCAAGCATCCTACTTGCTTTTCCTACTGCCCGACCACTTACGGTAGATTTGTATGCCGCCCCTCTCCGAAGACGTGGGGCATCTCACAACAATAATAAAACAGTGTGACAATGTAAACAAATCTAATATTAAAAAAGCATCTAAAAACCCATCATTTAAAAACCATGCAACACACGCATACCATACATATAACTATAAAAGCCTGGGGGAGATGTCTCAATTCCCCCATGCCTGGCGACATAGGTGGGTCTTAAGTAATTTGCAAAAGGCAAGGAGGGTGAGGGCAGTTCTGATCTCTGGGGGGAGTTGATTCCAGAGGGCCGGGGCCACCAAAGAGAAGGCTCTTCCCCTGGGGCCTGCCAGACGACGTTATTTAGTTGATGGGACCTGGAGAAGGCCAACTCTGTGGGACCTCATCAGCCGCTGGGATTCGTGCGGCAGAAGACGGTCCCGGAGATATTCTGGTCCGATGCCATGAAGGGCTTTAAAGGTGATAACCAACATTTTGAATTGTGACCGGAAACTGATCGGCAACCAATGCAGACTGCGGAGTTCAAACTTACTTAGGGAAGCCCATGATTTCTCTCTCGCAGCTGCATTCTGCATGATCTGTAGTTTCCGAACACTCTTCAAAGGTAGCCCCATGTAGAGAGCGTTACAGTAGTCGAACCTCGAGGTGATGAGGGCATGAGTGACTGTGAGTAGTGACTCCCGGTCCAGATAGGGACACAACCGGTGCACCAAGCGAACCTGGGCAAATGCCCCCCTCGCCACAGCTGAAAGATGATTCTCTAATGTGAGCTGTGGATCGAGGAGGATGCCCAAGTTGCGGACCCTCTCTGAGGGGGTCAGTAATTCCCCCCCCCCAGGGTAATGGACGGACAGATGGAATTGTCCTTGGGAGGCAAAACCCACAGCCACTCCGTCTTATCAGAGTTGAGTTTGAGTCTGTACACCCTTCTTTTACGTATGGAAATATTTAATTTCTAACTTCTGATTTTATTAATTCATTGAATCGAAAAAGAATCAATTATTCTTTGGTACCAATGGACACATTTGTGTGGGTATAATTTTAAATTTCTGTCTCCTGCTCTTCCTTTCCGGAGACGATCTAATTGAGTTTCCAGCAGTCTCTGTCAATTCCTTCGGAGTTGAGTAGAGAATCTGTGATTCGCTACAGTGGTTTAAAGTTCATTTCTTGGTTTCTTTGGTTTTTATTTAGAAATTCCTATGTGCGGCTGAGGCATCTTTGCACTAACACCTGGGTGACCAGCACCAGCATCCCAATCGACAAAGACGAAGAAAGGCCAGTGATGTTAAAGGTAAAGAAGACGTTGGTTAAATCGGACTTTGTCCACATAAATAACTCCAGTCTTTTGAGGGAGACAAGAAAATAAGAAATATAATAGATGATAAATATATGGATGGATGGATGGATGGATGGATAGGTAGGTAGGTAGATAAATAAATGATAGATAGATAGACAGAGATAGATAGATAGATGATAGGTAGGTAGGTAGGTAGGTAGGTAGGTGTTCTGTCGGGCTCTTTGGTAGACTCCTCCCAAAAATTCACAGGTACAAATTTCAGACACACACACACATTTGAAAATTCAAAACAATGTTCTTTATAATGAAAATTCACTTAACCTAAGCCCTCTTTTGGTATAGCCAAGAGCACTCGTCTCCAAACAAACTGGTAATTTGTACAAGTCCCTTATCAGTTCTGTGATACTTAGCTTGCAGCTGTGAGGCAATTCACAGTCCTTCTTCTTTCACAAAGTGAAACACACTTTGCTCTGGTTTAGTTTCAAAGCGGGGGAAAATCAGTACACAAAGGTCGAAGTCAGCAAAGCAGGCACGAAACACAACGATCAGATAACCCTCCACAATGGCCAAACCCACAGGCTGCTATTTATAGCAGCCTCACTAATGACCACAGCCCCACCCAACCACAGGTGGCCTCATTTTCTTTGATAATGATCTCTCAGTTGTTGCTGCCTATGCATCACTCTCCGCATGCGTGGCTGTATCATTAACTCTTGTTCTGAATCCAAGGAGGAGCTAGAGAATTGATCTCCTTCTGAGCTGTCTGCCACACTCTCCTCCTCCCTGTCACTCATGTCTTCTTGGTCAGAGGAGCCTTCATCAGCAGATTCCACCAGGGGCAAAACAGGCCTGCAGCATGTGGATGTCTTCCCTACATCCACAGTCCTTGGGGCAGGAGCTGGGCCAGAGCTAACCACAACAGATAGATAGATAGATAGATAGATAGATAGGTAGGTAGGTAGGTAGGTAGGTAGGTAGGTAAATAAATGAAAGATAGATGACAAACAGATAGATCCCCATGTACAATTAGTGGGCCACTGTGTGACACAGAATGCTGGACTCGATGGGCTTTGGCCTGATTCAGCATGGCTTTTCTTAGGTTCTTTGATAGACAGATAGTTATGGATGAATGGATGGACAGACAGACAGACAGACAGGTGATAAGTAAATTAAATGATAGATGAGATAGATAAATGACATATATGATAAAATGATGGATGATAGATGGTAGATAAAAGACAGACACATGATAGATGATAGTTATAGATAGATGATAGATAGATAGACAGACAGACAGACAGAATGATGGATAGACAGGTGGATAGATAGAATGATGGATTGATTTATCGCCCTTCTCTGTCCCCCAAATCCCTAGATAGGAACCTGTCAGACGAAGGAAGACAAAGAAGCGTTTGCAATTGTGTCTGTCCCTCTGTCCGAAGTCAGAGACCTGGATTTTGCGAACGATGCCAACAAGGTTTTAGCATCGGCGGTCAAAAATTTGGAGAACGGTTCAGTAACTCAAAATGAAAGGAGGTTAGTGGTCATTCTTGCCCCCCCTTTTTTGGTTTGGAGTTTCTTGTCAAAATGCAACTGTATTGTCAGGCAAAAATTGAAGAAGAGCCTGGACTGCTATCTGTCAGGAAGGGTGTAGGGTCTCCAGCTTGGGCAAGGAAGATTAGACTAGATGACCTCCAAAGTCCCTTCCAGCTCTGTTGTTCTGTTATTATTCATTGTTGTTCTCTGTCCTCTCCTTGTTTCACCTTAGGTTTGTCACGAAGCTCTTGGAAGACCTCATTTTCTTTGTGGCCGATGTGCACAACAATGGACAAGAGGTTTTGGATGTGGTGGTGATTAGACCCAATCGAGAGAGGCAGAAATTAATGCGGGAACAAAATATATTGGAACAGGTGAGTAGATGACGACAAAAGCCTTTGTGATGGCGTAAAACCCTTTGATTTTGATGGTGCCCACAATGTGAGGGCATTGTCAGGACTGATTGATTGATTGATTGATTGATTGATTGATTGATTCATTCATTCATTGATTCATTGATTCATTGATTCATTCATTCATTCATTCATTGATTCATTGATTCATTGATTCATTCATTCATTCATTCATTCATTCATTCGTGAATTCCCGTTCTTCTGAAATTCCATACCCATTTTGCACTTTACACTTGGAGGGACGTGTGTACTGTGTGGTCACTCAATCATGGTTTACTACAAGCCAACATTTCCTTCCCATTTTCACCCGATCTGCTACAATGTCCATTTTTGCTTCATGTCCGCTGCAGAAAAGAAGGTAATAAAATCAGATCCAGGGTGACCTGCCTTATAACCGTCACGACGTAACTTGGTTTGTATGTCTGTCTGTCTCTGTGTTTGGACACAGATCTTTGGAATATTGAAAGCCCCGTTTAAAGAGAAGGCTGGTGAGGGGGCCATGTTGAGACTGGAAGACTTGGGAGACCAGAGATACGCCCCGTACAAATACATGCTTAGACTTTGTTACAGAATCCTCCGTCATTCTCAACAGGACTACAGGAAAAACCAGGTTGGTCTTTCCCTACCAATAAAATGCAAGATTTCTAGCTCAATGAGAAGTCCTTGGTTCTATCTGACCTTGGTGGTTTTCTTGCAGATGTTTCCTCGTCCAACTGGATAAGATCATCAGTGTTAGGACTCTGTCCATAATGGTTGGGTTGGCAGTACAGTGATCCCTCTATTATCGCGAGGGTTCCGTTCCAAGACCCCTCGCGATAATCGATTTTTCGCGATGTAGGGTTGCGGAAGTAAAAACACCATCTGCACATGCGCGCCCTTTTTTCTATGGCCGCGCATGCGTAGATGGTGGAGTTTGCGTTCCCCGCCGCCCACGCAAAGGGGAAACCCCGATTCGGCTCCTCGCTGCTGCTGCGCTACCGAGCAGATCAGCTGCTGGGTGGCCGAAGGAACCTTCCCTGGGTCTTCCCCCTCTTGCTGGCGGGCGGGCGAGCGGCGGGCATCAGCGAGGAGCCGGGGTTTCCCCTTTGCGTGGGCGGCCGGGAAGACCCAGGTAGGGGGTTCAGGGGGGTGCTAGGAAGCCCCCCAGGCCGGCTGCGACCTTTTAAAACAGCCGCGCCGCTTCCGAGCTGAGTCCTGAAGCCAAACGCGGAAGTGGGTTTTTTTAAAATTAATATTTTTTTTAAAATCGCGATATAGCGTTTCGCGAAGATCGAGATCGCGAAACTCGAGGGATCACTGTATATAAACTAAGCTGTGTCTATTTGGCTGAGGTTTTGCAGACTGCCACAAGAGGGAGCTAGAGTTTATAGTTTAATTCTCTCAGTCACCCTCTCTGTTTCTCTTTGTCTAAGCCACTCACTGTTAATGGCTATTCACTGTTAGGCTAGCTCTGCAATCTCTCTGTATGGTAGTCATGTACAGTGTTCCCTCGATTTTCGCCGGTTTGAACTTCGCGAAAAACCTATATCACGGTTTTTCAAAAATATTAATTAAAAAATACTTTGCGGTTTCCCCCCCTCTACCACGGTTTTTCCTGCCTGATGACGTCATATGTCATCGCCAAACTTTCGTCCAACTTTAATAATTTTTTTAAAAATAAATTTTAATAAATAAACATGGTGAGTAATAATCTAAATGGTTGCTAAGGGAATGGGAAATTGTAATTTAGGGGTTTAAAGTGTTAAGGGAAGGCTTGTGACACTGTTCATAGCCAAAAATAGTGTATTTACTTCCGTATCTCTACTTCGCGGAAATTCGACTTTAGCGGGCGGGCTCGGAACGCATCCCCCGCGAAAATCGAGGGAACACTGTATTATAGCTAAAATGTGTTTAGGCTTGATATCTTTATTTGCTGATTATGACAAAGACATCTGGCAAGAAAGACCTTGTGTTATGAACTGAATTGGTTCCGGGACAAGGTTCATAAGGTGAAAAATTCATAAGATGAAACAATGCTTCCCATAGGAATCAATGGAAAAGTGATTAATGTGTGCAAGCCCAAAATTCACCCCTTTTGCCAGCCGAAGCGCCCATTTTTGCACTGCTGGGATTCCCCTGAGGCTCCCCTCCATGGGAAACCCCACCTCCGGACTTCCGGGTTTTTGTGATGCTGCAGGGGTATCCCACATTGCAAAAATGGGCACTTCACTGGCAACGGAAGTCCGGAGGTGGGGTTTCCCAGTGAGGGAAACCTCGGCGAAATCGCAGCATCGCAAAAATGGGCGCGTCGGCTGACAACGGAAGTCCGGAGGCGGGGCATCCCAGTGGCAGCGGCTTGGGTTCGTAAGGTAAAAATAATTCGGAAGAAGAGGCAAAAAAAATCTTAAATCCCGGGTTCGTATCTCGAAAAGTTTGTATGACGAGGGGTTCGTAAGACGAGGTATCACTGTACTTGGTAATATTTGGATTGCTATTTTGACTTATTATGTGTTGGACTTTAGATTGTTTATCTGAATATGTTATTTCTCAAAGTAAACTTTAATTCAAGTTAGTGTAACTGTGTGTCGCTGAGTAGTTATTCACAACTAATCTCAGTCCAACCTTGGTAAACAAGGATTACTCTGCTCCTACATTAACAAACAGTGTTTATCTCGGTTTCTCTTTCTGGTGAGCTTGAAGAGCACCAAGAAAGGGAAATAATGTGGAATCCATGTGGAACTTGGAGAAGCCATAAAAAGCTTATTCTGGGATTTTCTTCCAGGAATACATTGCTACCAATTTTTGCATCATGCAGTCTCAAATCGGCTACGATATCTTGGCAGAAGATACGATCACAGCTTTGTTGCACAACAATAGGAAGTTGCTGGAGAAACATATCACAGCGAAAGAAATCGAGACCTTTGTGAGTTTACTCAGGAGGAACCGAGAGCCCAGGTTTGAAGCAGCGCACATAGTTCATGTCGTTCGTTATCTTTTCCGCTGGGGAATATCCGCGATAAAATTGGGTTAATATCAAGAGCAGCTCCTGGTTTTAGAATAGATTAGAATTAAAATGAATTAGAATTAGAATGAATTAGAATTAGAATTGGAATTGTAGAATTAGAATGAGAATTAGAGCAGAACAGAATAGAATTCTTGATTGACCAAGTGTGATTGGACACACAAGGAATTTGTCTTTGGTGCAGATGCTCTCACTGTACATAAAAGAAAAGAGACAATAGAATAGAATAGAATAGAATAGAACAGAATTCTTTTATTGGCCAAGTGTGATTGGACACACAAGGAATTTGTCTTTGGTGCAGATGCTCTCAGTGTACATAAAAGAAAAGAGACAATAGAATAGAATAGAATAGAATAGAATAGAATAGAATTCTTTTATTGGCCAAGTGTGATTGGACACACAAGGAATTTGTCTTTGGTGCAGATGCTCTCAGTGTACATAAAAGAAAAGAGACAATAGAATAGAATAGAATAGAATAGAATAGAATAGAATTCTTTTATTGGCCAAGTATGATTGGACACACAAGGAATTTGTCTTTGGTGCAGATGCTCTCAGTGTACATAAAAGAAAAGAGACAATAGAATAGAATAGAATAGAACAGAATTCCTTTATTGGTCAAGTGTGATTGCACACACAAGGAATTTGTCTTTGGTGCAGATGCTCCCAGTGTACATAAAAGAAAAGAGACAATAGAATAGAATAGAATAGAATTCTTTTATTGGCCAAGTGTGATTGGACACACAAGGAATTTGTCTTTGGTGCAGATGCTCTCAGTGTACATAAAAGAAAAGAGACAATAGAATAGAATAGAATATAATTCTTTTATTGGCCAAGTGTGATTGGACACACAAGGAATTTGTCTTTGGTGCAGATGCTCTCACTGTACATAAAAGAAAAGAGACAATAGAATAGAATAGAATAGAATAGAATTCTTTTATTGGCCAAGTGTGATTGGACACACAAGGAATTTGTCTTTGGTGCAGATGCTCTCACTGTACATAAAAGAAAAGAGACAATAGAATAGAATAGAATAGAATAGAATTCTTGATTGACCAAGTGTGATTGGACACACAAGGAATTTGTCTTTGGTGCAGATGCTCTCAGTGTACATAAAAGAAAAGAGACAATAGAATAGAATAGAATAGAATAGAACAGAATTGTTTTATTGGCCAAGTGTGATTGGACACACAAGGACTTTGTCTTTGGTGCAGATGCTCTCAATGTACATAAAAGAAAAGAGACAATAGAATAGAATAGAATAGAATTATTTTATTGGCCAAGTGTGATTGGACACACAAGGAATTTGTCTTTGGTGCAGATGCTCTCACTGTACATAAAAGAAAAGAGACAATAGAATAGAATAGAATAGAATAGAATAGAATTCTTGATTGACCAAGTGTGATTGGACACACAAGGAATTTGTCTTTGGTGCAGATGCTCTCAGTGTACATAAAAGAAAATATAGATTTGTCAAGAATCATGGGGTACGAACACTTAAGGATTGTTATAGGGTTTAAATAAGCAATTAGGAAACAATCAATATAAATTGTAAGGATAGAAGCCACAAAGTCATACAGATGAGTGGGAGGAGATGGGCGATAGGAATGACTAGAAGATTAATAGTCATAGCAATGCAGACTTAGTGATTAGCTTGACAGTGCTGAGGGCATGATTTGTTTAGCAGAGTGATGGCGTTTGGGGAAAACGTGTTATTGTGTCTTGTGGTCTTAGTTCCCTAGAAAATTAGCATTTCTCTCACTGTGAGTCTGTATCTCTCTCATCTCTCTCTCTCTCCCTCTCTCTCCATCCATCCATCCATCCATCCATCTATCTATCATCTGTATTTTCTATTGCTATCTATATCTCCGTATTTCTCCGTCTCTCTCTCTCTTCTATTTCTATTATCTCTATCTTTATTGCTATTTCTCTCACTCCCTCTCTCTTTCTCTCCCTCTTATCTATAGCCATCTACCTACCCATCCACCCACCTACCTACCTTCCTACCTCTCCTCTCATATGTATAAACCTGCCTACTTTATGTGTGTGTCTGTCTGTCCGTCCATCCATCCATCCATCCATCCTTTTTATATCCATTGTATTTCTTTCTTTCTTTTCTTTCTTTCTTTCTTTCTTTCTTTCTTTCTTTCTTTCTTTCTTTCTTTCTTTCTTTCCTTCCTTCCTTCCTTCCTTCCTCCTCCTTCCTTCCTTCCTTCCTTCCTTCCTTCCTTCCTTACTTTGTCTTTCTCTTTCTCTCTCTTTCTCTTTCTCTCTCTCTCTTTCTCTGTCTCTCTTTCTCTCTCTCTCTTTCTCTCTCTCTCACTCACTTTTTCTCCCTCCCCCCTCTCATCCACCTATCAATCACCTTTCACAGAGGGATGAATTGATCCTGGTTGTATTTCTACAAACCACGTTGAGTTTGCCCAGTTTGAAACCTCTCCTCTTCTTTCTCCTCCTCTCCTTTCTCAAGGTTCCTGGATTACCTCTCCGACCTGTGTGTTTCCAACACGGCTGCCATCCCAGTCACCCAGGAACTCATTTGTAAATACATGCTGAGTCCCGGAAACGCCGACATCCTCATCCAGACCAAGTAAGCCCGCTGAGATCTACCGATAACGCTTCCCCGTCGCTTCTCAGAAGCCATGTCTTCATGTCAACTGTTGGCAGTGATTGTGTCCGTTTTGTGTATTAAAGGCTGGTCTCCATGCAAATGGACAACCCCTTGAATTGCTCCTCCCTGTCGGACGATATCGAAGAGGAAGAGGTGTGGCTGTACTGGATTGACAGCAACAAGGAGCCCCACGGGAAGGCTATCCGCCACCTCGCCCAGGAAGCCAAGGAAGGCACCAAAACTGATTTGGAAGTCCTTACCTACTACAGGTGATTTTTTTTCTCTCAAAGGGAGAACAAAGCTCTATGCGATCCTAAACCGCTGTTCTTTCTTCTTTAGCTTTACTGACCATCCAAAGCCTTTCCAATTACATTGCAACACCTGAACAGGCCAAGGTAGATACGGTGATGAATGAATCCCAGGTTAGAAATTAGCCGGAAGATAGATAGATAGAAAGAAATAGATAATAGATAGAGATAGATAGATAGATAGATAGATAGATAGATAGATAGATAGATAGATAAATATAGAGCTAAAGAGATAGAGATAGAGAGATAAAGAGATAGATAGATAGATAGAGATAGATAGATAGATAGATAGATAGATACATACATACATACATACATACATACATACATACATACATACATACATAGATATAGAGCTAAAGAGATAGAGATAGAGAGATAAAGAGATAGATAGATAGATAGATAGATAGATAGATAGATAGATAGATATTCCATATTTACAGCAACACGAAGCTTAAAACTTCAGCCTGATGATGGTGAATGTGATTTCACCGAAACGTCGCATAGACATGCAAAATATTACACAGGGCAAAACCCGAACTCAGAACAATCTACATAGATAGATAAATAAATAGATATAGAGCTAAAGAGATAGAGATAGAGAGATAAAGAGATAGATAGATAGATAGATAGAGATAGAGAGATAAAGAAACAGAGAGAGAGAGATAAAGAGGTAGAGAGATAGATAGATAGATAGATAGATAGAGATAGAGAGATATAGAGATAGAGAGATAAAGAAATAGAGAGATAAAGAGGTAGAGAGATAGACAAATAGATAGATAGATAGATAGATAGATAGATGATATAGATAGATAGATAGATAGATAGATAGATAGATAGAGATAGAGATAGATAGAGATAGAGAGATAAAGAAATAGAGAGATAAAGAGGTAGAGAGATAGACAGATAGATAGATAGATAGAGATAGAGATAGGTAGAGATAGAGATAGAGAGATAAAGAAATAGAGAGATAAAGAGGTAGAGAGATAGACAGACAAATAGATAGATAGATAGATAGATAGATAGATAGATAGATAGATAGATAGATAGATAGTGATAGAGATAGAGATAGAGATAGAACACCTGGTAAACTAAGGCAGGTTGCAAATAACAGTTTTATTTTCTTACTTTAAGGTATCAACTCAACCTGTTTGCAAGGATGTGTTTGGACCGCCAGTATTTGGCTATCAATCAGATTTCCACCCAGCTGTCGGTGGATTTGATCTTACGGTGCATGTCGGATGAAAGCCTACCTTACGAACTGCGAGCTTCTTTTTGTCGCTTAATGCTCCACATGCATGTCGACAGAGACCCTCAAGAAACTGGGGTCCCTGTAAAATATGCCAGGCTGTGGACGGAAATTCCTACCAAGATTACCATCCATGAGTAAGTTCCTTTCTGGAAACGACAGACAGATCTTTCAATAATCTGGGTAGTTCTCGACTTATGAGAGATCACTAAACGACAGCTCTAGGTTACGGTGGACTCGAAAATACTGGGTATTGTGCGCATGAATGGGGGGAGTGCATTGCATTATGGGTGGGGGCACCCCCCCACACACTATTGTGCATGCACACCCACCCACCGATCTAGAGGAACTTCAATTTCACCAAAATGACCAAGTGCACATTGCAATTTATGAAGTGTGTCCTACTTCCACACTGGGCCTAGACCAATGATAGAAATACAATGATATAAATACTGTATTGTAACCAGGGTATATGTGGCAGTGGTAGTTGTCCAGACAATAATACAAGCCAACATCGCACACAGCAGGTACATATAATATTACATATATTCTCTTATTCGCACACAGTAGGTATAGTATATTCTACCCAGTATCTTGCACACAGCTCTTAGTATATTCTACCCAGTATCTTGCACACAGCTCTTAGTATATTCTACACAGTATATTGCACACGGCTCTTAGTATATTCTACGCAGTATCTTGCACACAGCTCTTAGTATATTCTACCCAGTATCTTGCACACAGCTCTTAGTATATTCTACACAATATATTGAACACGGCTCTTAGTATACAGTATTCTACGCAGTATCTTGCACACAACTCTTAGTATGTTCTACCCAGTATATTGCACACAGCTCAACATTACAAGCTAAGGCAGCAGAACAAATGCAATGCAACAAAACTCAACACAACATAATGCAACTACAGAATGGGGCGGCATACAAATCTAATAAATTATTATTATTATTATTATTATTATTATTATTATTATTATTATTATTAATGTAACAGAGGGCAGCACATCTGTGTCCCTTATATAGCTAAATTACAGCCTAGCTCATAATTGCTACCTAGCCCTTAAAGTAATGCCACTATTTTCTCCTAACATAAAATGCTGGTTTATCATCATATATGTGGTACTGACACCCACCCTAACGTGCTCTCTGTTTGCAGGTACGACTCCTTCACTGATTCATCCCGAAATGAGATGAAGACAAAATTTGCTTTCACAATGGAATTTGTCGAAGATTACTTGAAAGAAGTTGTCAATCAGCCTTTCCCATTCGGAGACAAGGAGAAGAACAAGCTGACATTTGAGGTTAAGATCACAATAATCTTGGCAGAATTTATACCTACTGATCAAAACGGCTTTCTGCCAAAAAGATGTATAAGAAACAATGTTAGGATTAATATAATAATATAATAATAATAGAGTGGAAGGGACCATGGAGGTCTTCTAGTCCAACCCCTTGCTTAGCCAGGAAACTCTGCCTAACAACCAGACAAATGGTTGTCCAACATCTTCTTAAGTATTGGATTGTATTATATGTCGTAGAATATTACGAGGCTCACAGTGAGAAACAAATAGGGCTAATTTTTCTCAAGGCAGAAAAAGCATTCGATAACATCAAATGGGACTTTATGTTTAATCAACTGGCTCATATGGACTTTGGGGAGAACTTTATTAAAATGTTTAAAGCAATCTATTCTAAACAGGTAGCCAAAGTAATTATCAATGGAGAAACAACTGAAAGTTTCCAAATCCAGAAGAGTAAAAGACAAGACTACCCACTATCCCCATTATTGTTTATATTATCACTAGAGCTATTAACTAGAAAGATGACCAAATTAAAGGATTGGAGATTAAGAAAGAAATATTTTAAATAGGCTTATGTCACATGTTTTTTTTTTGCTGAATTTGAAAATTAAGGGAGATTAGGATAGATCTATTTCGGTCTTATTTTGGCCTCATCAGTTAGCCATACCCACTGGGACTTGAACCTGCAACCTTTGCCTTGTAAGGCAGAGAATTATCCTCTAGGCTACAGTATCCAATCCCTTCAGCTCTGCACCAGGGAAGGGTTACATATTTTTGTGCCGAATCACACTGGTGTATTGAAGGAACATCACAGCTCCTTATTTGCCTCTTGGCCCAACTCAGGGCCATTTCCAAGGCAGTTAATTTTATTGATAGCCGACAATTCTATCTGTATGTGTCACTTTTTTTTTTTGCTGAATTTGAAAATTAAGGGAGACTAGGATAGATCTATTTCTGCCTTATTTTGGCCTCATCAGCTAGCCATACCCACTTATATATATATAATTGAAGAACTCTTACAATTGGGGGCAAGGCTGATGGAAACACTGGGTGAATATGGCGAAGTGGCAGGTTTAAAAATAAACAGAGGAAAAAACTAAAATGCTTGTCAAGAATATGACTAAAATACAAGAACATGAATTAGTTAATAGATTAAATATACAGACAACAAAAATAATTGGGGACAGAAGCAACTCCTAGCTTTTAGATTCCCCCCTCTTTAGAGTGCAGCACTGCAGGCTACTTTAGCTGACTGCTAGCTGTAGTTCAGCAGTTCGAATCTCACCACCAGCTGAAGGTTGACTCAGCCTTCTATCCTTCCGAGGTGGGTAACATGAGGACCCAGACTGTTGGGGGCAATATGCTGATTCTGTAAACCGCTTAGAGAGGGCTGTGAAAGCACTAGGAAGCGGTATATAAATCTAAATGCTATTGCTATTGCTATTAACAACTTCAGTGATTCATACTGCTATACTTTGTACTGTATTTTATTCTCATTTTTGTAAGCCACCCTGAGAAGGACGGCATAGAAATCCCACCAAATATATAAATGCATAAATAAAATTCTTGGGCATAACTATTGGTGTGTGTGTGTGTGTGTGTGTCCATTCAGCACAGGCAGGATTGTTAGGATTCTCTTTCTCGCTTTTTAATTTTTTTCTGTTCTTTGTGTTTTGTGTTTCATTTATTAGGTGGTGCACCTGGCTCGCAATCTCATATACTTTGGTTTTTATAGTTTCAGTGAACTCCTCAGGCTGACCCGAACGTTATTGGCCATCCTCGATATTGTACAGGTCCCTGTGTCATCCTACTTTGAAAGGTTAAGCAAATTTCAGGACGGAGGTAAACGGGGGAGGCGTTGGGACAGCATCCACAGAAAACTCTTTATTGTGTGTGTGTGTGTGTGTGTGTATGTGTATGTGTGTATTTTTTTCGGCTTTACAATCCATTTGCATACATTAGTACCTCTAGATACGAGCTGCTCCACATGCGAGTATTCCAAGTTACGAGCTGAGACGCGAGCAAAATTTCTGTTCGACACCCGAGCTCAAATTCGGGATACGAGCTGAGTGTCCACTAGGTGGCGCAAGAATTCCATTTTTTCCAGTTATCTACCTACCAACCCTGCAAAGAGTTAGGGCTGAAAAAAACCTTCTTCGGAGTAGCAATGAAAAAATCCTGCAAGTCGGGAAGATCGTTAGCATCTTGTTAGGGCTGAAAAAAATCAACTTCAGAGGGAGTAGCAATGAAAACAAGCCTGCAATTAAGTTAATATTAAGCTAATTAAGCTAATTAAGCTTAATAAATTAATCGCTATTAAGCAACATTAACTGCCGTTTCCCCAAATTAACCGCTATTAAGCTAATAGCGGTTAATTTGGG